>NC_085140.1:325095580-325448518 GCF_024139115.2 Armigeres subalbatus | reverse complement strand
TTTCAGGTTCTTTTTCGGTTATTCATTAAAATTTCTTCGAAAATCTTTTTAGAAAAGCCACCAGAATTAGTTTGGACATTCATCCAGGGATTCCTTCAGAAAACCCTCCTGAAAGGCTTTTGTATTTTTTTCAGAATTCCTTTGAACTTTTCAGGAAACCTTAGGAAATTCCTTCAGTAAACCATACCAATTAAAAAATGAAACAACGGTTTTAAAAAATTAGTGAATTTACAAACGAAATTTGAAGATTTCCAAAAGAATTTGTAAGAAAATTATGACAAGCAAAAGAATTTGTTTTCGCGGAAGAATTTCTGAAAGAATTTTGAAAGAAATTTTCGCAGGTCTACAGGACTTTCTAGAAGAGTTGCTAAGAAATTTCGGGAGGAATGCCCGAGGGAATTCCTATAGGAAATTCGGAAAGAATTCCTGGAGAAAGTTCTAAAACTAGAGGAAATCTTGAAAGAATACCGAAAATATCTTCCTAGAGTTTTGAGGAATTACAGGAAAAATTTCTATTAGAAATTCCTAAAAGAAATTCGAAAAAAAAATCACAAATCAAATTCCGAAGGATTTCTTCTAAGGAGATTTCCGAATGTATTCCTAAAACAGTGTCCGTAGATTCCTATAGAATTTATTGAAGGATTTTCTATGGGTATTTTCTATAGAATTCTTAAAGGAATTTTCAAAGGAATTGGTAAACAAAAATTTCGAATGAATTTCTGAATAAATTCCCAAGACTCCTCCTTCACGGAAGCCTTTCTGTAGCCATCCCTAAAGTAATTTCAAGGGAAATTTCTAAAGAATTCGGAAAGAATTTCTGAAGAAATACCCAATTACATTTTTAAGGGAATTCTTGTAAGAAATTCTGAAGGAATTCATTAGGGAAATTCTAAATTAATTCTTAGAACTCCTTTTTTGAGCTTTCTGAGGAATTTCCAAACGGATTTCTGTATTTACATCCGAAGTACTTTCCAATGATCTTATGTGCTGTGATATGGGGTCATGTGCTAGTGGAGGACGTAATGTAAACTTTTGATGTAGAGATACAAACTGTAGCTTTTAAGATGTTCACCCCATCAGTCTGACTGTGAGCAGCTATTGCTAAAAAACCTAAATTTATAAAAGCATGATATGCCTACTGCGATTTTTTTTCTTAGCTCAAAATTCTTCACGCCGATTCACGCCGCCGCCAAACATTGCTTTACTGCGTGACGCCGCCACCGCCGCCGAACATTGCTTACGGCGTGACACCGCCGCCGCCGGAGTAAAATGGCTGCCGCCGCCGTTCACAAATACTTTACACAGGTCTACACCCAGGGAAAACGTTAGGCAGGAATGTCGAAAACTGTTCAGCAGCATATAGCATAAATGCATAGAGACGATGGTACATTTGTGGATGATTCATCTTGGATTAAATTGTGATGCAAATTTCATTGATCCGTTTTATTAAATAAATGAACAAGTAAGTGAGCACTTTTATGGAACTTGTATTAAGGAAACTTGAAACTGATTGCATGTTGAGAAGTTCATTTTCTTGGTTAACATTCGAATACTGCGATCAAGAAATCATTAGAATCTAAGCGATTTTCACATTGCTTTCATGGTTGACTAATTCACTCATCTAGTTTCCAAGTTAGCTAGTTTGTTATGTTTCTAGAGATTATTTTTGAGCGATCAGCTGGGTAGATGCTGTCATTTAGAATGCAATAAATTTTGTTTACCAAATTCAGTATGAGTAAAATTTGCCGATTCAGAAGAACTTCATAACGGAAATCAACCAGTTATCCATGCAAGCCCCTGAGGCCCTTGCGTATTATATATGTTCGATGCAGATGTGTCTAGGTTCTCCAAATTTTCCTGAGTGCATTATATTCAGTCTACCAGGTCAACTACGCCTGGTATCGAAATCAAAATCAACTGAGCATGTCCATACAAGTCCCTAGAGCCCTTGTTTATTAGGTGCAGCTAACCAGATTGTTGCAGATGTTATTCTTGTTACCGTACGATAACATTGATTACTATTACGATTGGGATGGCAGAGTATTTATTCAGCTAGATAACGTCCGATTCAAATGCGTGGGCGGCGCACGGCGTTGCGCTCTAAACGCACGCAGATCGGAGCCAGTGTGAATGCGGATGGCTCGTAGGGGCGGATATATGAAACGGCGAAGGGACGAAAATAATGAGTGCCCGAACTTTTGGATGGTTGATCGCCCAAAACGAACGAAGGTAGTATGGTTACGACGATCACTGTGAAAGATATATTTTGTAAGCGAGAGAGATTGGGGTTGATTGTTGGCGAGCTTTAATCTTCCGTTTTTCCGACACGTGTGTGAAGTCCGGATTGGTTCTACGACCACCTAGTGAAGTAGACCACTAAATTCCGTCCAGTTGAGGAGTAGCAACAAGCCCTTTACCCGGCATCTCGTGGACAAACTTACCATCGCAAGCTCGAGTTATTCGCGTTCGCGCCCTTTTGGGCACCAGATTTCGGTCGGCAACCGGCCAGAGGAGTGGATCACGCTCTTCTTCACATCCGTTGAAGCCTTTGCACAGTCAGATCACCCGCTACACCAAGCTTCACCGTCAACCGCCACCAAGCATCTACATCCGTTCAATCGACCGATTCGTTCGGTCTGTCGGCCTCGTAACCCGTCGCGACTCCATCAGGGAAAGATCATCGGCCCTCGGCTATTGTTGTTCCATCGCTTACGAAAACCTAACCACCAGGAGGATTTCACGGATCCTGTGCTTCGCCGACAAACAACGTCACTTTCCGGGCACCGATTCGTTCGGTCCGTCCTGAGCCTCGTGGTTCAGCGTGCACCTGTGAACCCTCACGCCCGTCAGGCAATCGCTAACGTACTCGACGACGACGCTATCGATTTATGCCGCTATTGCTTGACGTCCCTTGAAGATACACCCGCCGCCGCCCACCTCCTCAGTCAATAAATCACCCTACTCATACCGCCCTGGGACCGGGAGAAAGAAGGCCTTTGGTGCCCACCGGAAGCGCCGTTGGCTCAAGACCAGCCTGCTTGTTAGGCGGTCCTTCTGGGACCGAGCAATTTCTCCCCAATCGTTTACCCTAAATTGATCTGGAATCAACAAGTGCTATCACCTGACATCCAGGTATGGAAATAAATGATTTAAATCGCGTATTTAATTTTATAAAATTTAAAACACTGAAGAAGTTTCAAGTAGGAAACGAAATACGTATCTGTTGTTGATACATAAAAAGTGAATAGTGGAAGTAAATATAGTCTTTTAACCTTTATAATATCTGTAATACTAAATCACTTTATGACAGTCTTATGTTTTGAAATCCTAAAATATTCAGAAAATTGGTGTTTCTCCTTAAACTATCATTTTCGACAAAACAAACGTGTAAACTATATTGTTTTTAATTTTTGTATCGGTCATAACATAGATATGCAATGATTGCAAGGAGGCACATGTATTGAGATTTTCTGATTTTCCGAAGATACTCTTCAAGCCTCTTGAAGGAGACTTCCCAAATCTTGAAAGGGAGACTTGAGCTTGAAGAGAGGCTCGGAGCCTCTTGAAAGGAGGCTTCCGAGCCTTGAAGGAGGCTCTGAGCCTCTTGAGGAGGCTGAGCCTCTGGAGAGGCTCTGAGCCTCTTGGAAGGAGGCTAGCCCTTGGAGAGGCTTGAGCTCTGAAGGAGGCTTCGAGCCTCTTGGAAGGAGGCTGAGCCTCTTGGGAGGCTTCAGCCTAGGAGGTCGAGCCTCTTGAGGGGTATCTTGAAGGAGGCTTCCGAGCTCTTGGAAGGAGGCTTCCGAGCCTCTTGAAGGAGGCTTCGAGCCTCTTGAGGAGGTGCTTGAGCCTCTTGGAGGTTGAGGCCTTTGAAGGAGGCTTCCGTTGAAGGAGGCTTCCGAGCTCTGGAAGGAGGCCTGATCCTCTGGAAGGAGGCCTGAGCTCTCTTGGAAGGAGGCTGAGCCTCTTGAGAGGCTTAGAAGGAGGCTTCGAGCCTCTTGGAGGAGGCTTCCGGAGCCTCTTGGAAGGAGACTCGAGCTTCAGGAGGCTTCCGGAGCCTCTTGAAAGGAGGCTCTGAGCCTCTTGGAAGGAGGCTTGGAGCCTGCGAGGCCTGAGCTCTGAGGAGGAGGCTAGCCTCGAGGCCCCTTGGAAGAGGCTGAGCCTCTTGGAGGAGGCCTGAGCCTCTTGGAAGGAGGCTGAGCCTCTTGGAGGAGGCTTCGAGCCCTCTTGAAGGAGGCTGAGCCTCTTGGAAGGAGGCTGGCCTCTAAGGAGGCCTGTTCTTGGAGGAGGCCTTAGCCTCGAAGGAGGCTCTGAGCCTCTGGAAGGAGGCCTGAGCCTCTTGAAGGAGGCTTCGAGCCTTGGAAGGAGGCTTCGGTCTCTTGGAAGGAGGCCTGAGTCCTCTTGGAAGGAGGCCTGAGCTCTTGGAAGGAGGCTTGAGCTCTTGGAAGGAGGCTTCCGACTCTTGGAAGGAGGCCTGAGCCTCTTGGAAGGAGGCTGAGCCTCTGGAAGGAGGCTTCTGAGCCTCTTGGCAGGAGGCCTGAGGCCTCTTGAGAGGAGGCTTCCTGAGCCTCTTGGAAGGAGGCCTGAGCCTCTTGGAGGAGGCTGAGCCTGCCTTGGAAGGAGGCTCGAGCCTCCTTGGAAGGAGGCTTCCTGGAGCCTCTTGGAAGGAGGCTTCCGAGCTCTTGGAAGGAAAGGGCTCTGAGCCTCTTGGAAGGAGGCTTCCTGGCTCTTGGAAGGAGGCCTGAGCCTCTTGGAAAGAGGCCTGAGGCCTCTTGAAGGAGGCTTTTGAGGCTCTGAAGGAGTTGAGCTACGGAGGTTTGAGCCTCTGAAGGAGGCTTCGAGCTCTTGGAAGGAGGCTTTGAGTCTTTCTTGGAAAGGGGAGTGCTCTGGTCTCTTGAAGGAGGTTTGAGCTCTGGAAGGAGTGCCTGAGCTCTTGAAGGAGGCTCTGAGGGTCTCTTGGAAGGAGGGCTCTGGAGCCTCTTGAAAGAGCTCTGAGCCCTCTTGAAGGAGGCTTCCAGGCCTGGCTTAGAGGCTCTGCTCTGAAGGAGGCTTCTGAGCTCCGAAAGGAGGCCTCGAGTTCTTAAAAGAGGCTTCGGAGCCTCTTGAAAGGAGGCTTGAGCCTCTTGAAAGGAGGCTTCCTGGTCCTTGAAAGGGAGGCTTCTGAGCCTCTGAAAGGAGGCCTTGTTTAGGCCTCTGCTGAAGAGGCTTCCGGGCTCTTGAAAGGAGGCTCTGAGCCTCTTTGAAGGAGCTTTGAGCTTCTTGAAGGAGGCTTGGAGTTTCTTGAAAGGAGGCTTGAGTTCTTGAAAGGAGCTTGAGCTCTCTTGGGGAGGCCTGAGCTTCTTGAAAGGAGGCTTCTTGAGCCTCTTGAAGGAGGCTCTGAGCTCTCTTGAAAGGAGGCCTGAGCCTCTGAAGGAGGTGCCTGGAGCTTGGAAAGGAGGCCTGAGCCTCTGAAAGGGGAGGCTTCCAGCTCTGAAAGGAGGCTCTGAGCCCTGAAAGGAGGCTTCTCGGGGGAGCCTCTTGAAAGGAGGCTCTGAGCCCCTGAGCTTCCTGAGTATGGGAGGCCTGCTTCAGGGGGAGGAGGCTAGCTCCTTGAAAGAGGCTCTGAGCCTCTTGAAAGGAGGCTCAGAGCCTTGAAAGGAGGCCTTTGTTTGCCTCTTGAAAGGAGGCTTCCGAGCCTCTTGAAGGAGGCCTGAGCCTCTGATGGGAGGCTCCGGCCTCTTGAAAGGAGGCTTGAGCCTCTGAGGAGGCCTGATCTTGAAAGGAGGGCTTGGAGCCTCTTGAAAGGAGGCTCTGGAGCTTGAAAGGAGGGCTTCGAGCCTCTTGGAAAGGAGGCTTCTGAGCCTCTTGAAGGAGGCTCTGAGGCCTCTTGAAGGAGGCTCGAGCTTCCTGGAAAGGAGGCTTCCGAGCCTCTTGAAGAGGCTCGAGCCTCTTGAAAGGGAGGCCTGAGCCTGAAAGGAGCGCTCAGAGGCCTCTGAAGGAGGCCTGGCGGCCTCTTGAAGGGAGGCTCTGGTGGCTCTCTGAAAGGAGGCCTGAGCCTCTTGAAAGGGGAGGCTTCCTGAGCCTCTTGAAGGAGGCTCTGGAGCCGGAAGGGGGGCTCTGAGCCTCTTGAAGGAGGGCCTCTGAGCCTCTTGAAAGGAGGCTCGGAGGCTCTCTTTGAAAGGAGGCTTCCTGAGCCTCTTTGAAAGGAGGCTGAGCTCTTGAAGGAGGCTTGAGCTCTTGAAAGGGGAGGCTTCTGAGCCTTTGAAAGGAGGCTTCGAGCTCTTGAAGAGGGCTTGAGTTTCTTGAAAGGAGGCTTCGAGTCCTTGAAAGGAGGCTCTTTGTCCTCTTGAAAGGGAACTGAGCTCTTGAGGAGGCTCTGAGCTTTGAAGGGAGGCCTGAGCCTTGAAAGGAGGCTGAGTTCTCGAAGTGAGGCTTCCGAGCCTCTGAAAGGAGGCTCTGAGCGCCTTTGAAAGGAGGCCTGAGCCTCTTGAAAGTGGGAGGCCTGAGCCTCTTGAAAGGAGGCTGAGCCTTGAGAGGCCTGAGCTTCTGAAAGGGAGGCTTCTGAGCCTCAGGAGGCTGAGCCTCTGAAAGGAGTATGCTCCTGAGTTCGGTGAGCGAGGCTCTGAGCCTCTTGAGGCTCCGTTTCCTGAAGGAGGCCTGAGGCCTCTTGAAGGAGCTCTGAGCTCGTGGTGCCAGGAGGCTTCCTGAGCCTTTAAGGAGGCTTCTGAGCCTCTTGAAAGGAGGCTCTGGAGCTCTTTGAAAGAGGCTTCAGAGTTCTCTGAAGGAGGCCTGAGCTGAAAGGACAGTTTATCTTGAAAGGGGCCTGAGCCTCTTGAAAGGAGGCTTCTTGCTTCTTAAAGGAGTGCCTGAGCCTCTTGAAAGGAGGCCTTGTTTCCTTTTGAGTGGAGGCTCTGAGCCTCTTGAAAGGAGGCCGGTCTGATGGCTTCTCTTTGAAAGGAGGCTCTGAGCCTCTTGGAAAGGAGGCCTGAGCTCTTGAAAGGAGGTTCCTGAGCCGCTTGGAAAGGAGGCTCTGAGCCCTCTGAAAGGAGGCCTGATTTAGGAGGCCTGGCCCTTGAAAGGAGGCTTCTGGAGCCCTTGAAAGGAGGCCTGGAGCCTCTGAGGAGGCTTCTGGTCCTTGAAAGGAGGCTTTGAGCCTGCTGAAAGGAGGCTCTGCCTTGAAAGGAGCTGAGCCTTGAAAGGAGGCTCTCGGAGCCCTCTTTGAAAGGAGGGCCTGAGCCTGCTTGAAAGGAGTGCTCTGAGCCTTGAAAGGCAGCCTGGAGCCTCTGAAAGGAGGCTTCCGGGTCTCTTGAAAGGAGGCCTGAGCTCCTGAAAGTGAGGCTCATTGAAAGGAGGCCTGAGCCTTGAAAGGAGGCTTCCTGAGCTTCTGAAAGGAGGCTTCCGAGCCTTGAAAAGGAGGCTTGAGCCTCTGAAAGGAGGCCCTTGGAGTTCTCTTGAAAGGAGGCCTGAGCCTCTTTGAAAGGAGGCCTCTGAGCCTCTTTGAAAGCGAGGCCTGGAGCCTCTTGAAAGGAGGCCTTGAGCCTCTTGAAAGGAGGCTCTGAGCCTGAAAGTGAGCTTCCGAGTCTTTAGCAGAGGCTCTGAGCCTCTTGAAAGGAGGCTTCCTGATTAGGTCTCAGCAGAGATTTGAGATACAGTGTTGACCTGATTTTGTTCACCTCTGATTTTGACTAATCCCTGATTTTTCTAACTCTTGATTTTGCTACCCATTGATTTTATCACGTTTGGACCTGATTGTTCCTCAAAAAATTTTGTCATTCTTTTTATTTTCGTAAATAATAACAAAACAAATACTGATTTTATTAAATAACTTTCACCGCCCAGTTTGTCATAAACGACTTCTACACTTTGGAAATATTTCTGTAAGAATTTCGACAAGAAATAATGGGCAATTGTCTACGCATTTGACTTTCAGTTACAAAATGATTCATATTTGAGGAATTAATTTAAAAAATTAAATATTTTTTTCTGAATTAATTATTACGAAATTGCTTCATCACCCTAAAATACCTGGGTGACAAACCTAGATGAATACTGTATTAGATTTTAGCAATACTTTGGTAAAGCGGTTTCAAATGGAAAGCCTGAACCCTCAAATTCTAGACCTAAGAGATCATCGTAGTGCCCGGGAATTTTAGTAGCGCTGGTTGTAGTGAGCAGAATTAATGGAAGTTTTATATTGATCACCATGTATATTTACAGGTTAAAATTTTTGTCGATCGTATATAGTTTCAATAGATTTCCAATAAATTGTCAAAACTTATTGAATAATTTTTGAATTGTAATACAATCTGATGCGCTGGTTGTCTGAGGTACTCTCAAAATAATGGAAGGTCTCCCCAGGTGGTAGTGATGCAAAAAATTTCTGGCTGAGAACCGCTGATCGTAGCGGTATCGCTTAGCCACAATGATCTGAATCATGGAACCTTACCCTTATAAATAAATGCTACATAATACGCTCAGACGTCCATGCCACTCACCGCACTGCCACAAGGTTTTCAATTAACACACTTATTCAGGAATATTTGAATATAGATTTTTGTTATGTAATCCAAAGCATAGCATGATTTCCTTTTCTTGAGTTGTATGAGAAACCACTGCGTCCACTAAATGAAATTTTGTAGAACCCTATTTAATATATAACGCATAGGTGTTTTTTTACGCTGATTGGGACTGTTACATGTAAGTTCTCAGCAAATGAAATAACTGAGTTTTTGATTTTTGGAATTTTTTCGTGGGAATAACTCATTGTCTTCAATTGACGCTGATCTTAAAAGACCAAACCAAACGTAAAAAAAACCTGGTATCGGTATTAATCATGCACCATTTAAGATTTTGAACCTTCTTTGCTGTAAAGCAGCAAACTTCAAAGCAGATGTCTTGATGTTTCACGTTCTCAGCAGAACGACAGATACTGGCTAATATTTCATCGGGCCCATATTTTTTCAATATCTACTTCGACAACAGTGCTGGAGCTCAAGCTTGTTGAGTTCGAGTATTTTAGTAAATATTGCTTTTTTAGGCGTAATAAATCTTTTTGATTGAGCACAACTTGTGACGGTTACTCAGTTGGTCATCACCCTTTGTTCTTCCCAACATTTGAGTTCCGCTTTTACCGTGCAATACGATACCCACAGAAAGGTTCTAATCGATAAACCAGTCTGGGGACCTTGCTTCTTTCCAGCTCGCCCCGCCCATTCTTTTTTTGCCCTCAATACTGCAGTGCCCTGAACCAAATACAGTACCGTACTGGGTATCTTTTGACATAGTACCCTGCATGGGTGCACTGAAGACAAGGACTCTGATTCCACCCATTCAGAGTGTTTCATGATGAGTCTTGTAGGAATATGATATTTGTCTAGAGGTTTTCATCCAGCCCAATCATACTCATTTGGTTTTCGAAGAGTTGGACACATTCATGATGGTCAACTTGTCAAATCGTTCAAGCGTTAACAACCCTCTGCTTCCAGCTGCATGTACAGTTAATCGAAGAAAGGTACAGAATGGTTAGCTTCCTTGTGTGTTTACCTGTTTTTGCCAACACAATAGCGAAACATACGTACATTTGACGACACTCGATGGAAAAATCCATGTCATCATTTTATATTTCATCCCCGTTACTTTCAACGATAGTTCTAGAACATAGCATAAAGAATTGATTACCTACAATGCAGCATCATACTGCGTGTTGCAGGTTGATAGGAATATTTAGAAAAATATGCGCTTTCAAAATTTATGATACATAAATTGTCCTGAGTTAATAAAACTTTATACTTAGGGGGCAAGTGAAAACTCAAATTTATAATTTCTATGGTAGAAAAGGAAGAATGAAACAAGAAAGAAGAATGAAGCAAGAAGAATAAAAAGAGAATAGAAGGAAATAAAAGATGGAAGGAAGAAGGAATAGAAAGGAAGTAGAACAAAAAAAGAAGAAGGAAGAAGAAAGAAAGAAGAGGAAGAAGAAAGAAGAAGGAGTAAGAAAAAAGAAAGATATATGAAGAAGGAAGAGGGCAAAAGGAAAAGGAATAATAAAGGAGAAGGAAGAAGGAAAAAGAAGGAAGGAAAAAAAGAAGAAGGAAAGATAAAGAAGAAACATGAAAACAACAAGGAACAAAATAAGAAGAAAGAAGGAAGAAGGGAGAAGGAAGAAAGAAGGAAAGGAAGTTAAAGGACAAGAGAGAAGGAAGAGAGAAGGAAGAGAAGATGAAGAAAGAAGAAGAAAAAGAAAGAAGAAGGAAAAGGGAAATAGAAAGCACAGAGAAGAAAGAAGGAAGAAGCAGCAAAAGAAAGAAGAAAGAAGAAAAAAAGAAAGAAAAGCAAGAAAAGAAGGAAGAAGGAAGCCTCAGCACCCTTCTGACCTAATGACCATTTTGGCCAAATGACCCTGTCTAGAGGCTTGATGTTGGTATCAAACCAACCAAACAAGGTAGAAAATTCGTCCTGTTTTCAGCCATTTTAGTAATCCCTGGTATAGTAATTCAGGAAGACGTAAGTCTTCTAAACAAACATTTATGTACGATTGAAGGATTCCAAGGAACGTATGTTCATATGTTTGTTAAAGTTCTTGCTTTGACTTTATCTAACTGAAAGATATCATAGGAAAAATAAGGAAAATACAAAACCAAATCGGTACCCAACTGGGTCATAATTTGAGCACCGTTTATCTACACTATTTGTTTTGAAGTGATCCCTGTGATAAAATCACGTTCGAGCAAACATTGATGCTCAAACCATGTTTCCATTAAATAAGAAACTAATATTCGAAACTGGCAAGGTGACATAACACTAGAAAATTTCATATTCTAATAGGTCAAATTTAGTGGTCAAATTGAATAAATTATAAGTTCGAGCGCCCGAGCTCTGACGTTAGCTCATTTCCGCCAAATTGCCCATGATTTGCTGGGGGTAATTTGATAAATATATGTTCCATGTGTTATGCGCCTGGTTGTTCACCCCTTTACCACCCTTGGATCGCGGCGCATCTGGCCGAATTGGTTGTGAGTCCGTGCCACTGAGACAAAAACTCCAAATCTGCTGTACGTCTACTTCAATGCAATCTTGACAATGGCAGAGTCGCTTTACGTATCTTATTCACTTGATGCGAAGTTTCCGGCAGAACTGAAACTGGGGTGTCAACGCCCGGCGTGTTTTCTATTTTCCAATGTTTCTTTAAACACTTTCGTCTCTTACAGTTTTGTCCATAAAGCGCCGGATAAAAAGCCTTCGCCAATTCGTATTGTGCCAGAAAAGAATCACGAAACAGAGCTTATCCTGATTACTCACACCGTCATCAGCCCCAGGGTTTTCCGAATACCGCAATTTGTTACATCGGTACCAAGCGCACTGACTGCGGTGGTGCGTTTCTGGTTGTGATCCCGGCGCTGATAGGACTTTTTTCGCCTATGGAATAAAGTTTTCCCTTGCTGCAGCTCGGTAGTGGCAGTCTGACTAAAGGCACTTGCGCGTCCAAGAGACCGATGCTTGGTGTCTGATGCCCATGGCAAGGGCTTCTCATTCTTTTCGTTCTATCAGCAATATTCGTTTCTGCATATCAATGCTTCTGGGATTTGGCGACTGGTCATCTCTAGTGAGTAAAGCAAGTTGCATCCTTCCGGCGACAACGAAGTTTGTCAAATTAATTTAAGCTGCACTGTTGAGAATCATGAATAAGGACAGGAACGTCCTGCCATGTAAAATAGTTTACCTGATAGATAATGTGCAATATAATTCACTATAAACATCTGCGTTTTCTAATAGTCAACCAAAGATAAGGATTGGGCAAAATATTTTCAGAGAGTGCACCTCTCTACCATCTGAAAGTGTTCCGCCATACCCTACTTTAAGTCTTCTAACAATGCATTTTATGAAAAGAGTATAGCAACTGTTTCTCTCGCTTTAGTGCTTTTCAGATTTTTAACTTAACCAAACTTTGAGACAAAACTTCATGTGGCAACGCCAAATTCAAGCTTAGCAACACAAAAATCCTGACCAAGCAATAACATAAGATTTTTGAACAGAGTTATTAAATGAATTTCTGAAGGAATATCCGAAGGAATTCTAATAGGAATTTTTAATGGATTTTCCAAACAAATAGCTATTGGAATTTACATAGAAGTTCCAATATTTTTCCAAGATTTTCTTCGAAAGTACGGATAGTAGTACAATAAACTCAAATTTCAATATCAAGACTACATGACTACATGACTACTTTCACTGGGTGAAAGCTGTTGAGTATTCCTTTTAGCTATGTAGGTTTTCTTTTAACCTGCGCCAAATGGGGAAGCGTCATTAACAGTACAATGAAAAAATAAATTTCCCCATACTAATTTGCATGCAAACTTGAAACGGCTTGTGCTAAATCAGTTTTAATCCAAATGAGCTCAAATTTTCAGAGGACACTTAGAACATGATAAAGAATCAGATAAGCATAGACCGCATCGTGCTTTCGTGCTGTGCGGTTCTTTCTCTCTTTGCGAAAGGAAGTTTTTAATACTACCCGAAGCTATTTTAATTTCAACAGTGCTTCTCAGCGCTATTTGTACCCACTGATCCCGTTACGATCTTTGCAAGGACCCGTGCCTTCGTTTTACGTTGGACCCGTTTGCGGAAGTCAAATTCCGACAAGCGGTGGTAATCCTGCAGGGACACCGTTCTGGGAAAAAACCTCTTAGAAGGTCACGTCTCCACGCTCAGCAATGAGTATTAACAAAAACAAGAGGAAGGGGAGTCTCTGAATTCTCCACTTCCTTCAAAGAAACAAGGTTTCAAGACCGTCCTGCCCAAGCGCGCGGAAAAATAGAAGAGAAGCTGGAGACTTCAGATATTCCTCCTAAATCTAATGTTGACATTGTTTCTTCTCCTGTCGAACTGAGCAATCAGTTCGATTTGATTAATGATGAATTGAGCAAATCGAATCTACCTTTAGCCAGGTGATTCGATTCATGCGAAAAAAGCAAAGAGATTCCGCCAATTGTGGTATCTGTTGCCGAGTTTTCTGGCTTTTCGGAATGAAATCTTGAGTAACCTTCAGGGGATCAAGGTTTCATTTCAGATTGCTAGGAAGGGTGACTGCCGCGTTTTTTCGGGATCCTTGACGATCGCAAACGTCTTCTTCAGTATTTAACTGAGAAGCGCCATAAATTCTTCACATACGACGAGATAAAACTGAGCGATTGTACAAAGTCGTCTTGAAAGGTCTCCCCTGTGATGATAAATCACTGGATAAGATTAAAATTTAAATTTCTCAATTACTTGTATTTTCACCAGTCCAAGTAATGATGAAAAGAAATCCTCTCTGGTACTTCAAAGGGGCATTTCTCAAGAATTTTATTTAGTTCATTTTAACAAAAGTGAACTTAATAATATGAAAATTTTGTAAAAGGCCTATATTATGTCCCATGTCCGTGTTTCATGGGAACATTTCCGCAGGCCTAGGGGAAATTTCCAAAACCCCACTCAGTGCCGTAAAGGTTTAAAGTGGGGTCACGAACCAAACATTGTCACATGGATGCTAAATGCATGATTTGTGGTGGAACCTCTCACGTCAAGGACGTATGTCCTGTGAGAGAAGATTCAATAAATTTAAATGTGCAAATTGTGGGGCAATCATAAATCCAATTTCTGGGAATGCCCTTTCACGCAAAAAGTTTTGGATTCCGTAAAATTGATGACGGTAAATTCCAATCGGATCCCAGATTCGACGGTAGAAATTTTTCAAACGCTCAAATTTCGAAACCAGTTACCGGTCGAGCAATTCATACCCACCACAATTCACAAACAAATTTTGCTGCTCGTTAACGTGTAGCAAGCACTTCCAGTAAATTCTAATTTTCCAATGTAATTTACGTATGCAAACATCGCTGCTGGTAGACAAAATTTCTATTCTCAAAATGAGGTTTATACCCATGTCCCAACGGAAAATAATGGTCATAAGTTGTTGATTCAGGTAGCATGACTGCCTCCGATTTTGATTTTTAACTGAACAATTTGCATCACATGATTAATGCAATGTTCAAAGCAAATATCATTCCTGAAGCTGTTCAGGTTGGTATAAAGTACACACAAAAATTGTTATCGGACTCCGTTTCAATGGATCCAAATAATTGTGTGAAAGTTCTAAATTGGAATGCCCGCTCTCTAAAGGGTAAGGAAGATGAATTATTCAACTTCCTTTCAGTTCATAATGTGCATATTGCCATTATAACTGAAACGTTTTTAAAACCAGGACTCTCCATTAAAAGAGATCCAAACTATTTTATCTACAGAAATGATCGTCTTGACAGCGCTTGTGGTGGGGTCGCCATCGTCATTAAAGGTTCCCCCAAACAAACGCGATGCGACAATCGCGACGCGATTCTATCGCTTGGACACTGCGATTATGTCGCCGTTAGTATGGAAGGGTAAATGGAACATTGCCTGCAGCGACCCAACGATAGAATCGTGGCGACTAGTTGTCGCGGTCGCGGCGATGAAATCGCTTAGGTCTGGGGAAGCCTTAATAGACGTATCAAACATAAATTATTTTCTTCGTTCGAAACCAAAGTTTTTGAAACCTTGGGAGTTTCTGTTGAAACAAATTTTGGACAATTTTCCTTCATTGCAGCCTACTTGCCTTTTCAATGCAATGGGCAGCAAAAGAAATTGCTGAAAGCTGATCTTCAAATTCTGACTCGCAACAAATCAAAATTCTTCGTAATTGGTGACTTCAATGCCAAGCACCGTTCATGGAATAATGCTCAAAGCAATTCCAATGGCAAAATTTTATTTGAAGATTGCTCTGCGGGATATTATACTATTCAATATCCCAATGGCCCTACTTGTTTTTCTTCCAGTCGAAATCCTTCTACAATTGATTTAGTTTTAACGGATTCAAGTCAGCTGTGTGGCCAATTGGTAACTCATGCTGACTTTGACTCTGATCACCTTCCTGTGACATTTGAAATCTCACAAGAAGCCATTTATAATCCAATCAGCTCTAATTTTAATTATCATAGAGCTGATTGGGATTTATATAAAACATATATCGATAGGAATTTTGATGTTAATATTCCTTTGGATACCAAAAGTGATATTGACAATGCGCTCGTTTCTTTGACAAATTTAATTGTCGAAGCCAGAGGCATTGCAATTCCTAAATGTGAAATTAAATTCAACTCCATTATTATTGACGACGATCTTCAGCTACTGATCCGTCTAAAAAATGTGAGGCGAAGGCAACACCAAAGAACTCGCGATCCCGCTTTGAAAATTATTTATGAGATTTGCAAAATGAAATTAAAAAACGTTTTGCTATTCTAAGAAATCCCAACTTTGAGAATAATGTCTCGTAGTTGGATCCCAGAACGAAACCACCTTGGAAATTAACGAAAATTCTTAAAAAACCTCACAAGCCAATTCCAGCGCTCAAAGAGGGAAATAAAATTTTATTAACACCCGGCGAACAGGCGCAAAAACTGGCTCAGCAGTTCGAGCGTGCCCATAATTTTGGTCTAGGTCTCACTAGTCCAATTGAGGATCAGAGTTACACGGAGCTTCGAAGACATTCTCAACCAAGAGAATGTTTTGACCCTTCGTTGGGAAACTAATTTGGATGAAGTGAGATCTATTACTAGAAAATTTAAAAATATGAAAGCCCGGGTGATGATGGTATTTTCTACATACTTATCAAAAAACTTCCTGAGAGCTCTTTATCCTTTTGGTTAATTTATTTAACAAATGTTTTCAATTTTCATACTTTCCAGATGGAAGGAAAAAACCCAAAAGTGTTTCAATTTTTAAGCCCGACAAAATCCAGCTGAGGCTTCTAGTTATCGCTCAATCAGTTTGCTTTCTTCAATAAGCAAACTGTTTGAAAAGATTATTTTAAATAGAATGATGGTTCATATTAATGACAATTCTATTTTTGCTGATGAGCAATTTGGTTTTCGCCATGGGCATTCAACCACTCATCAGTTATTAAGAGTTACGAACTTAATTCGCTCAACAAATCTGAAGGATATTCGACTGGAGTTGCTCTTCTTGGATATAGAAAGCATTTCACAGTGTTTGGCATGAAGCTTTGATTGTAAAATTGATGAATTTTAATTTTCCTCTGTACATTATTAAACTGATCCAAAATTATTTATCAGATCGCTCACTGCAGGTAAACTATCAGAATTCTAAATCTGATAGATTACCTGTTAAAGCTGGTGTTCCCCAAGGCAGCATACTGGGGCCCATATTGTATAATATTTTTACTTCTGACTTACCTGATTTACCACCAGGGTGTCAAAAATCTTTGTTTGCAGATGACACGGTCCTCTCAGCCAAAGGGCAAAGCCTTCGTGTCATTTGTAGTAGATTGCAAAAAAGTTTGGATATTTTCTCCACTTACTTGCAAAAATGGAAAATTTCCCCGAATGCTTCCAAAACTTTTCCCACATAAGCCGAGAGCTTCTTATTTGAAACCTTCTAGCAGACATATTGTCACTATGAATGGGGTTCCAATTAATTGGTCTAGCGAAGCCAAATATTTAGGACTTCTGCTGGACCAAAAATTAACTTTTAAAAATCACATTGAAGGCCTTCAAGCCAAATGTAACAAATATATATAGTGTCTATATCCACTTATAAACAGAAAATCAAAACTTTGTCTAAAGAAGAAACTTTTGATTTACAAACAAATTTTTAGACCTGCCATGTTGTATGCTGTGCCAATATGGACTAGTTGCTGCAATACCAGAAAGAAGGAACTTCAGAGGACTCAAAATTAAATTTTGAAAATGATTCTCCGTTGCCTCCGTGGTATAGTACCAATGAACTTCATAGAATTTCTAATATAGAGACATTGCAACAAATGTCCAACAAAATAATTTCCAATTTTAGCCAAAAATCGTTGCAATCTTCTATTGCAATCTATAGCTCCTCGTACCCTTAGTATAAATTAGGTTAAGTTTATTTTAAGTAGAAAACATTGTAATTCCTACATGGTTTAATCAACCAGAGGAAATATCCTAACTGCCAGAGGCAATTGAAATGTATTAATAATAACTAAAAGCGTAACAAAGCAAATGAGGATGATAGTGTTAAGAAAACACGGAACACCTAGTCTAAGAGATGAATGAATGTATTAGATAATTAGCAAATAAAATTAGTTAAAAAAAAAGTAATAATAAAAAAAAAAGAAAAAAAAATGGGCTAAAGGTATGATGTAAACGCACTGCATACGACATTCGGTGGCGTTGAGCTAACCGGCGTATGGCGCGCCGCTGACACCTTGACCGGCGTCGGCGTACGTTAATAAGTGTCGGCGGCGGCGTACAGGTCTACCTGGGTGGCCCATTTTTGCCTGAAAAACACTCATAATAATAGATATCGTAATAACTTAGATTTTTGTAAAAACTTATTATTTTAACTTATGCGAGGATACAATCCTGGTAACATGCAAGTGACTTCAACGCCGTTCAAGCGATGAACTTTTTCCAGCTTTGTGACCAAATGTATCATTTGTTTGAGAAACTGCATATATCCATTTTACACAATTTTGAGAAAACAACAAACAACTGTTTTTGAACAAATTGGCACCGAATCTTTCGATTTCTTCGATACAGATCAAAGGTTTTTAGCAAAGCTTAACATCCTGGGGAACGTTCCGTGCAAAAACTGCGAACAGTACTCCATAATTACTCTTCCAAGTGCGTGCACATATGCAGTTTCTCAAATAAACAAATTAGTATTTTTTGCCAGAATACGTATTTTTGGACGAAGATTCAGAATATATCAAAATCTTATTTTGGCAAAAAATGTTACATATGCAGTTTCTCACACAAACGGTTCAAATGATCTCGGAATTTTTCCAATCAAATAACAAACGCCAGTAACCAGCCAATTTTGGAGGTCGAGAACTACAAATGCAACATCCTTCAAAATGTTTTAAAATCAAGCTATGGATCTATACTCGAAAAATGAAGATGTTATTTATTTATGCCATCAAAACTACAGTCTCTTGTGTGAAATGAAAATAATATAATTATATTTTAATGAGATAATCTAACTGCAATATTCTCCATCGTTTCAGGATAAACATACCATCCAGTATCAATGGTCTCTTCGTGCATCGAATTTATCACAACACCCAACGCTGGAATTGCTGAAGCACTACGTATAAGATAAAAAAAATCGCTCATTGTGTGTTATAGCAGCTATCGATTCACATAATTGTTATTTTGTGATAAAGTATAAAACAAGCACCAGCTGGTGGTGGCGATAACAATGCATCAAATCCCAACAACAAGGCCGAAACCGTTCGACTTTGAGTGAGTATTTGTGGTTGTCTATTAATAATAAAAAACCATAAAATAATAACCATCGGCGGATTGAAAAAATAGTGAGAGCGGCTTCAACCGCGTACTGCGGTACGATAAGCAGCGGATAAATTGTGCGCCAACCATCGCAATTGCACCCGACAATATCAATGCACGGTACGGAAAACGGGGTGGAATCAATCGACAAGTGATTGCGGCTCCATTCAGGATTTCGTTTGATCCAGAATCCGGCGCCGCAGACGGGGTGCAGAACTGATTTTAATCAGTTGGTGTAGGGGAGGAATCCGATGGCCGGAGGGAAATTAATAGCGGAGTGCGGAAAAGAAGAGAAATTGTGGAAATAAAAATAATTGAAATTTATGCCGATTTTAATGGCAAATGGTTTGCACGTAGCTGTGATGGGGTGCTCGGTGTGGTGCGGAAATAAATTTTGCCCAGGTGACGCAAACCAAACCAAGTCATTACCAGTGTTGTAAAATTACTCCGGTGAGTGCGAGTGTCGCAGTATCTTGGGGAGGAAATTGGCAATGGAATTATAAGCCACCGGTAATAACGGAAGATTAAAAGAAAGGGGCACCTCCCAGGATTGCTAAAAAAGTATAAATGTAAGGGTAATGTTTCAAGTTGGAAGGAAAAGTGTGAAGCTGATTTATGATCCGTGAAGTGAAACATAAACGGAAGGCACAAAAGAAGTATACAGAAAAAGAGGGAAACAAAGTGTTGTAAGATGTGCCCAACTGAATGGAAAACCAACTCAAAGTAAAACACATTTTTCGATTACAACCGTCTCTTCTGTCTACATATATAAAAAAGTGTCTGGATTGCGAGTACTACGAGGTGGTTATAATCTCCACTCAACCGATTTCCTGGAGGGTATCGCTTGTTGCAAATCAATTTCTCTTGAAGCAGCATCGAAGCAGAAAAGCTTGCAGACGCTATTAGAAAACCATAAGCTGCAGTGCCAGAAACATCATCTGTGACGAGGAAGATATTGTTTAGACGAAACGTGACCATAAATTAAGGCAGGTAAGATCATTTTTTGCAGTTTATATCCAACAGTATTGGCGTACATTATGTTTCTGTGTATCAACTGCTGTTGTTGCTGATTCATTGGTAGGGAATCGATTTGCTTCCTAATATTTAAATGCGAATGGTTGCTCATTCTAAAACACGGTCCAATTACATTGACTGCACTCAGGGCTACGGGAATACAATGACATGTCGTCATTCAGTGATTTTGTAGAAACTTGAATATATTCTATAAAGTGCTTAAAAGAACTTTGGAGACATCAGCCATCTCAAAAATTACTTTCCCAGAATTAATTTTACCGATTCGATTTCTTCAGTTCTGTATAGTACGTGATGAACTTATACGTTAAATAAAAAATCACGGAAATAAAGTTTAAAGAAAAAAAAGTCCTGTATAGTATCTCAGAATCATTCGTACACGATTGCTCGTTATTCAAGAGTACAATGCTTCACCATGATGTCGCCTATCCCTGAAACATTCTTCTGCTGTATGTAGTTCAAACGAATCTCCCTACATTACTGAGTCAATAAAGGTTCCGATAAAATGTGATACGATCCTTATATTGGAATTCTATGCTAAATTCCTCTGAGTTCCTTCTTCACCTGTTGCCATCCCTCTTCTGAGCTCGCGTGTGAACATCAGAGCAATCTTCAGCGTGGTTCATAAATCCATCCGCACGGCACGAGTCGTCTGCCCACTTTGCATTATTTAGCATAATACACATCGAGATTCCACTTGACTTTTATCGTCTGTCTACCTGCGCACCGTGCCACATTCTAATGTTCATGAAGCCGCTGATCCAGTGCTCCGGTCTCCATCCAGCATCACCACCATTATTGCCCGAAAAGGCCGGAGACGGAAAGTGCGCCTTCATCAACTTCATTTCACCGCTCGACATATCGTGGGGAAGGTGGGATTACGCGAGAATGCGGGTAAGATTGCTTTCACGTCACCGCCGCCACATCGCTTTACTTCTAAGCATTGTGGGTGGATTGCGGTATAGTGAACCCGATGTAGGATGGTCCCCGCGTTTATACAACGCAGGCTGTAGACAAGCGGAATTACTGAAAACAAAAAGAAACCTTCCACCGTCAACCAACAACCATTGAAGCTTCTTACATTGTGTTGTAGAGTGACATTCCCCTTGCAATTTTTAGACAGTCATCTCGATTTCTGCTGTTTTATTTCTTGTTAAGCATATTTAACACCATGTTGCTTTTGCCAAAAGTGTATTATTTTCGAGCAACCATTCGCATTATTATTCCTATCAAGCAAATTCGATTACAGCCACAAAAGTAGCAACAGCAAGCACAACACAAACCCTTATCCGAAAGTATGCCTTTGTTGGTGTGTCAACACACGTTTATAATGTTAATACAAGAGCGCTATAAAAATTAGACTATATTGACTTCAAACCATTCACCTCGTCAGCACGAAAAACCTAGCAGACAACATTCTTGGGCAAGGATGGGTTCTTTTATGGCAGTTTCCAGACATATCGTTTATGTTTTATTTTAACCGAAGGAGCGTCTTTCTCCAAAAGCCCACGAAGAAACGGGACACGTTTGGACAAGACGCGTCTGAACGACAGTAAAACAAACCAGGGAAACGTGAGTTCTGATTTTCCTGCACACGGTAGTGTCCTCTGAATAAAGCATGCGGATGGAAACAAAAGCGCCATAATCTACCCACTTAAAGATTGTGTTCTTCAACGTTTTTTTTTGCGGCGTCATGATGCAAAATTAAAAGCTGTGGGTAAATCCGATGGTTACCTCCACGGGATCTGATTTAAGCTTCGGTTGAATGAAAATTGCCACAAGGAACAGTAGAAAAACAAGTCATTAGAACTGCAATGCAAAATGTTTTTGAGTCATTAATCTTGATGGAAAACTTCCTACGGGTATGTAGGAAAATGGCAAGAGAACAATGTTTTATATTTCTTACTAACATGTTAAACATCATAAAGCATATTCTTTTATAATTTATTTTTTGTTCAATTTTTGCTACGATTAGCAAACAAATGTTCGAAAGAGAAAAAGTCGAAGAATCAAAAGTAGTAAAGGTGAAATGTTGAACTGTATTTTGGAGCTCTATAGCGAATAAATCAAAGAAAATTGTCAGTGTTCTGAATACTGAGATGTGAATATGTACATTATGTGGGAGATTTTGATTTGAAAAATGTATTGGAGGTAATCACTTTCCCTTCGATGGCACTCGAACACACGAGGTTTAAGTCCCATCGAAGTGGTTGCCTCCAATACATTTTTTTAAATCAAAATCTTCCACATAATGTACATACCATATAGGGGGGTCCCGTAGCGTAGTTGGCTACACGTTCGCCTTATAAGCGAATGGTCATGGGTTCTATTCCCAGCCCCTCCACAAAACCCTCGTCAGTCTCCGGATGTGCAGCTCATGCGGTAGCGTATTGGGAAACGCGCCTTGTCGTCACGGCTGCCTGATGACGACTGACAAAGTGACAACTTGTTCTTCTCGGAGGCTTTCCTCCAACGTTACCCGGATTAAAGGCTCCCCCAAACCTAAGCGATTTCATCGCCGCGACGGCGACAACTAGTCGCCGCGATTCTATCGTTGGGTCGCTGCAGGCAATACTCTATTTACCCTTCCATTCCAACGGCGACAGAATCGCTGTCGCCAAGCGATAGAATCGCGTCGCGACTGTCGTGTCGCGTGTGTTTGGGGGAACCTTAAATGGCAACCAAACAACGCAAGATCATTGGATACACGACATGGACAAACGGACACAATGGACTCACGAGAAGATGAACTGGCAACAACAACAATAACGAATAATGGATATCTAAAAATAGATTCTGTGTGGATTCTGTACAGCAGAATACCATAGTAGATCACGGAACAGTAGCGGTTAAGAACACAGAGTACCTACCAAATAAAACATAAGAATAAAAAAAAAATGTACATACCTACCTATTCATATCTGAGTTTTCAGAACATTGTAAATTAATGTCCAACTCGGGTGGTTTAATATCCGGAACATAGGCAATTAACTTTGATTTAAAAAAAAAATGTAAATTAGTTAAGCGATTGCCCATTTTATAAAGAAGGAGTGATCTTTGAATTATGTAATATGCTCAGCATGAAGTTATGTTGCACGTTTCTATCATATTATTCAATTAATATATCTCATTGCTCAATCTAAGAGATTATTATTTATTATTTACTCAGACAATACAGTGCAGTACATGAAAGCATTCTCCATTCAACTCGGTCCATGGATGCACGTCGCAAACCACGCAGTCTGCGGAGGGTCCGAAAATCGTGTTTCACCTGATCTATCTACCTTGCTCGCTGCACACCTTGCCTTCTTGTGTCCATCGGATCGCTATCAAGAACCACCGGGTTATTGTCCGACATTCTGGCTTCGTGCCCGGCCCACCACAGTCTGACTTTTGTGGTGTGTACGATGGATGCCCAAGTAACAATATTCATGCTTGTTGGATTTATATAATTCTTATAGCGAATGTATGACAGTAATCGCTATGGCTTATTGCTCAGTATTACGAGTTCTCCCGTAGCGGGTAAAGCTAAACTACCAAATGGAAGACGGCATACAAATACCAGAGGGCTGGAGCTCAATCAAATGCCACAAATCCAAGAAAATTACTGATTTACAAATTTTCCATCTTTTTTACCTAACTTTCTGCCTACATGTCCTCCACCACTCCTTCCTGGCTGCATAGTTCTCGTTCATATTCTTCTACACCAGAAAAAAAAATTTCTTCCTCCAGAATAGACTGTTCCACAAAGCGAAAAACTCAAAGGTGCAACCCAATCGGGTTGTACGCAAAGGTGACGTAGGACTACGTAGCTATTCGAAATTGGTGATATTTGCCATAATAATTTGTGTCGTTTTATTAACATTGAGCAAACTGCTCGTAGGCCAACTGAATCAAGAAGTCGAATAGTTGTTCCCAGTTGGATGGACTTTGAGTCTCTAACCGTGGAATTAACATGACTCATCGGCCGCTGATGCCACTCGACTGGCTTTCAGTCGGGGACATCACGATCCTGACTTTGCCACGTACGCTTACATCGCGGGCGAAAACCAAACGTTGCAAATAAATATATTTGCGTTTGGTTTCACGCCACTTCTGATTCTGCTTATTTCTCCTTTATTTCGGCCATTTTTGAGGATGGTGTCCTCCAAAAAGGTCCTCCAAAATACAAAAGAAAGTTGATCCGACAATCCGCTATGAATTTTCTTCAAAGTGCAAAACTGAATGGTAACTAGCAAATTTGATAGCGTGGCGGAGGGAGATGATGCAATTAATTTGAACGGATGGAATCACTAACAGCAACCAAGCTACCACGCCAAACCCGATGCCACCGAAACAGTCCATTAACGCAATTAACTCTTTCGTTCCATAAAATGTTGGTCCAGATTTGAACCAATTTCTTTTCCCAATGCACCTTTCCAATAACTAACTGCACTTAATCATAAGACGAGTTTGTACAATCCCATTGAATTCCACCACTTAATTGAATCTTGACAGATACGTATTTCGACCTCAACAGTAAGGCCGTCTTCAGTGTCTCGTACTTGACTCGACTTGACTTTCTTAACAACTAATTGCATCCAATCGCTTGTTGACACCTTGCGTTGCAACTGTCCGACCGCCAACTTGATGATTTTTCGCTCAGCCTCCAAAATTTGAAATAAATGTTCAGCATTGCCACACTGCCACCCACTCCTTCGTGCTGCTGTGTCCACTCCGCTGCATCGAATGTCGAGCCGCTCGAATCAAAATGGCTCGCACGCGCCGGACAGGAGCTTTCTTGTATTCAATAGATTAAGCCCGTTAGCCCCGCCTTTTTGTAATCTGATATGGCTGTAAATGAAATGTGCACTCATAACGATTAATGAAGGGGTTGAGCTTATGGAATTTCTTCATTAGATAGAAGAAAGCTGCTTTTCAGCGCGGGCGAGCGATTTTGATCGGGATTCAGCCGACAACGGATTGTTCGGAGAATGACAAATGAATCTTATGAAAGTTTCTCACAAGATTCTGAATTTGGTTATGAGATGTTGGTTATCTAAGATGCATATTGTTGCGAAATTTGACCATATTACCAAACATTATCTCTTGGCATCTGTCTGTCCAAGCGACGTTCACAGATGGGTGGTTGCTGTAGATAGTTTCCACAGAGGTGGCGTCTTCATTGATTTTATACAAAAGAAGGTTGATCCGACTATCCGAAATAAACTCAAAGTGCAAAACTCAATCGTAAATAGCGAATTTGATAGCGCGTCGCAGGGAGATGATGTAGTAAATATGATTGGATGGAATCACTAACAGCAACCAAGCTACCACGCCAAACCCAATGCCACCGAAACAGTCCATTTTCGCAATTAACTCTTTCTTTCCATAAAATGTTGGTCCTGTGAAGAACCATTTTTCATTTCCCAATGCGCCTTTTCAACTAACTGCATCTAAATGCTTATCGGCACCTTGCGTTGAAACTGTCCGACCGCCACTTGATGATTTTTCGCTAAGCCTCCAAAATTTGGAATAGATTTTCTGAATTGCCACTACCACCCACGTCTTCGTGCTGCTGTGTCCGCTCCGCTGCATCGAATGTCAAACCGCTCTTTGTGGAATCTCGATCAAAATGGCTCGCGCGCGCCGAACAGCAGCTTTCTTGTATGTAATAAATTATACCCGTTAGCCCCGCCCTTTTTGTGATCTGATATGGGTGTGAATATAATGTGCACTCATAACGATTAATGATAATGGTTTTCGACGCGCGCGATCCATTTTGATGGGGATTCCGCAGACAATATCGGAGAATGTTATGTGCCACTGCCTTGCAAACGGAAAAAATGCAACAAAAATAAATAAGGTTTTACGGGTTTTACGTATAACAAATCAAAATAAGGCACGTTACATTTTTTAGCAAAGACTCCTAATTGGAAAACGCATCATAAGTGAAAAAAATCGTTTTGCACTTTTTTCCCAAGCAATTTAGTCAAAAATCCAAAAATACAAGAAAGGCAAAGTATTTTTCACGCTAATCACGCCATAATCTAACACATGAGATTTAAATAATTATTATCAATGGGAAAAAGTATATCTTTGTCGTCATTTTTCAACGAATTATAACTGAAAATCCATCTTCCACTCGAAATTTACGTAAAAAACCGTTCTCAAATTGACATTTCAATTTTTATGGCTCAAATTCACATGGGAAATAATAAGTAGAGCTCTTGTTAATAAACAGAAAAACATATAATTTGTTGGTGGCAATATAGTTGCCACTGCCTTATAAATGGTTAAACCGCTCTTTGCGGAATCCCGATCAAAATAGGTCGCGCGCCGGAAAGCAGCTTTCTTGTATTCAATAAATTAAACCCGTAAATTTGAAAGGATGCAATCACTAACATAAACCAAGCTTCCACGCAAAACGCCAATGACACCGAAACAGTCCATTTTCGCAATTAAACCTTTCTGTTCCGAAAATGCTAGTCCTGAGAAGAACCAATTTTCTTTCCTCAATGCGCTTTCCTACTAGTGTAATAATAGCAAAGCAAAAAGTGCTATTTTTATAGTCAACCCTTTCTTCATTTAAAATGCTGGTTCGTTGAGGTTGAATGATCTGCAGCAACACACCGAGGACCACCACCAATGCTATGGATTTCCGTTGAAAATGTTACCAGCGCTTCCGTGATACTGTATCCGCTCCACTGCGATCGCTTTGATGCGTCCGCTCTGCGTGCAATCTTGTTCAAACTGAGGGTTAGATCCAAACCCGCAAGTGATTGATTTTTGATGTCTGTGCTAGTGATGCATGTACGTGATTGGTTGGTTTACCTATTTATAAACTTTTTATCAATTTTTGATAATAAATAGTAAATAGTATTTTCATATAAATACAGAGAAGCGTTGAAAAAAAAATGTAAAGCCATCGAGAAACGGCTGTGATATTAAAGTTTAAATTCTATCATATTTTCGTGACGGTCCCTGATTTTTGCAATAGAAAAGTGTACCTCAATATAGAAAAGGCAGACGTAGTCCTACGTCAAAAGCGCGGAAATATCGCGAAAATATTTCGCGAACGACTCTTCCCTTCTTTGGAATCTGAAGCTGGCCTCCAGACAAAGGATCTGCGAATAGCCACTTGGCAAGAATGCTCTTCGGAACTCTCGCTTGAAGTCGTTCCATGACCATAACAGTCACTGTGAAGTGACTCGAGCATACCATTTGATTGCGTCCTCTTGCAGCAGATGCTTAATGGATCGTAGCAGTGTAGCATCACTCATGCCCTTCGACCTCGCGAACGTCTCGACCCGGTCCAGAAAAACGTTGAGAGATGTGTGTGTCCTTGTCCCCTCGAAACTTGAAAGACCAAATTTGAAAAGTGAGAAATGTGATGTGAAAAGTGAGACGTCTCACTTATAATAAATAGTGAGAAGTGAGACGTCTTTTTACAGCTCACTGTTTACATTGTGAAGTGAGAAATGGGGAGACGTCTCACTTCTCACTCCTCATTTCTCGCTTCTCCCTGTGAAAAATGGGAAGTGAGTAGTGAGACGACTTACTTTTCACTTCGCACTACTTACTTTTCACAGTGAGAAGTGGGAAATAAATGAGAAGTGAAACGTCTTAATTTTCACACCTCATTTATCACTTTTCAAATGACCTATTCGGCCAAATGTCCTATTCAGCCAAATGTTCTATTCGGCCAAATGTCCTATTCGGCCAAATGTCATATTCGGCCAAATATCTTATTCGGCCATATGTCCTATTTGGCCCAATGTCCTATTGGGCCAAATACCTATTACTTGGTACATTCGGTCAAACAACTTTCGGCCTAGTGGCCTTCGACCAAATGGTATTCGGCCAAACTGCCCTTCCCCGAAGCCCAGCTCGTTAGGGGTGTCACAACTTTTGAAGAATGTAGCCGTTTGGTGTCCGCTTTTCACGCTTTCTGCCTTGTGCAACAAAATGATTACCGCTTTGGCTACATGCAAAACCAAGACGTCAAAGTTGAAGAAATTTAATTAGTGGTAGATATAGTCTTTTCAATTTATGCCTCTCTCGTACAACAAAGTTGTACCGGAAGGCTATAGGATTACTCCAAAAATGAACTTTTGTTGGAAGGCCCGGAAACCCATAATTTTATATACCGATCGACTCAGGTAGACGAACCGAGGTGATGTCTGTATGTGTGTATATGTGTGTATGAGTACATATTTTGTAGATACACTTTTTGGAACTTAGCATTACCCTATTTACTCGCAATAAGCATTCGATGGGGAATGCGGTCCCATTGTTTGGTATTGAAAATTGGTTTGATCGGACATTGCATTTTGGAATTATTGAAAAATCATTGTTTTTCCCAAGGGTCCCTCCTTGAATTTTTTTCGAAATCGTTTTTTTTTTCAGGAATGGCGGCAACGCATAGGAATTAATGCAAAAACATGCAAAATGATAGATAAATTCGATCTATTCCCTTAAAGTGCTTTTTTGACCTTTTCAATGTGATTTTTTAGATACAATTAACGATGCACGAGAAAGGCATAATCGCCGTTAGGTGGATTAATCTGGTTTATTTTATGTAGGTATCTTTTGTCCTAATATATTTATTGAGAAATCATCACGCCCACATTCCATGCCTCCAAATATTATTTTTAAAAGAAATCAAGTGTAAAACTGGCTATCTCTTTATGAGGGTAAGTAGGCTTCCTTTCTTCACATGAAAATCCAAGAAAAATCAATAGGTGAGTCAACAATTATAGACTCTCCCGAAGGAAGGGTCAAAAAGATAGCATTAACAAAAATTACAAACTTGATGAACAAAAGCTTGATGCAGTTTTGGGTCCCATTTCTAGCATAATAATTAAAAAGATTTGCATCTTTTATCATATAGCGATCCCGAAAAAGCTCTCGAAATGCATTCATCTTTAATATTTATTCACATAATAATACAGCGCATATTTCCGTTTCCCTTTTCGTTAGGTGTGGTGCTTCCGAAAAGAGTTCCTCCCAGCTACGAGGAGCACTTCAGTACTGAGTTAGTTTCATCCTACCCCGCTTGTTATGTTAGGTCAGTTCTTGGTGGAGTTGGTCGGCACAGTTCTTGGAGCTTTTTCAAGATTGTAGCTCGTTGCCATACATATATGATCCTCCGAGGACTATATTCCGCTCATGCACATGCATGAAGGTGTGCTTTTGCTCTGCCTGCCTGTCCTTGCTTATGGGACGCTTCGGGATCACCTTGTGCTCTGTCATAGTGGGATGAGAAAGTACAACACTGCTGTTCCTCTAGCCTTAGCCGAAAGCCGACAGAATAGGATTCTCAAGGATACAGATGGCAAGTGCATGATGTGCAGTGGAGCAAGAATGGAGAAACATGAATATAATTAAGAAATTGTGTCATTGTATTAGAAACAGTAGCACTTCTCAAATGGGCATGTCCCTGCACCCGCTTAAGTAATTTCCGAACTGAAATGTCAAGGAAAAGTGTACGACTCACTAAATATTCGCTACAAACTTCATTATACGAGAAAATTATAAATTAATTATTTCAGCATGAAACCAGTTTGAAATTCCAAATTTAAGTCCGCTTTTGGTTAAAAGTCCGCCACTATGTGGACCGTCGTCAAGGGAGCAGACAAAATTCAGTTTTCTTCATTTCGTATTCCTTCGAAGCATAGCAGAGGGTGTGAGGTTTTCCTTTTTCTCGGGCACTTTTTGAACAGGTAACCTTGCTCCCCAATCATGACGCTCAGAGTATTTTTTCCCCTTTCCATGTTCATTTCAACCAGTTTGGACTTTGGAGTTTATCATGCACTGCGGCCCTCGAAATGAAGAAGGCCAAATATGTGCCTTCGTTGCCGCCGTCGCCGGTCTGGTCTGCTGCAACGTTCGCCCACAACAAAACGAACCGAACGTTTGGGTATGACCTCATGAAGGTATGAATGCCAAAAGCGATAAAAAGAAATAATACGAGAACAGGATGGAAGAATAGTTCATAAATTATCGTTTAATACAACGTTTGTTTATTTAGTCCTTAAATTGGGTGGATAGATGATAAAGTGCCGCAGGTGATACTGCGAGAGACTAACGAAGGGAAAGGAAAATTTATCTAAGTATGTTGAAACCCTCCGTGGAGGTAACATTTAGATCCGATAGTGTTTTTATGTACGTTTCCAGTGCATATTAAAAGAGGAAAAAACACTCATGATACAAGAATCACAAGTAACCGTCATTAAGGCAAATTTAACTGTTTTTTTACCGTTAGTGTCTAACATAACATGCGTCCTTTTCTCTCTAAAATTCGCAAAGCTCGCAAATTACTTGAATCGTTTCTGTATCAATTTTCTTAAAAACATTAGAAGTCGGTGCCGTGTTACTTATAAGAGATCTTCGTTATGCTCAACCATGCCTAACAACATGCTTCCGTTGTACCCATTCAAGCGCATTTCAATTTCAGCCCTCGTTTGACCAGGGAATCCACCTGCATTAATGAAGCCGTTGAGAACCAATACTGCCCCCCTGTCCATTTGTCACGACTGCAGGGAGTGCGCAACTAGAAGTTAATGTCCAACCCTGCCCGAACGCCCCTGCGTTAGTGACGAAATAGGCGGTCAATAGATTCGTTCGCTTCGAGCCATTCATCACGCTCTCCACTGCTGATTGGGATCTAAAATCTAATTACCATCCAGGGGACAATCCGGACTTTGTCGCGTCCAATTATGTGGGTTCTATATCAGATTGACTTCCTGCAGCTTTCCTGTGCTATCGCTCTCGCCGCCGCCGGTAACTACCTGTAGTTTATTGGGCACGCACGTTTCGATGAGCATTTGATAGGCACGATGACGGTATTTTCATTGATGTTATACGCGTGGATGAATCGTGATTCCAGAGACATACAGATCCATATCAGTTGATGCAAATTTCGAGCTTGAGTCAATATCACGGCAATCTGCGTCCGGAGTCAATCAAATAGATATTATACCACTTGATCACTTCATTCCATGTACGGCATTTGGTTATTTTTGTTATTAAATGTGGTTCATTTCTCATTTTGCGTCAAATTTCTAAGAAAATATATGTAGTTTTGATTTTGAGTCGAATAAATTTGTAAGCACTGAATGCTGATTTTGTAAAAAAGTTAGCCGAGAAAAACAGTTCAAGAGTGTTTTTTATACTGCTGCTGGTTAAAGCATGGCAATTTGAGCGTACAACATTTGTTTTTCTTACATGTATTCATTTGCCGAGGTTAGTATTGACATTAAATAAGACGCTTTCAAGTTTAAAATTGTCGGAAGCGCATAAATCGGGATTGTTTTGCGATTTGGGCGTAACTTATTTTGTAAACAAACATTGGAAGACATATTCCTGCTAAAGCAAGCATTTTCTGAGAAAACCACCGTATGTATCTGACAGAATAGGCTTTCCTCTATCAGATAAGGGAATTAGTTTTGGAGAAAAATGCTTGCATTGTACGGAATCGATAAAACAATGTTTGTTTACAAAATAAGTTACGCCCAAATCGCAAATCAGTCCCGAAATCACATCTTAGCTATCAACACGTATGTAAACATCAACTTTTATTGTAAACAATTGACGTCACTGCTTTCGATGCTCGGGACGAAGCAAGCCAATGCTCTACGATTAATTTCAGCCTTTTGCACTCATTAAGACTGCGATAGCCAGCGCGTCACTTTTGAACTGTTATTTTCTTTACGAGCCTACCTTGATTCTGTATACCGTACAGCTAGCACCATATCACACCATATGTAAGATAGAGTACGTTTAGCATCAAAGTAATCTACGTCTCAAACATGTTCCTAATATCTCTCTCGTCGATGCTTTCTTTTTAACAATGCAATGCTGCGAATGTAGACCACACACAATCATTCAAAAAATACGGATGCCAATCTTTGTCCCCCCTTAAGTGCAAGAAACAGCTGCTAAGTCTTTACTTTCAGCAATTCTACTGTCTTTCAAACCGTTCTGGTCTTTGGAAAATTGCATACAAAAATCTAGAAATACCAACAATATGACAAAATTTCGAACTTTATTAAGGACTAAGTCGAGTCAAGCATACGATGCACTAAAGACGGCCTAACTGTTGAGGTCGAAAAACGTATCTGTCAAAGGTACAATAAAGTAGTGAAATTAAATGCGATAGTACCAACTCAAGACAAGATTGTATGTGTAACAATATTATTATTCTAAATTAATGATTTCGTGTGTGTTACTTCTACGTGAAGTTAAACGATTTACAATGATATGGAAATGCTAATATCATCTTCCAAACTTGGACGTACATGTTCATGATAGAATTAGAGGCGAAAGTATAGAATTGATAGTTCCGTTAGGATACGGCAGGCATGAAGAATGTTTTTTATAGAAGTCGATTTGAAAGCGAGCGGAGGGCAATATTTGTGATGGCACATATCACACGACCTTCCTTCTGCCAAGCTCCCGTATGAAGGGGAAGGGAAGAATATCAGTGTGGAAGCTGATATATCTCCACTGGCTCTCATTTCATAATATTATTATTATTTATTATTTATTCAGACTAAGGCTGAAGTGGCCATTCGGCTCGGTCCATGGCTACACGTCGCCAACCACGCAGTCTACGGAGGGTCCGCCAGTCATCTTCCACCTGATCGATCCACCTTGCCCGCTGTGCACCTCACCTTCTTGTGCCCGTCGGATCGTTGTCGAGAACCATTTTCACCGGGTTACTATCCGACATTCTGGCTACGTGCCCGGCCCACCGCAGTCGTACGATTTTCGCGGTGTGAACGATGGATGGTTCTCCCAACAGCTGATGCAACTCGTGGTTCATTCGCCTCCTCCACGTACCGTCCGCCATCTGAACCCCACCATAGATGGTACGCAGCACTTTCCTTTCGAAAAATTCAAGTGCGCGCTGGTCCTCCACGAGCATCGTCCAGGTCTCGTGTCCGTAGAGGACTACCGGTCTAATGAGCGTTTTGTAGATTGTCAGTTTGGTACGGCGGCGAACTCTATTCGATCGGAGCGTCTTGCGGAGTCCAAAGTATGTACGATTTCCAGCCAACATGCGTCTCCGAATTTCCCTGCTGGTATCATTTTCGGCGGTCACCAGTGAGCCCAAGTACACAAATTCTTCTACCACCTCGATTTCGTCAACACCGAAGCAAACTCGTGGTGGGTGTCTCACATTGTCTTCTCTTGAACCTCTTCCTATCATGTAGTTCGTCTTCGACGTGTTGATGACTAGTCCGATCCACTTGGCTTCCCTCTTCAGTCTGATGTAGGCTTGCTCCATCTTCTCAAAGTTACGTGCCATAATATCTATGTCTTCGGCGAAGCCAAATAGCTCGATGGATTTATTGAAAATTGTACAACTCGAGTTAATCCCTGCTCTTCGTATTAACCCTTCCAAAGCGATTTGAATAGCAGACACGAAAGACCATCACCTTGCCGTAACCTTCTGCGGGTTTCGAAAGGACTCGAGAATGTCCCTGAAACTCGGACAACGCACATCACCCGATCCATCGTCGCTTTGATCAACCGTGTCAGTTTATCCGGAAATCTGTTCGTGCATTAGCTGCCATAGCTGGTCCCGATCGATTGTATCATATGCGGCTTTGTAGTCGATGAATATATGATATGTGGGCACGTTGTATTCGCTGCATTTCGGCAGTGGCGAATGGCGAACACCTGGTCCGTGGTGGAGCGTTCGCCCATAAAACCCACCTGGTACTGCCACACGAACTCCCTTGCAATTGGTGCTAGTAGACGGCATAACATTTGGGAGAGTACCTTGTAGGCGGCGTTCAGCAAAGTGATTGCGCGGTAGTTGCTACAATCCAGCTTATCGCCCTTTTTTTAGATGGGACACACGACACCTTCCGTCCACTCCTGCGGCAAAACTTCCTGCTCCCAAATCTTGGTAATGACCCAGTGCAGCGCTCTAGCCAGTTCATCACCACCGTGTTTAAGCTCTCCTGGTAGTTGGTCAACCCCAGGGGCTTTGTTGTTCTTCAGCCGGTCAATCTCCTCCTGGATTTCCTGGAGATTCGGAGCCGGTAGAATTATGTCCTGCACGCGTTCTCCCAGGTCCATCACTATACCGCCATCTTCGTCTGCCACATCGCCATTCAGATGCTCTTCGTAGTGCTGCCGCCACCTTTGAATCACCTCACGCTCGTTCGTAAGAAGGTTCCCGTTTATGTCCTTACACATATCAGGCTGTGGCACGTGGCGCTTACGTGAACGGTTTAACTTCTCATAGAACTTTCGTGTGTTATTGGCGCGGTACAGTTGCTCCGTCTCTTCACGGTCTCGATCTTCCTGCTTGCGCTTTTTCCTCCGGAAAATCGAGTTTTGTCTGTTCCGCGCCTGTTTATATCGTGCCTCGTTCGCCCTCGTGCGGTGTTGCAGCAATCTCGCCCATGCTGCATTCTTCTCTTCTACTAACTGCTCACATTCGCCGTCATACCAGTCGTCTCTCTGATCCGGGGGCACCGTGCCAAGTGCAGCGGTAGCGGTGCTTCCAATGGCGGATCGAATATCTCTCCAGCCATCTTCAAGAGACGCTGCGCCTAGCTGCTCTTCCGTTGGGAGTGCCACTTCCAGCTGCTGCGCGTATTCTTGGGCTAGTCTACCGTCTTGTAGCCGCCCAATGTTTAGCCGCGGCGTCCGACTTCGACGCGTGTTGTACACCGTCGAGAGTTTTGAGCGCAGGCATACTGCAACGAGGTGGTGGTCGGATTCAATATTCGCACTGCGGTAAGTGCGGACATTCGTGATGTCGAAGAAGAATTTACCGTCGATTAGAACGTGGTCGATTTGGTTTTCCGTGTCTTGGTTAGGTGATCTCCATGTGGCCTTGTGGATATTTTTGTGGGGAAAGAAGGTCCTTCGGACTACCATTCCACGGGAGGCTGCGAAGTTCCGGTCCGATGACCGGTCTATACATTTCCTCCCTTCTTACCTATGCGTTCATGTCACCGATGACGATTTTGACGTCCCGCAGTGGGCATCCATCCTATGTCCTCTTCAGCTGTGCGTAGAACGCTTCTTTCTCGTCGTCGGGTCTCTCTTCGTGTGGGCAGTGCACGTTGATGATGCTATAGTTGAAGAAACGGCCTTTAATCCTCAGCCTGCCAAGCTTTTATATGAGGCAAATTAGGATTAGTTTCAAAGGTTGTTTTTTAAGCTCATCTAAAGAACAACCTTTGAAACTAATCCTAATTTGCCTCATATAAAAGCTTGAACTTTTTAAAAAGAGGGAGCATTATTTCAAATTTGAAGCGTAAAAAGAGGGAGTATTATTTGGAATTTTGAGCGTAAAAAGATGCGTGTAAAAAGAGGGGTCGTAAAAGGAGGGAGCGTAAAAAGCATCATTAATTGCGTTATCTGAGAAGGCTAAAAGGTGTCCGTCCAATATGCGAATAAATAGGTTAAAATAGTTCCCGCACACCAAAATTTCGATTTCATCTATTTTTTTATAACATATTTTTTTTAAATCTTTTTTGGACGTCGTTGAGCTCCACGATTGGTAGTCGTGGAGGCCATTGCGGATCTCCGTATATTCCGTTTCTTTGGAGTAGGCTGCATTCATGATTGTTGCCACAGTTGGTACACTTCAGTTCAACTTCGGAAAGCAATCTTCGATTTACGTGTCCTTCAGCGCACTTTCCACATCAAGCCCTCATGTGGCAAAACGCGAGTTAGTTGATAGACTGCTTCTTGGGTCGGTGGTGTCGGACTCGACAATAATGTTGACCAGAGATCGGACCTTCCGCCAGGGTGACAGAACCTTTTTTGGAGTGCACCAAGAATGGGTGGTCATGGGGAATTCCTTTTTGAACAATGATGTTCAAAAGAGTTTTAAGGATTTTCAACTAGAGGGGTGTGATTCAGAAAAAGGAATCAAGATAACATATGAAATCAATATCCTATGTAATGAATATAAAAGCTGTCGTTCGAATGCGATTGTTTGCAACATTAGTCAAATAGTACCAATCCAGCGTATATTGTATCCAAGTGCGATAAATCTGTTTTCGTGGGTTGTAATGATTCGAAAAGGCTCTTGTCTATCATTTATCGTTGTTTGGTATCTGTTGAAAGTGATTTCTGCAAACCCTGCTTAGTGCCGATTAATGATTATGATATGGTTCTTGAACTCAAAATATAACAATCACAAGCTATTATTTACGTCATTTTGATCGTCATTTGCTCTGCAGCTGGCGTGATTGAAATCAAATTTTCATTTCCCATTCATCTTCCCAATCTGAAAAGTTCACCACAATGTAGGAGAAATATACATTGATGAGATTGACCTCCGTCAATCCAATCTGGAAAAAAAAGTTAATGAAAAAAGAACCGGTATAATGATTTTTGACCGCCAATCACTCACCAACCGTACCCCCCAGACCCAATCCGAAGCCCGAAGTGGTCAACCAAGCATCGACCGACAGACGCGGCGCAGTGACGGAACCACTCAATTATTCAATCGTCCGAGCTGTTATGCGAGTGTAAATTGAATGCTGAAAAGTTCCTATCACCCCCGTCATTCATCGTTGGCGCCGTCGTCGTCGTTGTGATGCCGGAAGGGGGTCTGTCGGATATAGTGTCCAGCCTGCAGATTTCCGGTCTGATACCAAAGTCCCCATATGGTGCTCAGTCGTTTGGTTGCGGCGTCGCGTACACTGTGCCGTTGTCGCATGGAAGCACGGCCGATTGAATTATTGAAAGTCCCACTGGGAAAGCCACTTAAGGTTACCCCGCCGGTCGGTTGTATTCATTGCGTGCGTTCGTTCAATGATAACCGATGTCTACCGAGCTGGTCGTGTGAGTAAATACGTAATAAAAGGACTATGTTGGACTAACTCGGAAGTTGGTTGATTGCCATGGGAAATTGATTTTGCCTTACCACGTCGTTTCACTCACCTACCGTTCCCACCCCTAGTACTGAGCCTTCATGAAATAGTAAAATCTTTTGCACTGCATTCGGTTGTGAGTCGGTCGCTTCCAATTTTATCGAACGATTAACGCCTTTACCGTAGTGCACAAAGCTAGTGTAAACCAATCGATCGCAGATTTGGAGGATTTCTCCATTCCATAGTTTCTACTCAATGCCATCTAAAGTAGATGATTTGGAATCAATCGATAATATTATATTTTGTTATTATGTTATATTTTTGGAGCATTTAATTAATTGTGCTATACATAATAACACGTGGTTAAGCTTTTTCCATACTAAAGATATTTAAGAGATGTTGTAGGAGCCTTGTTGGATTACGATTCCAGATAAAGTTCATATGCGTAGCTTCAAAACATTTTTTTATGATTCTCAAGCAGCACCAATGAGTGTTTAAAGGTTTAGATCCGTCGTTTGCTATAATAGTCATATAAATTTTTACAAACAATATTGATCTACTGCGGTATTAAGAATTGGGCTCTACTCTATATCTTCTGTAACGAAAGAAGCTGAGTGTTGGCAGCAACACTGTTGATATGCATCTTTAATGCATCTTTTTATTATTACCGAAAAGACAAAATACTCAAAAAAATAGTGGTTGTGTTTACTCGTGCTTTGTAGTCTTCAATTGTTGAGCATGCATTACATTTTACTACACAACATTTATGATAACTTAAATATGTTTGAACATATAATCCTTTTCCATGTTATTTCCTTTTAAACTTTATCTCTCACCACATTGTGTTCCGCTCTACAATTACGCCATTCATTTTACATAACTGCAAAATTATCACAACAATACCACAGAAGCATCACCCCTTCCATCCGACCCATTCAACGTTTGTTCCCGAGCTTTGCTCGGAAGTTGTCTGGCACAGCTACAACAATATCCTCCTCGTTGTAGGCTTTAAATCTGCATGTGAACATTCTCAGCTTGGAGTTTAATAGATTCTCTCGCTCTTATTTTGGGCTTTCATCGTTACAATGCGATGGAATACATGATTCCACTCCTCGTCTACTCACCCTCAACCACCGCACTCTTCCGGTATGTAATAAACCACCAAGCAGAGGAAATTTAATTTTCTCCGGCATTGTTGTTATATGCCACTGCCACTGCCGGTGTTTTCATTCTCTAGGGGAGTGAGGTTTAGTAGGCATCACTCAAATGGTTACCCGTTATTGAATGAGATGAAGAATATGTGAATGCATATTCAAAGCCTTACTGTTGGATCATGCATGAAAAAGAATTAAAATGCAGATATTTATACATATTATTGCTTATAATTGTTTCGCAAAGATTAATAATGTCAACAGTTAAGCCATTTTACTCTTGAAGCTTTTTAGATCACTTTTCCTCATGGATGGTGCAGGTGGATGCAATTCGGTTGCTGATGCTGCACCAGCATTCACTCTCCCTCTATCCACCGAGGACGGTTATTGCTGCTGGTTGCATCAACATAGCAACTCTCCTCCCCTTGAAATTTCCCACAGAAATGCATCCCAGGCAGCCAGAGCACAATCCGATCAGGAAAACCATCTGACCAGCAAACAGCGTCCCCAACCCAACCATCCAAGCGTCAACCTGACGATGCAAGTGGTGTTCGGTGTTACTGGCACTGGTACAATTACTGTGGATATGGGTGCTGAATGGTCTGAAAGCGCGCAGCTGGAGTGTGACCAACAACTATTATCTGAAAGTAAATAAGTGATTGCTGGAAAAATGGGGTTAATTTTAATAAGCAAACTTCCGATCCGGAACCGAATGCTATTTTGGTGTTGAGGCAGGATTGAATTGCATCAATGAATCCAGCGAATTGGGATTGTTGCAAATATTAAATGTTGTTCATTGCAGTCAATAAAATAGTTTGAAACATATTGCAAGAGCTATTCGCTATTTGCGAATTTTTATCAAATATTTAAACAGTCCTTTGCTTGTTATGCAACCATTGATATGTAGGGAGACTGATCCCCTTTCTCATTTTCGATGCATCACAGCCAAAAATACAGAACTTATGCGGTTTCTGCACATACTTTCTAAGAAACATATAATTTAACTTTACTGATGTGTGACAGTCTGTAAATTGTTGTTGTTATTGATACATAATCGATTTTTTGGAGTGCTGACAAAATCTAATTCGAAAATATTCGGGGGAAATTGATCCCTCTCCAAGAACTTGCTTTGATAGAAGTAGAAAGGTCTTCTCTGAGTTTTTTTTAAATGTTACCCCCAAAATACGCAGATTTTCCGACTTGCTGTGCGTATTTATGAACAATTTTAGTTATGGAATTCGACAGCGCATGCAATTTTAGAATTTGGGGAATCTTCGTCCCGTTTCTGTGATATCTACTCTATATTTTTTTCATCAATCCTTCATCTAGTCTGTCGAATCTACAAAAAATTAGCTGTCTGAGACAAGTTCAGGATCAAATGTCCCTATATTGAGACAACAACTTAAAATCCAAGTATCCTAAAATTGTTATGAAATGCTGACATTTTTATCACTAGAGATCATTCAGTATATTTATGACTTTGATCACAAGATAGTCCACGGCGATGAATCTATCCTATTTCGGAGGGAAGTCTTTCGGCGGCGAAACCTTCTTCTAAAACCGACGACCCGTGGAAGTTTATTGTGTATTGAACACTAATATCTCACCCAAATAGTCCAAGGCACTTGGGGGGAAACCGGTTGGATGCCAAAGTCGGCCCAGAGATCGAAATCCATACACCTAAGCCCTCCACTATATGAAAAAGTCTCTAGAAAATACGAATCGAATGCAATTAGAACGTTCATCATTGTGCAAGTGCACGAGGGCCTCTTTTCTTGTGTGCTTCACTGTATTGCATTGAAAGCAACGAAAAATATGATAGAAATACGAAGAAAAATCAACACCTTCTGAATCGAAATCCGTCCACCGTGAACGGATTTCGAATCATAGGATCATAATCCGTGCAGCTATTTTCTAACAAAATATTTAAATTAAAGCAGACCAATTGATCAGACTTGCACTGTAAATTAAGGGTATGCGATAACACACTTTTTTCTAACGAAACGAAACGAAACGAAATTTAAAATGTCTATGTTGAGTCGAAACGAACCGAAACGAAATATGGTTTACTTTCGAGATTTCGAAACGATACGAAATCAAGGTAAATTGAATTCGAAATTTTACGAAACGAAACGAAATTTATTTTTTTTTCCGTGGAATTTTTTTTTGAGTTGGTTTTACATTATATACGCAATTCTAATTTAACTTTTTCGAAGTTAAATATCTGTTTTGCAACCAATAGAGCTATAATTACAGAAGAAGCAATCTATGATAAATTGCCACGTTGTCGTTTATATACTATTGGCGATAAGGCGATACCCCAACATTTGTGTCAGACCCGTAACGCTGGGTAAACACCTTTACGTGATGTGTTACGGGGTAAGATCTACCACGGTTACATTGCCAGCTACAGGCAAATCCTGACCCAACGAATACCTTCCTCATCATCCAACTCCGTGTTACTTATGAGGGTGGCGCTAAGTCGGTGGCCTCTCGTTAAGTAAGTACCACATCAATACTTCCTTCCTCTCCCTAGTTACGAAGAAGATGGGCGTGGCCAGGAGTAGTAATTCTCATGCTTTTGTTATTTTGTTTAAGACTGGAATCAAAGACCACTCCCATTCTTGATTTCTGATAGCATTCTAGATAATGATCTCAAAAGTAAAACATGAGTATCACTAGTGTCCAATTTACGAATTACATTGTAATAATGCTAATGCTATGCTAATGCTAAAAGGCGATACTCCAGCATTTGTGTCGCTTTCAAAGGAATTCATCGTGGAGCGTGGATATCAGTAAGTATGTAAAAATATAGAAATTGTTGTATGTTTGTCCTTCTATATGTGTGTGCATATGAGGCATGTAAAAAGCTCACGACTCCTCAATGTTCTTTACATATTGTACAAATAGTAAAAAGTAGCGTAGCTTAGCTTGATTAATTGTACACATCGTAGTTGCTAAATATGATTGGCCGAGAAACAGCGAATATGCATAGCTTACCAATTGAATAATCTGCTTGGGATAAAAAAAAACTCATTGTACTTGCTTCGGAGTTTCCAATTCATCACCAATAACGATGCTGGTCACGTCCTTACAGTCAATTTAGGATTAGGAGAGGAAGATTAGTTTCCCGAGCACATAAGGCACAACAATTTATGTGTCTTATACTCGGACTTATATACAGTAATAACTCGATTTTATCACCCCATTGGTGAATTTTGAGGCAATAAAATAGGGAATGTGACAAAATCGGAAAAAAAATTATTTTCAGTTTTTAAACTTATTTCACAAATATAATTCATTTTATGCCTTGGAAAGGTAAAATGCGTGTACGGTACCCGTATTCCTTGTCCAGAAGACTTAAAAATTTTATGATAGGTACTCAGAAATTATTTATAATAAACCACAGACGATTCAAGTTATTTCATGAAAATCATTATTGTCTGTAGTATTATTTACGAAAATAAAAAGAAGGACTAAAATTTTTTAATTTTTTTGGGGTGACAAAATCGGGCCGAAAACGTGATAAAATCGGGGGTAGACAAAATCGGAGATAGACATAATCGGGGGTGACAAAATCGGGTCGATACTGTACAACCGAATTTGATCACATTTGAGTTGCTGCATTACCAAATTCTATAAAAAGCTGCATGTGTCCCCAAGCAGGCCCTATCAGAGCGACCGTGTGCCGCTCAAAGCGCACTAACCTAGTCCTGGTGTTGGGTGTGACTTTAAACAAATTTGACCCGACTGATCGAGCGACTGTTCACCAAGGCTCCAACAACATCTGTTCTGGCATCCAGCGGATGAGTATGAAATGCTATTCCCCGGAAGCTATACCTAAGATGGCAGCCCCATCCCGGTGGATAGGGAACCTTGGGCCAACAACCTACTGTTCCCGAAACATCAATTTGTTCGAGAATCCGATAATGAAAGAATACGGACTGATTTTACGGCGACGACTCTTAGCGCGAAACAACGGACACGAATAGGAACATGGAACGTTTTAACCCTAGCCCAGCAGGGTAAATTGGCACAACTTGCCAATGAGGCACGCCGCATGAAGCTTGAGATCCTGGGACTGAGTGAAGTCCGTTGGCCAAACTTTGGAGAACACAGAACGCCGTCGGGACAAGTTCTGCTATACTCTGGTTTACGAGGTGAACACGCTCCCCGGCATCGCGGAGTTGGCTTCCTACCAAGCGCTCAGGCACACTCTGCGCTTATGAAGTGGGAACCTATAAGTGAAAGGATAATCGTTGCCAGATTTAGAACACGGGTCCGAAACCTTACTATAATCCAATGTTATGCGCCAACCGATGCTGCCGATCTGCAACACAAAGAGAACTTCTACAGTCAACTCAATGCCGTCGTAGATAGAATTCCGAAGGGTGATATCAAGATCTGTTTGGGCGACTTCAATGCGAAGATCGGATCCGACAACTCGAACCATGAGCGCATTATGGGACGCCATGGTCTCGGAGAAATGGTGATCGGGGGATCGCTCCTCCCTCATCGACCGGTTCACAAGGTCACGTGGGTCTCCCGTGACGGCTTTACAGAAAATCAAATCGACCACATTTGCATCAGCCGAAAATGAAAACGGAGCCTTCTTGATGTACGGAATAAACGTAGTGCCGATATCGCGTCTGATCATCACCTCCTCATCGGCGAAATACGCCTGCGCATTGCGCGGATTCGTCGGCAGGAGGAAAGAGTTGGACGACGATTCAACACACGCCGACTGGAAGATGCCACGGTGAAACGGTCCTTCGTTGAAGAACTGGAGACGCGTGCTGCAGATATTCCGGAAGGTGGCAGCGTGGAAGACCAATGGACCGCCATCAAGAATGCCTTCATCGCCACCAGCGAGAACAATCTGGGCGAACTACGCACCCAGAGAAAACAATGGATCACCGATGAGACCTGGAGGAAGATAGAGGAGCGAAGAGAAGCCAAAGCCGCGATAGAGCGATCGAAAACCAGAGGAGCCAAAGTCTTAGCCCGTCAACGATACACGGCTCTTGAGAAGGAAGTAAAACGCTTATGTCGACGGGACAAGCGAGCGTAGGCAGACTCTCTGGCCGACGAAGGAGAGAGAGCCGCCGCAACCGGGGACATTCGCCTCCTCTACGATATCTCACGACGCTTAAGCGGGGCGAAGATGAATGCAACGATGCCTGTGAAAGACGCGAATGATCAGTTATTGACCGACCCAACTGACCAGCTGAAACGCTGGTTCGAGCACTTCGAACAACTTTTTCAAGTGCCAACCAGGCCATCACCACCTCGGCATGATCTGCCTAGGATCCGACGTATATCACGTGTCAATACCGAAGCTCCATCACTGCTAGAGATTCAAACAGCCATCCAAAGCATGAAATCGAATAAAGCCCCAGGGGTCGACCGCATATCAGCCGAGATGCTCAAAGCTGACCCCATGACATCCGCTCAACTACTGTATCGTTTATTTCGTAATATCTGGGACACCGCAACTTTCCCGGTCGACTGGATGCAAGGTATCTTAGTGAAGGTGCCCAAAAAGGGTGACCTGACTGTATGCGATAACTGGCGAGGCATTATGTTGCTGTGTACCGTTCTCAAAGTTCTGTGCAAAATTATCCTAGCCCGGATTCAAGAGAAGATCGATGCGACTCTCCGGCGGCAGCAAGCCGGATTCCGTGCCGGAAGATCCTGTGTGGACCATATTGTCACGCTCCGCATCATTTTGGAGCAGGTCAACGAATTCCAAGAGTCCCTTTACTTGGTATTTATTGACTACGAAAAAGCTTTCGACCGTCTCAATCACGAGAATATGTGGGGCGCCCTGAGACGCAAGGGGGTTCCTGAGAAAATCATCGGCCTCATCGAAGCACAGTACGAGGCCTTTTCGTGTAGAGTGCTGCACAATGGGGTCCAGTCCGACCCTATCCGGGTCGTAGCTGGTGTGAGGCAAGGATGTATTCTATCACCGTTACTGTTCCTCATCGTAATCGATGAGATTCTGGTAGATGCGATTGACCGTGAACCAAACCGCGGGCTGTTATGGCAGCCTATAACCATGGAGCACCTAAACGACTTCGAATTGGCGGATGACATTGCATTACTCGCGCAACGGCGCTCTGATATGCAGAGTAAGCTCAACGACCTTGCCGATCGCTCCTCCTCGGCAGGTTTAGTCATCAACGTCAACAAAACCAAATCGTTGGATGTAAACACGGTGACTCCTTCCAGTTTCACAGTAGCCGGGCAACCAGTGGAGAATGTTGAAAGCTTCCAATATCTTGGTAGCCAAATGGCGTCAGACGGCGGTACCAAGATCGACATAGGCGCACGGATCAAGAAAGCAAGGGCTGCCTTTGCGAGTTTAAGAAATATCTGGAAAAACAGGCAGATAAGTGAACGCACCAAAATACGAATTTTAACTCTAACGTGAAATCTGTGCTGTTATACGCTAGCGAAACATGGTGTGTATCAGTGGAGAACACTCAACGGCTGCAGGTGTTCATTAATAGATGCCTGCGGTATATAATTCGGGCCTGGTGGCCTCACAACTGGATCTCAAACAACGAGCTCCATCGTCGTTATCACCAGAGGCCGATAACAACAGAAATTCGGGATCGGAAGTGGGGCTGGGTCGGCCACACTCTACGTAGGGGCGGAAACGAAATCTGTAAGCAAGCATTAGACTGGAACCCAGCGGGACATCGCAGCAGAGGCAGACCCAGAGGCTCATGGCGGAGAAGCCTCAATAAAGAAATAAAAGAAGTCGACCGAAATCTAACTTGGCAACAGGTTAAAGCGATAGCCGGGCATCGCTCAGGATGGAGATCTTTCAAGTCGGCCCTTTGCACCACCGGAGGTGTACAGGATCCATAAGTAAGTAAGTATTACTAAATCGGGAATCGTAGGTTAGTTGAAAAGGTAATTCATGTGAAGCCACCTTGGTAAGCGACTAAACGAAGTTATTTTGAAAACCCGAAGACGAAAACCGTGTTTCAAATCAATGTGCTTCGTTTAATAAGCCTCTACAACACGATCGATTCTGCACTACATAATTTTGTGCTCTGCGATGCAGACATTATTTTCTAATCTCGTATTCTCCCGCACTAGCTAGCATTACCAACATCAACACGATCGATAGCACAATGATTAACAAAATGTCTGCTCGCGAGGCAGATTTTTTTTCAGTTTGCGTTTCCTAGACTATAGCTGCCGTCCCGTGACCAGCAGCAACACGATCGATTCTTCACTCATATTGCGCAAATAGTCAAATAATATCACAGAGTCTGAACTTTTTATTCTTACTTTTAGGTAAGATTCTAATTGTTGCTTGAACGTAAAACGTTGCATTATATTTTCCTTAGGGCCTTCCTAACTCTTAAGCGGTGCTTACTCATGCGCTTAAACCTGGTTTGAGGCCTAAGCGGAGGTGAAGAAAGTGGCCTTTAATAAGAAAGATGCGCTAAAAAAACTTCACAAGGGCCCTAGGAATCCACGCCACGACTTTGACGCTTCAACAAAGTTATACTGATCTGATTTATATCCAATTACATTTACACTCTAAGTCTGACGTTTTAAGTATTGAGTCGGATCATTTTTGTAAAACATAGGATAATAGAATAGTTAAAGATACTTTTCGTTTTCTTTTAGATATTTCTAACAAAACACTGAAGACGTTTCATAGAAGAAAACTAAACACGTATTTGTCGACTCATAATGGGATTACTACATAAGCGTTAATAGAAAAAGCTGTATAACATAAAAATGTAAAATCAAAAAGCTGTTTTTTATGATTTTGTTCAGCGGCGCAGCCAAATTTTTTGATAATATAAAGCATGGTTCAAGTTCAAATTTGTTTCGAAATTCCGCGAAATTCCGTTAAATTTCGTTAGAAGCTAGTTTTTTCTAGCGAAATTTTTGTAATTTTACGAAACGAAACGAAATCAAGAAATCAGATTTCGCCATGCTCAAATTCCGCGAAATTCCGCGGAATTTCGTTTCGAACCACCTGAAACGAAATTTTTCGAAATACCGCATATGCTTACTGTAAATAACGCAATACGCACCTTGAGAAGCAATACCTTTGATATTTATGCTGCAGATCTGACTCAATTAACTGCGATTTGCAAATTAAACACAGTTACTTTAGGTACAATTATGTCCAACACGCGAAGAAAACCGCACCTGAAACCTCGCGTTTGCGGGATTCGTTTTTAATAAGACCTCTTGCGCCAGCTTCCTGTAGTCCATCCCACTAGCTTGCGCTCCGCGTTTCAGAAGCAATAAAATCTCATCGGTCTTGATGCGTCTAACGCTTCGCACGTCCTGACACAGTGCCGGCCGCCCGCATCGATATAAGAACTTCCGCGTATCTATCCTTATCAGTTTTCACCAACAAGGCCTTGCCTCTGTCGTTAGCCTTCTAGTGCCCTCTTGCGGCCCGGCGACTTGCGTCTGGTTGGTGCCTTTCGCCTTTTTGGGTCGAGAGGTCACCTTCTCGGGTCAACACCCTTCGGGCTTCTCTGCACCCAGATCTCCTCCGTCCAGACGTTGTTTGGCCTTTATGATCGCACGTCGTTTGGTTTTGCTGGTTAGCGCCTTCACCGGATTGCTGCCTGAGCCCTTTTCGAGTTAGGTGCAGTCTTTTCTTCATTGGCCATCAGGGCGAAATCAATCGCCTCTTGGGCCATGGTCGCTCCTCCAAGGAAGGAGAAGGCATCGGTTTGGGCATCTCTATCGGTCTTCTCTCTTCTCACAACCCGCATGATAAACGCATCCTTTTCATGTCTTACGACTCGAACAGCTGCTGTTGGTTGCAGCCTCCGTCACTCCGCTCTCGGCCTCCCTGGGAGGAGACCTCGCCAAACCCCCTTTGGCAAAGGGGGTTACCACCTCCATTGCTAACGCATCGTCAAAAGAATTATTTTTGATTCACTCATTATTGTTGGGTCTTCCTTTCCCAAGAAGCACTTGTCACTACTTGTAAATTGAAAAATAAAATAAGGAGTTGCATAATTGTTGCATTGAAAATGCTCGGAACATGTCAGGTGAAAAAAAAAATCTAGACGTTACATTCAAGTCGCTACGGAACTAGAACTGCAAAATGTTACTATCCAGTTACAAAGTAGTTCGCTTGCAACCATATTTTAAAGTGTCACAAATTTTGTAGTCACAATACAGTTTTCAATTTGTTACAGGGAGACTACTGGATGAGTAGTTACCGAATAATCACAATGTAACAAATAAAAACAATTGCATTAGCTACCATCAAGTTACGGATTCAAAAAAAAAAATCATCATTTTTGTAATTGCAAAATAAATATTGCTACTTTGAATAGCATTACTTAGACGACACAAGCTTGTAAACATAACAGACAGATGGGGTTAGCATGTTGGAATCATGGAAAGATTATAGCCAAAAACCACTTAGCTATGGAGTAAACACAAATTATTCATAAAAGCTTATGTTGCACCAGTGGCGTAGCCAGAAAGTTGGTGTGGGGGGGGGGGGGGGGGGGTGGTTTCTGAACATTTTTTTAATTTGAAAAGGTTCGAAAAAAAAATTTCTTCTAAAAATTTTGTCTCTGGGGGGGTTTTATGTCCAAAACCACCCCCGTGGCCTCGCCACTGTGTTGCACAGATTTGTTTATCGAATTCGTACCTACATGTTTTTCAACGAATCAAGTTACCGTGGAACGTATTTAGCTATGAAAGTGTGTCATAGAATAACTAAATGCAGAATCACAACAAACTTGCTGGTTACAAGTAATCAATTCTTAAGGCACACTAGTGGCAATGTAACCTGTTTACGATACTTCAGAAATATTGGCAGTGAATTAGATAACTTGTAACTCGTATGTAACGAATGTGTAGCCCGAATATGTTGATCAACACTGCATATTAAATGATTTGGTATATATCTGAAACATATGAGCTAGCAATAAGCTATTATGAATTTTTTCATAGTTAAATTTAGCGCACGTCTCGTTCAAAAATGAAAATGATTTTTAAAGTATGTTTAACAATATCCTTATTTCGGTGTCGGTGGACTAACTAGCTAATAACTTACATTTAATCTATATACATAAAAATGAATTAGTTAGACGCGTCTGCTAGTTATTTATAAATGAAATTTTTATTAACATGGAACGTTTGAATTATGGAGTCGTACACTAATTACGTAAGCAGATATGGGGGGAGGAGGGTCTGCCATTTTCTTACGCTCCATATAAATTAAAAATGATTTGTATGGGAAAAATCTTACATAGGGGGAGGGGGCTTAAAAACCCAGAAAAATTGCTTACGTAAATAGTGTTCGCCCCCTATCCTATAACTTTGTCTAATAGGACATTGCTCTAAATCTGAAATCGGCAGCATGATGAGACTACTTACTTGCACGGCTTGGTGTGAGTTAAATTTATATCAATGCATTTTTTAATTAGATGACGTTTTTCTCACTCTCAGCTCTCAGGTCCCACACTTTGTATTTCAACCAATGATCTGTTAGACAAAGACAGTATCCTTCAAGTATTCAAGGGTTTCAAAAATCCTGAGTTGTAGATAACTTTTGAAAAAAATAATCCAATGACCGAATTGACATTACTCAACACTGAATCTTCCTACAATAAACCATTTCTAGACTATGAGATTGTGAACTTCCGGCTAGTTCAAACATATGTATTTGCAAACACGTCCGAGCTTCTCTGTGCTCTTTTCCATAAGATTAAGTATAGGTAAAACAAAAACCATTATAATATCGATAGCATAAAACATTTTATATTCTATAAATTGTATTGATAAGCATTCGCCATTTATTGCAATTTATACAAAATTATGCACCGATGGAATTTCTTTAGAATCCTGTGACGGTATTTGGTCAAAGTCTGAGAGGGATCAGACCTTTGTTAACACTTGAGCATGCAGGCTGTTGTAAATTATGAGAAAACATCCTTCGCAATGCACAGTATGAGCGATTCAGGACCGCTTGCGTGCTGAACGGTAAATTATCTATTTGATCTTTTGAAATTTGTTAAGCTCCTCTGTATCGTGTTTACTGAAGAGACATAAAACTCGAAGAATCGGGAAAACACAGTATTTAGGCGCATAGCCAATATGACTAATCTGAAATCTAGAGTATGATGCTGACATCTGTACACCATTTGAGGTTTAAATCTCATCCCAATGGTCATTCCGACAAAAATTTCAGCACAATATGCATATTTGAGAAAAAAATAGTTGCAGATTTGTTTTGACGTAGGACTTACGTCTCTCTTTACTATACCGGGTGTCATTTCAAAATATTCAAATCGACCGCGTTACGCTGTGTTGAAAGATTTTAAACGTTAATAGCGTTTGTCTCAATGGACGAATTTCTGCGGTAAGCCCCTCAATCGACAGATTTCAAGTATGCCTTCCATGTCCATGCTTGATAAGTCCCGAAAAACTTGTTTCAATAGGCATGAAACTGTTTGCAATGAAAAACATTGAGATCAAGGGAACCTATAAATATGGGTACCGCATAATTCTTGCATCATTCCATTACCACGTTCTGATTGGTGCAGACACCAGCGAATGAGACGTCTGAGTCCAGTCTGCCGAGAAGCCATAAAATAGCGCTACGCCATTTTTTCCTTTCATTCTGACCGGGACAAGCGAATTAACCGCGTCATCGATTGAACAGCACTCACACCTTTTAGCAGGGAATGAAGTCTGAACCGTCCGCTTTTTCGGCTCGACACCATCGAAGCGACCATCATGAGCCGAAACCTAGCCAGTACATCAGCAGTCCACCCTACAGACCCGACAAAGCAGCAATGCTGAGCAGATACCGGCAGCAGCAGCAGAGTCGAGCCGAGACCGGCCGGCATCGGTGCTGAGCCGAGACAGGCTGAAGAAAAGCCACATGGTGCAGCATGTATGTCCAAAAAACAAACGGTTCTTCAGAGAGCCAATAATAGGGATCAATATCAATGCTTTCAATACCCTTCGGGATAGAAATTGCACTTGGGTGCCAAATCCAATATTCTAGAGATAAAATTTTATGCGTGATTTTCATAAATAGCGTCAAAACTAACAGTGGATAATTTTTCTGATTTAACCGCGAAGTGGACGAAGGACTTCGCTTGACCATGCCTTTAAAGATTCATAAGATGTCCAAATCTCTCACATAATCTTATTTGGATAAAAAAAACACCGATAACAGCTCATTAATAAACTATCAACCGATTTTTCATCAAATGTTGGATTTTTTGGCATAATAAAAAAATATGTAGAAAAACATTGTTTGATACTGATCGCACACAAAGCGAACGTGACTTAATGATCGTCCCATGTTACCAATTCTAAATCTTATCACCCGAAATCCCATGTCCGGGTGTTTCCTTCCTTCTACTACTAAACAATGTTGTCTCAGAAAAAACACGTACTTCCCACCTGAACTACAATTCTAAGCTCGCTTGTCCGGCTTATTGGCCTGTATCTAGCGAAAAGTCCCGTTAGGAAATAGACGCCAGCAGCGAGCAACAAGCGTAAAAAGAAGAAGCCCTTCTCGAACGCGTTGATGATGATGACGCTTTGGCTGACAAAGAAGGATACAAGACACTAGCTGATTGGCCCACCAATTGGAAGCAGAGAAGATTCAAAATCAGGTATAAAAGAAAAGTGCATTCGTTCGCAGAGCATTCAGTCTTTTTTATACCATCACTAGAAATTCGCGGTTATTTGAAAAGATCGTTTTCTTCCTTTTAGCATTTAGCCGAAGCAAACAGCCTTTTTTCAAGGCTCTAAGAGTTAAAAATAATGTTCTCCTTCAGTCGCTATCGCACGGATTAGAAGGCTCTTCAGTGGAAGGGCTGAGATACAGTCTACATCCCCTGCTGAGCCAACTTGTGGTTTATTTCAGGCAGTCCTTCAGTGGGAATGTTGCCACTGTCGAGGCTAATATTTCGTGACCGGACAGACACTTCCTGAATTTTTTTTTGATGATTCTTGTTCGAGGTAGATTTGATTTCTGTGTCGGTTTGATGAGAAGTTTTGAGAAGAAATTTTGAGAAAGAAATTTTGCCAAGGAATGGTATGCAACGCCGATTATTTATCCAAAATAGTTGATGTGACAAATTTGGACATATTATGTATCTTAAAGGCGGGGCCGTCCTTAGCCGTGCGGTAAGACGCGCGGCTACAAAGCAAGACCATGCTGAGGGTGACTGGGTTCGATTCCCGGTGCCGGTCTAGGCAATTTTCGGATTGGAAATTGTCTCGACTTCCTGGGCATAAAAGTATCATCGTGCTAGCCTCATGATATACGAATGCAAAAATGGTAACCTGGCTTAGAAACCTCGCAGTTAATAACTGTGGAAGTGCTTAATGAACACTAAGCTGCGAGGCGGCTCTGTCCCAGTGTGGGGATGTAATGCCAATAAGAAGAAGAAGAAGAAGATGTATCTTAAAGGCATGGTCAAGTCAAGTCCTACGTCCATTTAGCGGTTATGTCACAGACATTACCCACTGTTCGTTTTTCTTCCAAATGATTTTCAAATTTCGTGCTTGTAATACTAGTTACAAAATCGTTTGAGTCGTAAAGCCCTGGGACATAGTCCCTGCTGCCCTGAGTTATGGTTGACAAGAAGTGCTGGTTAATGGAAAGCTTGAAAACATGGTTTGGACGGATTCGACGTTTACATGCGCTGTGGGCAGCCTCGGCTGTAGTGCATTCGCCCCGAACGGAGGTTCCATGTGACAATTGTATTGTCCGTTAACCAACCATAAAACAGCTGATTCGGTCTTGTACATATGGTGTGAAGGATTTCCATCATAACGGAATCTTTCTCCAAATGAAACACGGAGATATGGTCCCCATAATTTCTTCCTTCCGCGTACTTGATGGCGAACGTTTCGAGCGGCTTGAGATTCATCACCTTTTGTGATTGACTGGAACCAGCAAAATTGTACAGAGAACCAAATGAATTAGGCTTGAGGCTAGCTATCCATTCTCAATGTGCACGTTCCAGGAGCTCATATGTTTGGTCAACAACGACGCCGATCACGTCCTTACGGTCATATAGAAAAGGAAGGATTATTAGTTTAACTCTCGTTGCTACTGGAGACCGAGTTTACTCTGCATCTCCACGACTGTCTTGGGATAGGGTATTGTGCTGGTTTACTTCGATGAGCGACGAGTATATGGGATGCAATATATTAACAAAACTGCTTTGAAACAGTTCTACTCGCGGTTTTCCCTATCAAACACGCATGCCAATCGAAAACACGATTAATTAACTAACCGACCGTACAAAACAAAATAAAATATTTTGGATGATCGCGCGATCGTTCTGATCGTTCCATATCTCGATATCTATCCCTATGTTGTTGGTTTCCTTGGTCCCTTACATCCGCATATATTTTTGCTTTTTACACCTCGAACGCTTATACATTTTTATTTGGAATGTAGAGCTAATGAAGAAGAAGGATAAGAAGAATAAAATCTCGATAACCACCTTCAATATCTCTTCATCTCGATCCATGGGCTACTTCTTGGCTACTAGACCATCTTTGGGCAATAACAAACCATCAAAAACTAGAATTGCAATTTGGTTTGTTGTCTTTTTTCAAAGCAACGAGCTTTTTTCGTTCTATGTAGAACCCATGCCCTAAAATCTCCTTATCTGTGGAGAAAGGACGAACTTTTCAATATCGAGATGTAGAAAGTCGACTTTAATTCCACAATTTGTATGAGTTTCCTAACATTGAAACTCTCATAATATATGATTACTCTGAATCAATTATTCTTAATGAAACATTCTCCTGTCACGAATGACAATGGCCTTTCTATACAAAATTATTATATTTTAGTAAAAGCATGCATCTCATTTATTTTCTCCAAGAACATAAATGAATTAATTTGCGATAAACTTGTATACTCCGGTCATATTCATGCACCATACCGGGAAAGGAACCTAACAACTATTATCTCACTTGTCGGTTGTCTGCACGTCAACTTGATATAGATGCACCTGCTGTTCATTTATTTCCTTCTCGGAACGTGCCTCTACCATTGCACGCCCATATCAGCCCGTCCGATTCAGTGCCCATCCTCGCACATCAATCCTCGAAGCTGAAGGCATTTCCCACGATGTTGGCTGCCGTAGAAATGTGGCAACAAAGTTTACCGAAACATGGTCGAACCATTTCCACCGTTCGATTTCGATATGCTCCAGTTCATTGATGACGACGGACGGACGGGAGGAAACGGGTTGCACAATCGAATCTCATTTGACAGCTCTTTCCTCCCATTTCAACCAGGACTTTCAAGTTTCGACCCAATGCTCTCCGAAGGGCGAGGTCTCCGAAGCGTGCAATTGTTGCGATTTTCTTCAAACCGAGCTTGTTCGCAGTCAGCAGTCGAGACATGTGTATGTTTTTGCGATAAATAACGCTGATATTTCGGTTCGACCTCAATCTGGGGAAGAAAACCGCCCACGATTGCCCTATTGTTGGATTGTTAGCAACACATCCACTGAAAGCGTCTGAAGTTTTGTTCCCATGCAGTATTCCCTGCATGAATGGAATGGGGGTAACAGTTGGCTTGTAAATGGGGCCGAATCGAACTCCAAGTTATGCTCGACTGAATTTTGCTACCCTCTGTTCGAAGGTTCGACACTCACGTGCGCAATGGGATGTACCTTCGTTTTGATTGGGAAAGAAATCTCATCTTGTGGGTATTTCTTTTGTATTTTTAGAAGTTTCAAATATTTGTGAACTGGATGAGTACTATCTTGCCGTAGTTACGCAGAGGACACGGAACAATAAATAGCGATGGGGTGTTACGGCAATTCCCATTCCAATTATATAGAGGCCTCGAACATATTTCATATTGGTTTGCATGGCGTCTGGTAATGGAAAGTTGAAATCATTATAAAATCTTTTTCTGAATTAGTGAGACAATAATTAAGGAATAAGTAACAGTTGCTTAATCAATCAAATATATTGCTTTTTTATTTTTTATAACGAAAATTGACGATGTTGGACCACCCCAATGTGTAACCTTGCTGTAGCATGCATTGTTACACATACATTTCGCCTGTACAATATGTGAAGAAGGGAAACAATGCCGGCTAGTGATGTTATCATAAAAGAAAATTGAAGACCTGTTTCACGCCTTTATCAAGGGAGGAATCTAAGAGTACTAGGAAGTAGAGAAAAGTGCATTCGACAATGGTTGGCTGCCTGCCTATAATGGTTCATTCAGATGTTGGGTTAAGGATGGTAAATTAATTGTCCATTAAGGTTTGTGTAAACTTAACGATAATAGCTTTTATCTTTCATTATATCGAAACCTTTATTGTTGGCTGCTGCTTCAGATATGATATAGATTGATGTTACGTGTTTATCTCGATTATGTGAACAATGTCGATACAAAAAAAAATCTTAAATACATTCAAATGATCCATAAAGTTTGGGAGTATATCTCCTTTGAGATTTAAGGCTGGAAATCTTATCAATCAAATGGTCATTTCTGCTGTAAAAATTACGGTTAAATATTATTAATGACGCTCAAGCTAAGGTTTGAATGGTATGCGCAGTACATAAAATATTCCTCTATTAACCTTCTGTCTGTGCTCAATAAAACTTACGTTGTTCGTGCAGGGGTCAAATTGACCCCAAATTGAAATTGCTATAACTTGTTTAATGTTTGGTCAATTTTGGATTTTTTGGGCTGTTTCGAAAGATAATTTAATCATCTTTCAGGTCGTTACCAAAGATTGACTATAGGTGGGCAGGTACATCGCGGGGAGGGGTTTTAGTGAACAAGGGTACAAAAACAGTGATTTTTCATGATTATTTTACTTATATCCGAAAATCCTCCCCATTTTGAACTGCAACTTTTTTAAAAAGGCTATGCAGGAAGGCATGTGCTTTGGCATGAGGCGTTGATAAGTTTAGAACTTGGCCGCCAGGTGGTGGTATATTTGAATTCATTATTTTAGACTACTTAAAATATTCCGATATATAGAATTCTCCTCAGTGTAAATATTCTTATCGCACAAATTAAAAAAATAGGAAGAAGTGCTCATTATATTGAGCACCGCTTTGTAGTGCTAGACATCCTGAACAATGTTGCCGAATACAACTTGAGTGTAGGTATGAGGGATCTCAAGCTAAAGCAATATTACATATATGCAAGAATATTGCAAGTACACTAGCGCCGCCTATTGGTAAATTTCCTTATTATTTATTCCGTCACATGACAGTCTATTCCCACCAGACGAACTTTGTTACAGACGTCATCTTTACAAATTTCAAAATTGTGCGATAAGAATATTTACAATGAGGAAAATTCCACATATCGGAGTTACTTGAGTAGTCTAAACTAATGAATTCAAATATACCGCCACCTAGCGACCAAGCGCTAAACTAATCAATGACTCATGTCAAAGCAGACACCTTCCTGCATAACCTTATTGAAAAGGTGCAGTTCAAAATGGGTAGGATTTTCAGATATAATAAAATAAGCATGAAAAATCACTGTTTTTGTACCCTTTTTTACAAAACCCCTCCCCGCGATGTACCCGCCCACCTATAGTCAATCTTTGGTAACGACCTGAAAGATGAATAAATTATCTTTCGAAACAGCCCTAAAAATCCAAAATTGGCTAAACATTAAAATAGTTATAGCAATTTCAATTTGGGGTCAATTTGACCCCAGAGCACAGACAACGTAAGTTTTTTGAAAAAAGGACACTGTAGCGCGTATTTTCAAGCTTTTTCAAGCGAATTTGCACATAGGAGACAGATCTCGGCGAGTTTTACCAAACTACCAAAAATTAGGAGAATCGGTTGAAAACTAAAAAAATGGCAGCCACTCAAAGTGGCCTGGGGTCATATTGACCCCAGAGCACAGACAAAAGGTTAAATAACTACAAGTCGCCAGCCACGTCGTCTTCGGAGGTTCCCCAAGTCATCTTATATCTTATCGATCTACCATGCTCATTGCGAGCCTCGCATCTGGTGTCTTACATTCTGGCACCACAGTCGTCCAATTTGGTCGATAGTCATGAGGGATGATCCCCGCAACAGCTCGTACAGCTCAAGGATTATCCACATTATCCAAGTATCGTCTGTTACGGCCAGCAGCAAGCTACTGGGGTGCTTTATTCTGGCACCAAACCCGCGGATGCAACATGCCTCATGCTGCCAGCCGCACTCCAAAACACTATGTACAAGAATTCCAATTCGGGGCTGTCAGATTGAATATGAATCTGAAACATTCATTTTCCCAGCAGCTGTTCTAGATTCATTTTTTATACCAGTCAGATGTCAAAAAAATAAAACTGGTAAAACGCTCCGTTCTATTTTCCGCAGATTTGAACCACGATTGAATCACGAGATTCAAATATTTTTCAATTGGTTTAGTGTATGAATGCGTCATTTTATCTACGGATCAATCCACTTTGCAATTATGGTGCCTTTCTTGGCAGCAACATAATGATTTCATTTAATTGAAAATTTGAAAACCATGAATGGAACACTGCTGAGCGAACCAGCGAGTTTGTTTTATTTTGCTCCAGATTCAAACTAGAATAGTGGTCGAAAATTTAGAATGAAACTGAATCACTACTGATTTCACTCTAAATAAAACAAGTAGAATATAACACGTTAATGGCGGTAAGCTCCAACAAGGAAAATACGAGCTTTAATACGTATTTGAGAAAATCCAGGTTTAAATTCAATACTTCATTCGGTAAGCATCAATCTCGTATTAAGTACGCAGCCATTTCTCACGTTGCAGTGTAGTGAGAAAGTGTGAGTATGAGGATGATATAAATAGAAAATAATCAACGATAATTTTTGTTATGTTTACATTCAATCATTCTACATAAAATTATTATAATTTTGGTTCAGAGAGGTCGAGGAACAATCGGTTTCTCAAGAAACATATTTGTTTCAACCCTGGTTCAGCTTTGTTTGCATTAGTTATCCGGCAAAACTAAGATTTTCGGTGAAGTAACAGCATAAGGAAAAGGTAGAAACTTTTGGATCCCGGCCAACTTTGACGAGCTTTCGTTAGCGTTGAAGTGTTCTCCGTGACCAGAACTACATAGAAACGCTTCGGAGGACGATTCCATTCCGCCGGACAGCCACCCTCCAGCATGGCTTGCGACGATAACCGTGTAAGAGCCAAATGTTTGTTCACCTTTATGATGTCGTTCAGGGTAGATGTTGGAATATCCGACATTGAAATCAATGCTACCGGACGGATGGAGTCTTCCTTGAAGATCAATAGAATTCCAGCGAAGGATGCACTTTATCTTGAATTTGTTATGATTTCTGGGAATGGAGCTGCACCAATCCGAACGCTACCCGTTTTCGGAAGTGGGATGCTGTAATCAGGTATTGAATACGTGGCGGCGATCGTGGTTCCATCACCAATGCCGGCAGTCGATTGTCAAACCATCGATCGATCCATCGTCTATTGATGGCAACAATTTGTAAGGCAGCTTCTGACATAATTGTGAATATCTAAAACCATGATCATGCAAGACAACGATTGTACTCCGACATCGTCGCGAATGTGACTTCAAATAGTTAAATTGTGTCGATCATTTTCTTAAAATATTATAGTCGCACGAACAGAGCTGTTCGGGACCGGACATTAATTCCCGATAAATACGCTACTGTGGTTCAGCAAAATTGTTTTTTATAAAAGCAAGAAGCTTATGCGCCACCTTGTTAAAGGACTTCCCGCTCGCGTTTTATTGTTGCCCGGTCTGAGACTCGCCGAAGTAAGCCCATTGAAAACCTTTAGAGAAAAGGTTCAAAAAACAATTCTACCGGCCCACTTTCCTAGCGTCCGACTTACCAGAATTCAGAAACCTGAGACGAACATTACTCTCTCGACCCTAAAGCAACACCTTGAAGCTGAACTTTCCTATAAAAGTTTAAATTATCATCATCGGAAGTTTTGCCACTCTTACCCAGATGGCGACACCGGCCTGAAAGTGTGGGACTACTCATTCAATACCCAATTCATTAATCGGTTGCGTTCAGTTCAAGTAAATAGCTCGACGGAAGAATCAACAGTCAAGAGAATGCTGCGGGGGGTAGAAAAGGGGATTACATAACTGACCACGAGATGATTTTACAATACAGTTTTATTTGTTTCCTCTATTCTTCATTAGGCCTAGACTCTACCCTCTATCTGCGTGCGTGCTCTATTCCCTGATATTACTTATTATCTCTAGATCTGTCGTCATGTGCACATGGATTATTTTGTCGTTCGCTTTACTCACTTGTTCGCTGCATTCTATCGCCGGCGCGGCGGCATTGTTGGCCCGGTGAAGCGATCCTTTGTTCACCAGCTTGGCTTGGCGTCTATTGTTTGCCGGCTGGGATAATCCACTCGCTATAGCGTGGGAACGCTATTGTTCACCGGCGTGGGAAAAATCAGCGCCACGCGGCGATTAACTCACCTACCAGGGTAAAGATTCGGTTTTTGGCAACCGGCTTCCGATCACGTGGTGGTCGAAACGACTTATTCGGTCCTGTCGGTCTATTGGCGAGATGGTGTGGAAACGGGTTTTTGGCGATGGCTTGTTCGACGGTGGATCACTTGCGGATGCTCGCTTTCTACGGAGAATGGGCGCGATGTTGACGGCGCAGCCCCTTCGGCCTCGGTTGGTTACAGGCCGGCGATTTGCCTGACGGAATTCACTGCGATCGTTGATGTACTGGAGATTAGACACATAAAGCCGACGAACGGCTGTTCGAACAAAAGGGTTAGAAGAGCACGCAACCTATCTTAGCACGACTTTAATACCTTTCTTAGCTAACACACTAGTACACTGGTACACTAGTCTCACACGATATTCGGCACGTGGGAAAGTGACTAATCCTGCAAAACTCAAAACTGTTACTTTACTGAGCTATCTACTATCTTTTAAAAACTCACTCTCGATTTAACAACGCGGATCACGGGAAAACTTTCAAGTCGCTTCTTACTATCAGGCAAAGTGAGCGAAAATCTTTGAGCCCTCAGATTAAATAGCCCGGGAAATCGTCAACTTTTTGGCAATGAGTCCCGAGGCGGATTTCTTATTCGTCTTCTGGTTTTCGACTTCTCGCTCCCACCAGTATTCGCTAAGCTGGGCTTCCTTGTTCTTATCCCCGTCCCCAAGGTTTTCCTCCGAACTTGATCTTCGGCTAATCCCCGATCGCGGGCATTCAATTAGTTCTCGCGAGAGGGTTAACGGCTAATAGTGGTTCAGGTGTCATGTAAACCGATGGCCTATGCGTAGGCGCGGTATGGAGCTTGAATCTAGTGCTATTCTTAAGTCTTATGTTGCTCTTGGCTATTCCATGTGAGATTGTGCAAATTATATTTTAAGATCAAAAACATTTATTTAAATAATTTTATTTGCAATTTCACTCAGTGTGACGGCTACCGTTACATCACTCCCTGCTTAGAGTACGAAAATTTAGTTGAATTGATTCAACTAAATTTTCGTAGAAATATTTACATTATTTACATATTCTAGATAAGCAACTCAAAATCTGAAACTAATTCAACATTCGGGGTCATATGTTATCATCATCAACCGTAAAGGTCGACTCCTCCTCTGTTTCTAGCACACGATCTATCACGGACCGTGCCTACTACTGACCATCAATGTCCTAAGACTCCGGTCTCCAGCGAATGTTTACCTTAATTCATCAATTTTGTTACCCACCACATTTATTTTCTAATTATGGATATTCGAAATATTACACTGTACAACTAAATCGAAAAAAAAATAATGGCTAATTCTTTTCGGTGGTATCACTTGGTTCGCTCTGTACTTCCACATAATTCCCCAAACAAACATTCTTCGATCTGTCTTCAACTCTGTTCCGACTGAACTGAATGAAAACAACTACATTCCCCCATACTGAAACGCATAAACAGGCTCATTCAGAATCCAGATCTACCCCAATCATTGCGTTGAGCACCGATCTGTATCTGAATTTACCGCAAAAAACTATTTTATAGAGAAATGGCCCACCCCGAGGCTTTCCCTCAGGCAATTTGTCCACTTCCACTATAAAACGTAAATAGATTTCTTACTCAAACTTTACACCAGAATTAAATCTGATAATCAAAATTTGGAAAGAATCGAACACCCTATTCAAAACTCAAAAAACTATCTTCACACTTTGCTTCACACCAACCCAAGTACTAAACGCACCGCGTGATACCAACCTGACTCGAACTGTCAAAGTGTCAAACAGAACAATCAACAAAAGTGTATCCTCGACTCGTGCTGAGCGGAATGTGTTCCGGTAAAATTACGGTTTTATCCGGTTTCTCCTACGGAAACCATCAAAAGGATGTACATTACGGGGGGAGTATTATATATATTCTCTCCCTGAAAAGAATTGAAGTGCTTTGTGTTTTTTTTTCAGTTGCTGCGTCGTGGGATTCAGAGGACTACTTGCTGTTCTGTTCTGTTTGAGGTTGGAATCGATGACGTGATTTTATACTATTTGGACTCGACTGGACTGAACTATTGCACGAAACATGGAATAAAGGATTTATTGGAAAGGAACAGCTATGGATCGTGAAATGCAAGGCGTGCGGAACTCGATTACCAGCTATATTGCCAGTGCCCGGATGCCTATAAGGATGTTGCTGCGACACCAAAACATTACGTTCTGATCTCATCAATGAAATTTCCCACTGACGATGAATGAAAATGCAACTTAGAAGGAAACACAACTATTTACAACAAGAACACGGAGGTTCTCAACTGTATACACTGACGGATCATCTCCACAAGGATTTTCCACCATCAACGGAATTCGCATCGTTGAAAATTAAGCTAATATTTACAAGTTTTGGTAAGAAATTATGTTAATAATACTAACAATAATCCTAAGAACTAATATAGAATTAACGTAGGATAATTAACAAATAATATTCATGTTGAATCAGGTTAGGCAGGGTTTCCCGTTACCTTCCCCAATCCAATAGTTCTCAATTCGGTAATTTACGTTGCCTCGTCAGTGTTTCGTCAAAATACTTGTCCCAAATGATTCATAGCTGTTGAGGAGAATCTACTGCTTCCCACGATTTCTCCTACTTAATCTTCAGAGTTATCTTACCCTTTCCATGCACATTCTTGAAGTTTGTCACCAGTAGTTTAATTGTTATTGTGGGACGGCTCAACTCTTTCGAGGAGCACTTCAAGAATGGCCGGTTGTATTTTTGTGCAGGTGTTGACTGCGTTGTCCACTCTACGAGCATACATAGCTGTTTAAAGAATGGCTCACTCGATTTACGAGGAGATAGTTTGCTATGCAACATGGTTGATTTTTGTACCCTAAGAGAGAGCTTTGTTTCCTTCGAATAAAGTACCATAGCTTTTTCAACCAGTGTGTTTCAACTCGTTCAAAGAGCAAATTGAGATTCCAAACATGTATTTTATTGCATACAGAGATGCATCGTTGCCTTAAAAGGTTGCATAGCTTGAAAAATATTCTCTCATTATGGGGACGAGGTTAGCTTTTGAGGTACCGACAATTGTACACCCAAGGCGCTTCCCTTTCTCGTCCTCCAAATCATAGCAGTGTTCTCCTACTTTCCTTTTGACTATTGCCGGAATGTATTTTGGAGCAAGTTTCGCGCAATAGCCCTTTCCTTTATCAGATAATTCTGTGTTTTTCTTCAACAATTTCTCCCCTATGACGAAGGATGGGCAATTCGCATTAGCTCTCAGATTGTAATATCTAGAATGTTTCTCGAAGGCTTTCTTTAGATTTTCTCTGATGTCAGAGTATAGTTTCTCCCTTTCAGTATTAGCGAGTGTGTCATTCCCTTCCGTATTATCCCTAAGATGGCGATATTCTCTTCCATCGGAGACCATGTTTCTCCCGAACATCACAAAGTAGGGTGAATAGTGAGTCGCTTCGTGTACAGACGTTCTGATTGCACAGGCAATTGTTTGTACATTATTTGCCCAGTCTTTATGATCATTTTTGATTGACGCTCTTATTGCGGTTGTTAACACACGGTTAACTCGCTCCGCGTCGTTCACCTGAGGGTGGTAATTCGGCGTACGCCAATGAGTTACGTTATATTGTTTTAGTAGGGCTTGGAACGATTTCGCGAGAAACTGCGTGCCATTGTCCGTTAATACAACTTCTGGGGTACCAAACAATTGGAACACCATGTTCTCGACAAACGGAACCAAAGAGTCGGCGCTTGCCTGTCTAAATGGTTGAACCATTATGAATTTACTGAATATGTCAGTTAGGACCAGAAGACAAGTACTTCTGCCCTTTCCTGAAACTGGCAGTGGTCCCACATAGTCCATTGTAAGGAACTGCCAAGGATATTCCGCGATTTTCCTCTGAGATGTTATCGGTGCTGTTGTATTAATATTGCTAGCTTTGCTTGTTTGACAAGTCAAACAATTTCTGCAAAAAGTTTTGATTTGGGAGCTCATGCGTGGCCAGTAAAACCTTTCTCTTATCGCTGTTAGCGTTTTTTCGAATCCAAGATGAGCTTTATTATGGATAGCCTCTATTGCTCCCACACGCTCTGGTGATGGAAGATATTGCTTCCACTGGAATCGAGTGTCTTCGACCTTTCCCTGATTTTTCACAAATTTGTATATTCTGTCATCAATTACTCGAAAGTCAGGATAACTTTGTGGATCTTTGGAGATTAATTTGATCAAATCCTCGTAGTCTGGGTCAAGAGGCACTATTGCATCAAGTGATCGCGATAAACAATCAGCTGTGACATTTAATTTCCCTTTCCTGTACTCTAACTCTATGTCGTACGACTGCAGTTTGAGAGCCCATCTTAAAAGTTTTGAGTTTCCTGATTCGATGCCTATTGTGAATAGCCACAGGAGGCTACGGGCATCTGTGACTACTTTAAACTTCGTTCCCTCTACAAAGTGGCGAAAATGTTCGATGGCCATTAGTACCCCCAAACACTCCTTTTCGACACTCGCATACTTTCGTTGGGTACTACTTAGCTTCTTGCTAAAGTAGGCCACAACCCTAGTGACACCATTCATGGTTTGTACTAATGCGGCTCCAACCGCGTTGTCTGATGCGTCCGATTCAATTATGAATGGGCAGGAAAAGTCGGGGTTATTTAAGATCGGTGCTGATATTAGGGCAGATTTTAGGTTTTGGAATGCCTCCTCTGCCGTCTCAGTCCAAGTGAATTTCTTTGGGTTTTTCTTCAGCAAATCTGATATTGGCGCAGCGATTTTACTGTAATCTTTGATAAATTTTTGATAGAAACCTGCTAACCCTAAGAGACGACGTATGTCTTTAACGCTTTTTGGCCTGGTGTAATTTAAAATTGGCTCAATCCTAGCACTATCAATTGCAACGCCTTCTTCAGTCAGTAAGTAACCTAGATAGCTTACTTGTTTCCTACAAAATCTTGATTTATCAAGCGAAATCGTTAGATTTGCTTTTCTAAGGCGTTCTGCGACTAGCTTTAGCAGCCTGAAATGCTCTGAGAGAGTTTTGGTCGCTACCACTATGTCGTCCAAATAGACGAATACATAGGGTTCTAAATCGAAACCGATAACTTTGTCCATTAGTCTGCACATACTGAATGGAGCATTAGTTAACCCGAATGGGCAAACTTTGAACCTATAAAGCCCTTTAGATGTTCTAAAAGCCGTATAATCGCGCGATTCCTCTTTAAGAGGAATCTGGAAATAGGCATCTTTTAAATCTATTACGGAAAAGAATTTGGCGCTTCCTAAGCGGTGAAAATGCCCTCATATCTCTCATGGGATATGAGTCTTTTTTTGTTAAAGCATTAATTCGGCGTGAGTCCAAACATACTCTTAGTTTGCCATTCGATTTTCGAACAGGGACTAGAGGGTTGGCCCACTCACTTGAACATTCTTCAATCGCGTCAAGTCTTTTATAGCGCTCAATTTCGCGGTCCATTTCAGCTTGGATGGTTGGTGAACATTTATAAATCGGTTGTCTTCTTGGTTTTGCATCTTCCTTAGAACAATCTCATGTTGCAATAAGGTTGTTCGCCCCAAAACATTTTCAGTAGTGCATGGAAACTGTCGGATAATTCCTTCAAGAAGGTCTCGCTCTTCTACATTTAAATTGTGCTCGATTTCCACCGTTTCGGTGTGGTCGTTGAGGCCTCAGGCAAATCAAGTTCTGGGATATCAAGAGTCGCATCTGAGTTGAATTCCACAATTGGAAGTGTTTCAATTGGGTGAATGAAAAATGCATTAATTCGGTATCTTCGATATTACCTATTTCTGCAACCTCTTCCAGTCCACTGGTCCCTTGCATCATGGGTTTGATTTCAAAGGCCTTCCAGAAATTTATTCCCAATATCAACCTTCTGGATATTTCCGGGACAATTACTACTGCAATTACCCTAGTAATGCCCCTGAAAGTTATTGGCAAATTGGTATAACCAACACACGAATATTTGGTTTTGTCTGCTGTACAAATTCGAATCGGCGATGGTAATATTTTTAACCCATGCTGTTCAATTAATTGTTTGGAATTGGTCACGCTAATGCCCGCACCCGAATCCAACAAGGCTTCCATTTCCTCTTCGAAAATGCGAACTTTAATGTGAGGACAACGACTCGTTTGTATTTTAATTTCTAAAAGACTCTCTAGCGGGTCGACGTAAGGAGTGGATTTTGAATTAGGAACGATTTGACTGTTTAGGATGACAGCGTTCCCTGTACCGCATCCCGAACTTAGTTTCCCGAAGGTCGACCTGTGTCAACCGGCTGACTTTGATTTGAACGTCGAGGGTGCTTATCGCAATTTGAGGAAATCTTGCCAGGATTACCACAGACGTAGCAAAATGTAGTTTTCATTTCTCTACATTCTCGCCAAAAATGACCACGCTGACGACAATTCCAGCACATGGGTACCCTAGATGTTTCCTGTTCCTCCCTTGTATTCCGCACCCCTCGGTCTTGAGTCAGTCCTTGGGTTTGGTTCCTAGCCTGTCTTCTATCAATCGCATTGACCTCCTCATTTTCTGATTCCTCGTCCTCTTCACCCTCAATGTTATGCACCGATAGTTTTGGACCTATTGGATGTAGTGATGGATCATTAGCATCAATCCGGTAGTTGGTCTGAATCAGCTGCTCTAAGGTGTTCACCGAAAAGCAAGCTAGTTTGGAACGGTAATGTTGCCTCATATTCTCCCAAACAATTTCAAATTTTCTTCTACTGGATAAGGGTTTGGTTAGCAGTTTGTTCAATCGCTCAATTTCTGTGACGAAGGCAATGAAAGTTTCTCCTTTTTGTTGCTTTCGATCATAAATTTTTTGACGGTTACCTTGATCTTGATTTGGGTTACCAAATCTGAACCTTATTCTGGTTTCGAAAACCTCCCAGGTCCATAAGGGTTGGTAGTAAGTAAAAAACCAATTTGATGCTTCACCTCTTAACAGTAAATGGATGTTGCTAAGCAGTTTGGCATTGGGAATTCCATTCATACTTGCCAATACTTTTACTTTGTAAATAAAGTCCTCTAAAGAAATTGACCTGGAGTCTCCCGCAAAGCACAGATTCCATTTTTCCATTTTACGGTCGTACTGAATTCTATCATCTCTGTGTACTGTTGATGCATGCCAATTAGGATAACCAACCGGAATGTTTTCCTCACTGCTATTATCTTCATAATCTGCACTGGCATGCCCAGTTGGTCCCATATAGTTTGCTTGTGTCTGACTTGTTGGCTGAGCTCCTGCATTCGCATTTTGAATCTCTTCGAACCTATTTGCCCTAATGTTATGTTGCCTAGTAGCCACTTGATTAGTGTGACTCGCTGACGATTGGCCTGGGTTACCCGCACCGAAAGTTTGTCCCTGTTGTAGGCTAGGAATTGATGACATAAGCATCATTGTCAGGTTATTAAGTTGAGTCTCTAAATTCCCTAGCTTCGTCTTAAGCTCATCAATCTCTTCTGACTTATTCTGGTTTTGTATATCGGCCTCCTTACTAACAATTTGTGTCTGTTTTTTTAATGCTCCTAGCTTATTCGCGTTTAGCATAGATTGTTCGGAGTCTGTTACTTGGTGAATTTCTGAGTTGCTCAAAGCAGCTATCGGAGGCGGTGGCTGATTTCTAATGGCCTCAGCTCCAGCTATGTGTCCTAACTGATCTGGATCATTTTCCTTCTGCAGTTCAGCTCCTGTAGGACTGGACTGCATTCCTAAATCCACTTTGTGTTTTGAGAGTAGTGTAGTAATATTCCCTAGTAGTAACTCTTTCATTTTCTTAGCCTCATCATCTCCTGCCACACATCTTTGTACTCGCAGATAATAATGTTTTAGTCGAGAGATATACTTGACATCAAAAGCTTTAGCCAACCCACTTCTTATTTCGTTTACGCTATCTGCAACTAGTTGAAACTCTTGATCTATTGTCAATAAAGTTCGATACTCACGATTCTCTTTTCGTCCTCATAGAACAGCCTTCTGAGTAGTCTTTCCTTGGATTTTAACTCTTTTCCCAACTCTTCAGTGTAATTCCGTAATTTTAACTCATAGTCTATCTCTTCATTAAGTAGATGACCCGCATAAGGATACTTCGAATTCATGTTTACTTTTAGTAAATCCATTTTGCAACAATAATCAGAATTCAAATATACAATAGAATAATAAAGAATATGAAACCAAAAATATTAGTGAAAAAAAAAACTAGATATAAATATATACAAAAATATAGGAAATTATTACAAAAAAATATATAGTGTACTACCTAGAATATCCAAAAAAATATTTCAAAAATCTCATAAGCCAGAAATGTGTACTCCAGAAAAAAACAAAACTTAACATCTAATTCATAAGAACATATTCCGAAAAAAAACCGTATTAATTTTAATATTACTTAGACTCCTCCATAAAAATTCAAATATTCTATAATTTATTCAAGCGTTCCTAGGTTCGAACTGTAGTTGGGCGCCAGATATAGTCGCACGAACAGAGCTGTTCGGGACCGGACATTAATTCCCGATAAATACGCTACTGTGGTTCAGCAAAATTGTTTTTATAAAAGCAAGAAGCTTATGCGCCACCTTGTTAAAGGACTTCCCGCTCGCGTTTTATTGTTGCCCGGTCTGAGACTCGCCGAAGTAAGCCCATTGAAAAACCTTTAGAGAAAAGGTTCAAAAAACAATTCTACCGGCCCACTTTCCTAGCGTCCGACTTACCAGAATTCAGAAACCTGAGACGAACATTACTCTCGACCCTAAAGCAACACCTTGAAGCTGAACTTTCCTATAAAAGTTTAAATTATCATCATCGGAAGTTTTGCCACTCTTACCCAGATGGCGACACCGGCCTGAAAGTGTGGGACTACTCATTTAATTCAATTATCGGTTGCGTTCAGTTCAAGTAAATAGCTCGACGGAAGAATCAACAGTCAAGAGAATGCTGCGGGGGGGGGGGGGGGGTAGAAAAGGGGATTACATAACTGACCACGAGATGATTTTACAATACAGTTTTTATTTGTTTCTTCTATTCCTCATTAGGCCTAGACTCTACCCTCTATCTGCGTGCGTGCTCTATTCCCTGATATTATTTATTATCTCTACGAGATCTGTCGTCATGTGCACATGGATTATTTTGTCGTTTGCTTTACTCACTTGTTCGCTGCATTCTATCGCCGGCGCGGCGGCATTGTTGGCCCTGTGAAGCGATCCTTTGTTCACCAGCTTGGCTTGGCGTCTATTGTTTGCCGGCTGGGATAATCCACTCGCTATAGCGTGGGAACGCTATTGTTCACCGGCGTGGGAAAATCAGCGCCACGCGGCGATTAACTCACCTACCAGGGTAAAGATTCGGTTTTTGGCAACCGGCTTCCGATCACGTGGTGGTCGAAACGACTTATTCGGTCCTGTCGGTCGATTGGCGAGATGGTGTGGAAACGCGTTTTTTGGTGATGACGTTGAAACACTTGGCGATGGCTTGTTCGACGGTGGATCACTTACGGATGCTTGCTTTCTACGGGAAATAGGCGCGATGTTGACGACGCAGCCTTCGGCCTCGGTTGGTTACAGGCCGGCGATTTGCCTGACGGAATTCACTGCGATCGTTGATGTACTGGAGATTAGACACATAAAGCCGACGAACGGCTGTTCGAACAAAAGGGTTAGAAGAGCACGCAACCTATCTTAGCACGACTTTAATACCTTTCTTAGCTAACACACTAGTACACTGGTACACTAGTCTCACACGATATTCGGCACGTGGGAAAGTGGCTAATCCTGCAAAACTCAAAAACTGTTACTTCACTGAGCTATCTACTATCTTTTAAAAACTCACTCTCGATTTAACGCGGATCACGGGAAAACTTTCAAGTCGCTTCTTACTATCAGGCAAAGTGAGCGAAAATCTTTGAGCCCTCAGATTAAATAGCCCGGGAAATCGTCAACTTTTCGGCAATGAGTCCCGAGGCGGATTTCTTATTCGTCTTCTGGTTTTCGACTTCTCGCTCCCACCAGTATTCGATAAGCCGGGCTTCCTTGTTCTTATCCCCCGTCCCCAAGGTTTTCCTCCGAACTTGATCTTCGGCTAATCCCCGATCGCGGGCATTCAATTAGTTCTCGCGAGAGGGTTAACGGCTAATAGTGGTTCAGGTGTCATGTAAACCGATGGCCTATGCGTAGGCGCGGTATGGAGCTTGAATCTAGTGCTATTCTTAAGTCTTATGTTGCTCTTGGCTATTCCATGTGAGATTGTGCAAATTATATTTTAAGATCAAAAACATTTATTTAAATAATTTTATTTGCAATTTCACTCAGTGTGACGGCTACCGTTACAATATTTGGCCGCCTGGAGGAACTTGTGAAGAAATTTCCTTAGGAACTCCTGCAGGAACATTTAAAGGAATTCTTGCAGAAACTTTCGAAGGAATCCCTGGAGAAATTTCTTGAGGAATTACTCGACGAATTTCGGGAGGAACTTCCTGAAGGAACTCCCGTAAGAATTTTCAGAGGTGCTTTCGGAGGATTTCCTGGAGGAACTTCTGAAGGAATTCCTGGAGGATCTTCCAAATGAATTCTTGGAGAAACTTTCGAAGGGATTCCTGGATAAACTTCCGGAGGAATCCTTGGAGGAATTTCCGGAGGAATTTCCGGAGGAATTCTTGGAGAAACTTTCGGAATGAATTCCTGGAGAAACTTCCGGAGGGAATCCTGCAGGAACTTCCTTAGGAATTCCTGCAGGAACTTTCGAAGAAATTCCTTGAGGAATTTCCGGAAGAACTTCTGCACGATCTTTCGGAGAAATGCTTGGAGGAACTTCCGGAAGAATTCCTGGGGGATCTTTCGAAAGAATTACTGGGGGAACTTCCGGAAGAATTCCTTAAGGAAGTTCTGGAGGAATTGAATGAATTGTTGGTGGAAATCTTAGAGGGATTCATGGTGGAAACTCTGAATTAGTTTCTGTTGAAATTTCCGAAGGAGTTGCTGGTGGGACTCCTAAAATTTCTGGTTGAAATTATGTAACGATTTTTGAAAGAGTGTTGGAAATCCTGGAAGAACTCCTGGATCCTGGAACTCCTTTGATCAGTAACTTCCTGTAAAAAAAGTTTGAACGTATGATTATAATCCATTCCTATATTATACAAACATTCTCCATTTTTTATTTTATTCAAAGGTTGTCATAAATACAACGCGTATCATTCTGATTCTTCTCATATATTTTATATTCATTGTACACCACCGTGCTGCTTCCTATTTAACATCCAACATTTCAGGCGAAGGAAACTGTAGTGACCACCATCAAATTAACGTTACTATTCCAAAAACTTCGTAAATCTATCACGGGCGTAAACATCAAATTGATTGCTTTTCTTCTCCGCCTCGCACATCCCAGAACATGTCCCCATCCAGCGGGACGCCGACGAGTGGAGTAGTTGGGGTGGTCGCGGCGATCCCGTCCTACAAATTGAACTGGGCAAGTGGGCCGATCTGAAGCTGGTGGCACCGCAGGACGCTAACACACTAGCCCAAATGGCATACGGTTCGTGTGACAATCTGCAACTTTGTACGGCGAGGGCATTTGACTTTGAAAACCCGTTGTTTTTGCCACGAGCAACCGTCATGGATCATCCGTGCACGAGACCGCAGATCGAGACGCTCCAGTCGTGGGGCTTCAGGGAGATTCCGTGTGTGACCACGATGTTGATGTGCGGCGAAACGGGATTGGGTGCGATGGCTAAGGTTGAATCGATTGTGTAATATGTAGGTGGCGGAATGTTTGAGGAGATGGAGTTGGAAAATTTGTAGAAGGAAATGGTACCCTTGGTTTATCTCCCTGGTATCGCTCCAAAGCTGCCGGCAAATGCATTTCAGCTAGGTTCTTCTGGACTCAATTGCATTGCTGTTGAACAAGCAAACTGTAACGAGAGAAATGAGAAAAATAATTTATTAATAATTTCGACGATTCCTATGTTTAAAACTTACGCATTATTTTCCTTTTTTTTATTTTGCTTTCTCCTAAACGCAGGTGGATTTTTGTTGAAATTATTCAACAATGCAAACTTGTATAGGTTGAGAGCGCGATAACAGACTCACTCAAAATAATTTTCACTTAAGAGTTACATGAAAGCATATGCGGATATTTTCCATCTAGTTTCGTTTGTAGAAGTTAAATGATTTGTTAGTGATGGTACTCACTGCTCTCAGTTCACTAAAAAATGTAATTAAATTTAAGTGAATTTGAAGATTCAACAAATACATAGATTTTAAGTGAATTGGCATTATAGTTTGCGCAACACCCTTGTTAGTTATAATAATTCTCGTCCACTAGAAGCGGATGAGACCAAAAATAGAGTATGAAATATTTATTTCACACTCAAAGACTTATTTTTGTAAATTGCTCTTATGATATTTCTGCACAATTTTCCATTAGCGATTGATGCAAAACATACACTTCTGTCTGAGTACCCCACTCACGTGTTTTTCATACATTCGTGACAAGTAGTATTCACTAGAAAAGAACATAGATATTGTTTTCTACGTTTCCATTTAAATTTCATTACATTTCTTATTGGTATGCATATGACATGTGAGTAAGTTTTATTAGACACAAGTAAGGTCGTCAGAAATTTCGATTTTTAAAGCCTACCTGATTTTTATAGTAGAAATTAAGTGACATTTATTTTGAGTATATCCAAATTGAAAACGAAGACAGAAAGTGACATTTGCATCACATACATATGTGTTAGTGAGAGCAAGTTAATATTTGGCTGCGTACTAACAGAAAATCTCGGATTAACTTAATACTCCGAAATCGGAGTATTAAAAGAAAATCCGAGATTAAATTTGAGGATAATACTGCTTGAAGCTTACCGACATCGAGGATAATACGAGATTCGCGTATTATCCTCATTGGAGCTTACCGCCATAAGTCTTGAAATAAACGTGAACTGGATAGTATTTCTGGTGCAGTAATTGTCATCGGTCGAACATCGTCTTCCATCTGCACCGCAGTTTTTGAATACACTGCACACTAACTTTTTCTTTTTCGAGCTCGGCAAAATCGGGCACCGCTGCACTATGGGGAATTCTCATACAAATGGGCGGCCAAAAATATTTTTTCAATGAAAACTGTTTCTACGCAACATATATTATGTGAAGCAATATTTAAGAACCTTTTTTTTACCCTTTAAGGGCCATCGTTAACCCTTCAAAAAATGTCACCCGCGAAAATTTTTTTTTTTATTTTTCTGTGCATTTTTTTTGTTTATTTCCAATATAGCATGCATGAAATAGCAAACAACCATATTTCTAGTAATAATGTTGTTTATTTTCTAATCATTACGAGGTATAGAGAATAAAAACCACAATTTTCAAGAAAACTTTGATTGCAGCGTTCTCGTAAAACCGCAAATATGGGCAAGCAAATCACTCACTAAAAGGTGGTACTAGAATTATTTTTCAATCCCCCACTCACAGATGAGGGGACATTTGGGGACATTAGGTTTGCGGACCATTTTATGGCAAATAATCATAATAATTAAAGTTTTTCTTCTACAACTTTTTGATAACAATCTACGCGTGCAAAACAAACCAAACTATCAAAAAGCTAAGGTTTTAAGCTTTGCGATGGTATATAAAACCTTATATTTGGAGAAAAAATGACTTCATAACATACAAATCAATGTTCACTTCGCCAGCCCATATCTTTTCACTGAATAAACATAGCGCTTCAATATTTCCGATTCTCTTATCTAGGGTATATCCTTTCATATGATATATAAATTGGAAAAATTGCAGATAGTAAATTTTCCGAATAATGGCCACCCTTTTCTCATAGTGCGCTGTAGCTCAGAAAATTTCAGAACTGAACTTCGGCAGAACATTTCGTTTATTACTGATTTTCGGCAAAATGTTCACTGTATCTCAGTAACCGAAACGTCACTTTAACTGAGATCTCGGCAAAAATCATGTTTGCTGAAACTCGGCGGTGCCCATCTCGGGAAAATAAACAAAAAATGCTGAGATCTCGGCGAAAAAAATGAGTGTGTGAGGTATCCAGTTAGCCTTGCGAGCAAAGACGTACGATTGCCAATCCGGGGATGGTGAGTTCGATTCTCGGTGCTCAGAAGTTTCATCTCTTCAAAAAAGGCCACGTGCGAAATCTCAGCTCAATCTTTTTTGAAACACGAAAATTTCCCGGCGTTACAGGAAAATTTCGAAATCGAATTTTTATTTTTAATGCCAAATGTCTTAGAAATGCATGAAACGTCGAGATCTGGTATTATCTTGAAAAAAAATTATGGTGTAAATGATTTTTTTGGACCCAGAAATTTTCAAGAAATCAATTTTTCATGCCAAATGTCTTAAAAATGCATAAAACGTCGAGATATGATGTTTTCTCGAAAAAAAATTATTTCTTGAAGATAAAGTATTTTTTTTTGGACTTTTACTCGAGATCGATTTTTTTATGCCAAATTACTTTTAAAATATTGGTTTAAGGTGATTATACAATGAATCCCGTGGTGAATTTTATTATATTCACCACATGTTTTTCTACTCCCATTTCTAAAAGCCTAAATCTGAATAAATTATATTCGTTCAGTGCAGAAATTGAGGTCGATTGTTCAGCATAAGTAAACCAATGATCCAGAAAATGTTTCAGCCTCATGCGTGTTACGGTTCTCCCAGCTCGTGCTGTTGATTTATAATTGAAAAAAGCACGTGGTTTCTAAAATGGCCGATTTCTGGCTTTGTTGTATAATTACCTTAAGACATAACACCAGATCTCGACGTTTCATGCATTTCTAAGACATTTGGCATCAAAAACAAAAATTCTATTTTGAAATTTTGCTGTCCCCTCCCCTGGAAAATTTTCGTGTTTCAAAAAAATAAAGCTTTGACCGTTTTGATCAAACGCTTAACGAAGTCCGATTGAGCTTATACTTTGCTTCTTTCGAGGAGATGAAACTTTCGAGCCATAACACACAAGATACATACTCAAGTAATACTCATGCATGACGGGCATTGAAAATATTTCAATTAATAACTGAGGAAATGCTATCAGAGTACTTGAAAAGCAGGCTAAGTTTCAGTTTGAATGTAGATATTCACTGTAATCGAGATAAGGAGATGGAGTTTAAGGGAGTTCTTAAGACACATTCTCTACGCAAATCAGAGAAGACCAGCAGCCGTTCCTGACCCTTGGCTATCGACCGACAAAGCGATTTATGCTAAGTTGTGTGATGACTCCGTTGAGCTTTGTTGATCTTCTTCGATTAGGGGTGATTCAAATATGACGTCCACTACTTTTTGGGATTTCTAGACCCCCTCCCCCTCTGTCACGCTTTTTTGTATACCTAGTACATGTACTGTCACAAAATCTTAGACCCCCTCCCCCCTAAAACCTGTGACATCATTTTTGAACGACCCCTTACTGACCTTGATCACAATCCATGTTCGTATTATCGTTTAGAAGCAAATGACAAAGTGGATGGGATAGATGGCAGTGGTTAGTGTTCCTCGATATAACTTCGGAAATGGTGCTATGCTGGATTACGGTTAAATTCTACTTTACATCTACGCCTATGCAGTTGTTGGATACTTCCGAACATTTCCAACTGTGTTTACTCCTTGTTTGCTAATCCATTCCTGTGTCAATCCACATACCATTTCACGATTGAATTGATGGCTGCAGTGTTGAGGATACAATAGGGGAGACTGGGTAGACTTGATCCCCTTTTCTGATTTCCGATGTGTCACAGCCAAAAATAAGTAAACATACGCGATTTCCACACAGACTCTCCTAGAAATATAGTATTTAACTTTACTGATGTATGACAGTCCTTAAATTATTGTTGTTATTGATACACAATCGATTTTTTTGGAGTGCTGTCAAAAATAGACTTTTTAAAGATTCGGGGAAATTGATCCCTCTCCAAGAACTTGCTTTGATCAAATTGGAAAGGTGCCCTCAGATTTTTTAAATATTTTTGCTTCAAAATACGCGGAATTTGCGAATTGCTCTGCGTATACGTGAACGATTTTTGTTATTGAATTCGAAAGCACATGCAATTTTAAAATTTGGGGAGACTTGATCCCCTTTTTATGATATCTACGCAATGAATGATTTTTCCTGACAACTCTTCATCAAATCGGTCAAATCTACAAAAAAATTGAAAGCCTGAGAATAGACTTTTTTTAATTTTTTCGCCATATTTTTGTATGGATGACTATAGATCAAGTGTCCCCATTAGGGTGGTTCAAAAAATCGATTTTGCTCCACAGTGCTCATCTGATTCTATACCATGTTCTGAGTGTCCTCTCAAAATTTGAGCTCATTTGGATTAGAACTGATTTAGCACAAGCCGTTTCAAGTTTGCATGCAAATTAGTATGGGGAAATTTATTTTTTCATTATACTGTTAATGACGCTTCCCCATCAAGCGCATGTTAAAAGAAAACCTACATAGCTAAAAGGAATACTCAACAGCTTTCACTCAGTGAATTAATCCAAATGAGCTCAAATTTTCAGAGGACACTCAGAACATGGTAAAGAATCAGATGAGCACTGTGGAGCAAAATCGATTTTTTGAACCACCCTAGTCCCCATATTGAGGCAATAACTTCAAATCCAAATATCCTAAAACTTTGATGGAATGTTGACATTTTCATCAGTACAGATCATTAAGCATACGCATATTTATGGCTTTGTGTTGTGAAAAAACGAAAGCATTTAAAAAACATTTAACAATGACTATGAAAAATTGTTCAAATTTTGCTTGACCAATAAATAAATCTTTAGGAGGTCAAATCATACAAACCGCCCTGCAGAATAAATAAGGTTGTCAATCCAAAATTTGTCATTGGTCATTTGTCTAGAGGATCTATACTAAAAAAATACGCTAGAACAAAACTACTTTTATCCTCGATAAAACAGGGGGGGATCAAGTCTCCCCGGGGATCAAGTCTACCCACCTTCCCCTACTGATAATTCACAATCTAGAAGCAAAAAGGCTGTTCTTCAGAATGACTCACGAACTTACGCTCGTTGCGTGAAAGTATCGTCAGTTCGTCGCATTCCGCATTGATGATATCGTGTCGCGGAAAAAGGTTTCTAATTGTAAATGGATTCCGAGGAAGCTTAACTTTGCCAAATAGCTGATGAAGTGGTCTATTGCAACGCTCCTAGGATGCGCAACGTAATATTTGATGTTTTTTATAATTTGAAGTACGAGTAAGAAAGTAATCATTTTTTTTACTTTGACCGCCCAATTGCTCATAGTTGACGCAGCAAAAAGCGGTGGGTGACTTTGTCCACTTGTTTCAGGACGAGAACAGTTCATTTAGAGGTTGCTAGAAGTCTTTCAACGGAGTCCTGTCTAATGGCAATTCAATGGTATGTGTGTCGATGAAGAAGTCCGCTAAAGTGTTTCTCAGACAATGGAACCAAGCGATGCTGGATCATTGGGCCGAAGGCCGTTAAGGCAAATGAGAACTGGGGAGTGAGAAGTGAGTAGTGCGAAGTGAGGACGAAGTAGAACGGAAGAAAACAAAAGGAAAAATGAGGAAGAAGTAAGACGGAAGAAGGAAGAATGAAGAAGGAAGAAGAAGAAGTAAGAAGGAAGAAAGAAGAAGAAAGGAAGATGGGAGACAGAAGGAAGGAAACGGAAGAAAGAAGAAAGAAGAAGGTAGAAGGAAGAGGGAAGAATAAAGAAGGAAGAAGTAAGAAGTAAGAAGGAAAAAGGAAGAAGGAAGAAGGAAGAAGGAAGAAGGAAGAAGGGATAAGGAAGAAAGGAGAAGGAAGAAGAAAGGAAGATGGGAGACAGAAGGAAGAAAACGGAAGAAAGAAGAAAGAAGAAGGTAGAAGGAAGAAGGAAGAAGGAAGAAGGAAGAAAGAAGAAGGAAGAAGGAAGAAAGAAGAAGGAAGAAGGAAGAAGGAAGAAAGAAGAAGGAAGAAAGAAGAAGGAAGAAGGAAGAAGGAAGAAGGAAGAAGGAAGAAGGAAGAAGGAAGAAGGAAGAAGGAAGAAGGAAGAAGGAAGAAGGAAGAAGGAAGAAGGAAGAAGGAAGAAGGAAGAAGGAAGAAGGAAGAAGGAAGAAGGAAGAAGGAAGAAGGAAGAAGGAAGAAGGAAGAAGGAAGAAGGAAGAAGGAAGAAGGAAGAAGGAAGAAGGAAGAAGGAAGAAGGAAGAAGTAAGAAGGAAGAAGGAAGAAGTAAGAAGGAAGAAGGAAGAAGGTAGAATAAAGAATGAAGAAGGAAGAAAGAAGAAGGAAGAAAGAAGAAAGAAGAAAGAAGAAAGAAGAAGGAAGAAGGAAGAAGGAAGAAGGAAGAAGGAAGAAAGAAGAAGGAAGAAGTAAGAAGGAAGAAGGAAGAAGGAAGAAGGAAGAAGGAAGAAGGAAGAAGGAAGAAGGAAGAAGGAAGAAGGAAGAAGAAAGAAGAAAGAAGAAAGAAGGAAGAAGGAAGAAGGAAGAAGAAAAAAGAAAGAAGGAAGAAGAAGGAAGAAGGAAGAAGGAAGAAGGAAGAAGGAAGAAAGAAGAAGGAAGAAGTAAGAAGGAAGAAGGAAGAAGGAAGAAGGAAGAAGAAAGAAGGAAGAAGGAAAAAAGAAGAAGGAATAATCAAGAGGAAGAAGGAAGAAGGAAGGAGAAAGAAGGAAGACATGAGAAACAAGGAATAAATAAGAAGGAAGAAGAAACACGGAAAAAGGAAAAAGAAAGAAGGAAAAAGAAAGAAGGAAGAAGGAGGAAAGAAGAAAGTAGAAGAAAAAAGGAAAAAGGAAGAAGGAAGAAAGAATAAGAAAGAAAGAAGAAGGAAGAGGGAAGAAGGGAGTATGAAGAAGGAAGAAGGAAGAAGGAAGAAGGAAGAAGGAAGAAGGAAGAAGGAAGAAGGAAGAAGGAAGAAGGAAGAAGGAAGAAGGAAGAAGGAAGAAGGATGAAGGAAGAAGGAAGAAGGAAGAAGGAAGAAGGAAGAAGGAAGAAGGAAGAAGGAAGAAGGAAGAAGGAAGAAGGAAGAAGGAAGAAGGAAGAAGGAAGAAGGAAGAATGAAGAAGGAAGAAAGAAGAAAAAAGAAGGAAAAAGAAAGCAGGAAGACGGAAGACGGGAGAAAGAAGAAAGAAAGAAGGAGGAAGAAGGAAGCAGAAAAAAGGAAAAAGGAAGAAGGGAGAAGAAGGAATGAAGATGGAAGAAGGATGAGGGAAGGAGGAAGAAGGAAGAAGAAAGAAAGAAGACGGAAGGAGGAAGAAGGAAGAAAGAAGAAGGAAGAAGGAAGATGGAAGTAGGAAGATTGAAGAGGAAGAATGAAGAAGGAAGAAGACAGATAGAAGAAGGAAGATGCAAGAACGGAGAAGGAAAAGGGTTAATGAGAAGAAAGAACTTCTCATTTTTCACTTTTTGATTATTTTTGCTTATTCGGCCTAATGGCCATTCGGTCTAATGACCATTCAGCCTAATGCATAATGGCCTGACACCGAACCATGCTTTGTTAAAACGAGTGAGAAGTTGGAGAACATTGAGGAACATTCAGCCCCACACATTGGATAAGTGTGGGAAAAGTGGTTCGATCGGTGAAAGAAGCTTTCAAACCGGTCGTTCACTTTCGGATGGGGTTCTGGAGAGTGTTGGCTGAAGTGGAAAGATCATTGACCTTGACGTTCATGTCGCAGGAAAACACGGACCCAGAAGCATTGACTTCAAATAATTTCCAGCTTGGGTATCCATCGTGTGGAAGAGACGTTAGACTACCTCATGGCAGGCATGACAAAACTCCTCACACTCGCTATAGAGTCAAATAAAATCATCATCAGCAAAATGCTGCCTTCGCATCCTCACAATTGTGTGGAAGCATAAAAAACAGAGGTACAACAAAACAGAGTGAGGAAAAGCAAAATAAAAACACATGTGAGTGAGGCGTCGGGTGAAAGAGCACTCATTGCGCCTCCGGAGCGACGCTTTGTATGTGAAAAAAAATCTTGGAGGCTGTTTTAAGGCCCGATGCCCACGTAGCGTCTTTCCAACGCTGCATCGGGAACAAGCGGTAACGCAGCGTCGCCGCATCGATGCACACCTGCGTTTTTTCAACGCCACGTGCACGCAGCGTTGAAAAAACGCTACGTGGGCATCGGCCCTAAGTGTGAGTGAGTGACGTACCACAAGAAAAAGATGAACAGATAGACTCGCTTTTGTTTTGCGACGCACAAGCTCGGGTTTAATAATGCGCAATGTTGTGAGTTTTGATGCTAATTTCTGCTCCTCAAAAAAAACTTGCTCTTGCTCATTTTCTACTCGGTAAGGAGTTTTTGGCAAGCCTGCCTCATGGCCGAAAATGATGCTTGGCGGAACGAATCATACGAACGTAAATGTCATTTGGTAAAAAAATAGTTAATGTGAAAAGTGTGAATAGAATAATGATAATTGAGAAGCGACAAATGAGGACTGAAAAGTAAGAAGTCTCATTCCGCACTTCATACTTCTTACTGTGAAAAGTGAGAAGTGCTAAGAAAGAAAGTGAGAAATTTTGAGTGAGAAGTGAGACGCCGCACTTTTTACTTCCTACTAATTTTGAGCTTCTTATTTTTTACTGTGTAAACTGAGAAGCGCAATGTAAGAAATTGGGAATGAGCAGCGACAAGTGAGACGTCGCACTTTTCACTACTCACTGCTCATTCATCGCTTCTCATTTCTCACTTCTCGCTTCACTCTTTTGACCGTACACACTTAGTTGAGCTGGGCATTTTTTGATTATTTTGCCGATATCCGCACAGCCGAACGCTCGGCTCGTGACTTTCTGCTGATAAAGCAATTTGTTCACTGCGGCACTCAAAGGAGCTGCCGTAATCATATCTCCATTCAGCCGATATTTCAGCTAACGAATTTTAACCTAGATTTGCACAGCCGAGATCGGTGGAAAATTTTACTTTTGCATTTCCAAGTGATGAAGCACTGATTTGGAGGCCTATACCCCATGATAAATTTCTTTTAAAAAGCACTGGTTCTGATAATGCATTTCAACATGTTCTACACAGCTGTGTGGTTCCCAACATAAAATGATCGAAAACAAAGTGAAAATCATCACTTCTCTGTGGGGGCTGCCTATCCGATTTTGTTTTTTCGCGCTTGTAAACAAGTTTGATAATTTTTTTATGATTCGGAACAAGTTTTGCCTGTATTTTATCGATGTTCGTTATCTATTGAGAGCGATTTCTGCAATCTCTGATGAACAACTTTTTCGGTCAAATGACATGTTCGGTCAGCGAAGTGAGAAGTTAGAAAAGAAAAACAAAAAATGAGCAATATGAAGTAAGAAGTGGAATGTCTCACTTCTCACTTTTTGCAGTAGTTTTGATGATGATATTTCCATTTCTCACTTCTTATTGCTTTTTCCTCGCTTTTAATTTCTTATTTTCTTATTTTCTTCTCAAATATTATTAATTACTTTACTCTTTTGACATTTACTAATGTTCGGCAAAACTATAATAACGGTTTTACGATCCGTTCTGCCAAACGACATTTTCGGCCAAACTTCCAATTCGGCAAACTGGAATTTTGTTTTTTTTTTCGGTCAAGTAGCTTTCGGTGAAATTGCGCTGGGCCCAACGACCGTTTCCCTATTTTCTCAAGCGACTATATTATGCTAATCTTTACTGCGAATAAAAATGGTAGCATGAACAATACACATTATATATTATTTTGCAATATCAATTTCTATTGACTTTATGCCATAAAACATGTGGCAAAATCACCACAAATGTTGAGGTATTTTAAAATTTCCCTACTGCATTGTTATTTTTCCTATAGTTATAATTAAAATTTATTTTTCTGAAACATGGTTTTTATCGACATTTGGGAGAGAATATGGTCTGGATTGATATTTTGATCGTAAAACGGAGAAACGGAAATTAATTTCTACAAATTCAAGCGCACAAGCTACACGAAAACACAAACTTAAATGGATGATTTTCTATTGGTTCTTTGCAATGTAGTAAAAGCTCGGCCATATAAAATATGCCAATCCATCCAAAACTCCTTTGTTTTATTTAGTTTTCTGACTGAGTATTTTTTAAGCAAATTATTATGTTCTCAAATATCCCAAAATCGTGCAATCAGAGGCTACGCAAACCAGAAGGTTGGTGATGAAACGCTCTGTTTGCTGTATCATTCAAGAAATACTGTCAGTAATAATTCGGTACTGATGGAAAAATAGCTTCCAATGAGTATATGAAATTCACAGAAAAACAAAATTGTGGTTGAAAAACCCTTAACTTGCATCTTGGTCTTCCTAATATTCACTTCCATAATTTGCAACGTTTCCAAGCGATAGTAGTATGATGCAATTCTATTCACTAAGCCGAAAAGTCCCAAACAAGAATACAATTCGAACCCAACCACCATAACATGGTCTGTATGTATTTTCCCGTGGAGCATCAAAAGGTGTGGTCCGATATGAATCAACTCCTTCTGCCACATTAACAAAATATATTAAATGGTTCGCTGTCCCATTTCCAACGAACGGATCTGTTTTGATGTTTCATGGAGCATATGTAACATGTCCATACACATGTTTCCTGCCGCTGAACGCCATAAAAAGTAGGTTCTATTTCCAGCGTGTTATTTCAGCTGATGCCGCTCAACGATTGCCATCGCAGAGACATTGACATACTTATCGAGCAATCTCCAACCGGTCTGGTCGGTCGGAGGTGGCACTTGGCTCGAAATCCAGAATCAGCAACAGACCGGCATCCCGACAACATGGCAATTCTTAAGCTGGACAGTCGCCATAGACGCCGTCGTCATCGTAGCGTTTTATGGTTGACAACGATGGGCACATTGCCAAACGCCAGGAGCAACACGATGGACTTCGCTGTCGCGGTTTTACGAGTTTACGACCAGCAGCTTCATCCTTGAAGCGAGAAAGTGGGCTGACACATGTCAGTTATTCGACTTCCCGGCAGTAATCAGTTACGATGGCGGCGGTGTTGCAGCATGTTACGATGCCGAAGCATTCGTGTCGTGGGTTCGTATTCAATTCGCAGTTATGCAATCATTTCGGGATAGCTTCCAGTTTGGTTAAGCCGTGGTGTTTTGCAAGAGCACGAGGTCCCTACAGATGTGAAAGTTAGTTACCTAATGGGGTTCCAAATTCGAGTGTTACAAGGTTCAGCATCTGCTACTACTGTGCTGCAATGGCCCTAACGGCAATAGCAAGCAAGCTTTGCAACAGTTAGTGTTTCTATCCGTTGTAAAATCCGGCTATGATGGGAATGGGATGTGCATCACAGTGTCACAGTGGCACACATTCGAATGAAAACTGAAAGTATGTTGCCATATTTATGTTTGTGAGGACGATTCTTCATAAGGTTGAGTGTTTTTCAAAACCAATACATCAGTAATTATGCGCTAATTTATTGGATTCATTAGTTATTCCTTATTTAATCCATCTCGTATTGCAGAGCCAAGGAGTATTTTTCCCCTGACTGTTTTGGCGCTCTCGGTCACTATCCAAATCGACCTGACATGATGGTTGGATTATGTTCGGTGTTCAGTCTAGAGCGAAACAACCAAAGTATAGTATTTGCTGATTTGCACCCGTTTAGCGGTGAAGTGCCTCCGTTTGGAAGGTAATCATCATTAGCGGAACATTGTGCCAGCAATTTCTGGAGTTCGCTGGAAGTGGAAACAGTGATGTACCGTTTATAAAGGAAGTGTGCTCTTTCTACGTGTGCTGATTATGCAAATAAATCCCAGGATATTATGACAATGTCATCTTGGTTCTTGTTCACGGTATCGAACACGACTTTATCTAAATTGAAAACTGAAATAGTCGACAGCTCTGTCGCTTTACATTCTAGTTATATAACAAAGTTGCAATTTGTCGTAGTAACAATCTGCTTTGCATTCTCCTTCCGGGTACTATACCAATATAAGGAGGGTTACGAAAAGCTTCTAGATGCCGAGCTTGTTTGAATTATAAAATTAAATTGAATGTTTTTTTAAAGCACCTTTGGGCTTCTAAATCAAGGCGTTACGCATGATTAGTTTAAAGAACAATAAAACCGGCAGAGTGAACCATCAACCACAAAAATTTTAACCACTCAGCAAAAACACAGAAGTTATTATTTTTCAGTCCTATTTTGTTGTAGATCGTTCCTCACTTGATACAGCAGCACCAGTGACTGAACCCCTCACGTTACCATATTGTACATATGAATGCCTGAGCTTGAACCACTAACCGTGTCCAGAAAAGTGGTTCGGTGATAAAATAAAAATCAAAGCAGAGAATAACGGAGCGCAGGGAAAAAGTTTCAGGAAACGGTTTTGGTCGGCGTCAGCAAAATCCGCAGTACCATCATATCACTAGTGGATGCCTTGACTGAACTGGCGATTCATCATTTGATGAAAGGCAATAAAATGATACTCTACTGAGTTTTCAAGCCATGTTATCTCGAATCGAAAAAATGTTTCTTGTTCCACGACATATAAACTTACTAATTTGAAACATCTTTACCTCATATCATTAAAACAGTGGGAACGTACTGTTTTCGGAACAATTATAATCTTGGGCAACAATTCACCATGCGTCCGCTTCAATCGTTGTAGAGTAGATAGAGCTTCTCTTGACGCGGATTGTTCTCCAATCCAATAAGTTGAAAATTTCAATTTGCTCCATTCTCCTCCTCGGAACCGTTGCCATGCATGATGCTGACTTAGCTCTGGAAGCCATTCCATGTACTCGAGTGTGTTAATTCGGTTCCATGTGCAGTGTTCCGTTCGTTCCGAAGAAAAATGTAACAACCATGTCGAAATGATGGTTATGATTCTTTCTATGTTTACGGTATGACCAGAAAGCGCAGTTGATCGTTTTCTCGGATCCTTTTATCGCAAGGAAGGATGAGGAAACATGTCAGTGCAGCGCCAACGGTTGGTATGCAGCAGCAAGTCTCCCGAGAGGAACATTGCGAACCATAGGAAAAGCACGTACGGATGCTCTAGTAATGGTGAAGTGCTTAATTTTATTATGCTCGGTATACGTTACATGTGCGATGAAACTTTGAAGCTAGCTGGCAATGAAGATTTGTTTCAAAGATTCATCATTCTTTTATGTCGAACTAAAGCAGCATGATGTAGTCAGGTAGATGTTTTAAGTCATAAAGTTAATCACATGAAGTACCAGAATATAGCCTTCTTGGAGCTCACAAAAGTTTCGTTCCTTGCATGGCGCTATCCATGCGTGTTCAACTTCGACTCACAATTAGTGACCAAAGCATGAACTCCGTTACTTAGCGGCTACTCGCAAATTGCGTCACTTCTGGTTATCCGTCATGAAACGCGAAATCTCGCCATAATAAAAAACGATTACCGGTGGTTCGTTTTGAGCCGGACGGATGGTCGGTTGCCACCATCTAAACAAGCAACCACGATGACGACATCGCCGACAACTTTTAACGAATTGATGTGGTGATGGTGGGTTGGCGGTCAGCAACAGCAAATGGGTGGGTCAGTTGTGCGGTCAATCGGCGACCTTGCCCAGGCCCACTATGACGCGTATCGATTTTCCCCAGTTTCGTTGTGATATTTTAGGGGTGGAACGTCCCGCGGCTTCCTGGTCCGGTCTCCACCACCCGTGAAATCGTATTTGTCTTCGCATATTAAATAGATTATTCCGGCGAAGCTCGTTCACCGGATTCACGCAGTCAGTGAGCCGAATGCCCCAGGCTAGTGTCGTGCCGTGTAACAACATCAAGCATACAAAAATTGTCATTATTGATTAATCTTTTATTCATCGCATAATTGGATTAGATTCAGGGTTGCCTGAGAAGGTAGTCGCGTGGATGATTGTCCCACCCTGTTAATGTCTGTGTGAGTAGAGTTGCTGCAACATTTATGGAACAGTTTTGCCAATCAAGGGGCACTGTTGGGCAACATTGACATATAGTAATTTAGGGTTTGTTGATGTTTTCAGTATGAGTTCAGTGCTCTAAACTAGTAATCGAGAAAGTTTAGTTATAAATAGCTTCCCAGAATTAGTTCTCAAGGTACAGTTGGCACGAATTTAACTTATTTGTATGTATTGAGATCGATTCGAAACATTGTGGTACGGCATTGAGATTATGTCTATCTTATTCTGCTTCTTCTATACACGTAAAAAATGAATTTCTGTCTGTCTGACCCTTATAGACTCGGAAACTACTGAACCGATTGGCGTGAAAATTTGTATGCGGGGGTTTTTGATGCCGGGGAAGGTTCTTATGATGGTTTAAGACCTCATCATTCGCTGGAAATTGGGGCTCTCATACAAATCAAACACAAATTTCTTCATAATTTGAGAACTAATTAATCAAATGGAGTAAAATTTGGCATGAGGAGGTTTTCGGAGACAAGCAATGTTTCTGTGGCGTTTCTCCCTCTGGAAGGTAGGGCTCCCATCAAATTAAACACAAATTTTGTTGAATTTTAAATTTTGGGGAGACAAAGGTCGACGAGACAGCTAGTATAGAATAAAAAATCGATCTCAATATCAAGCTAAACTTTTTTGGTTAGTTGTTTGGAGAACTTTTACTATTGGTGGTTCACATCTATCTGAACAACGGTATAAAGAAGTAGGCAACGTCTCCAAAATTCACGGTAATAAAGATTTAAGAATTCTCACTAAACATAAAGGTTAAAAGCAAGTCTGTCAGGCCGACGCTTCCCCATACATTGCAGTTAGTGATCTTACTAATTCTCATTATCTATCCCTTCCTATTTGTAAGGACGTTTTTGTTGCTTTTGTTGATTATTGGAATAAGCTAATTCACAAAAAACGTATGGTAATCCGGTAACCGATTCGGCCAGCAGATCATATGGTTATGTACATTAACAAATATAAAACCAATGTAAAATATGACTTAAATGTGGAATATTTCGCAGCTTTTCAAAACTTCAAAATAAAAATAAAAATTCATGACAAAATGTCCATATAATCGATAACACAAGTCACCATAATCGGTAGTCCATATGATCGAGCAATCCTGGTGCTAGGTGGGACGCTAAACAGTCCTGACACGACGGCCCTCCGACGAGACAGGAGGTTTGCGCAGGCCCAATAAGCCGCCTTTAAAAACAACCATTACGAACGACATAGAAGATAATACGACTCGATACAATCGGCAACGACCTAGGCGACGAATACAGGATCACGATTGGAAGCTTGGAACATGGAACTGCAAGTCACTAGGCTTCGCAGGTTGCGACAGGATAATCTACGATGAATTACATCCCCACAACTTCGATGTCGTAGCGCTGCAGGAAATCTGCTGGACAGGACAGAAAGTGTGGAAAAGCGGGAATCGAGCGGCTAACTTCTACCAAAACTGTGGCACCACCAACGAGCTGGGAACCGGCTTCATAGTGCTGGGAAAGATGCGCCAACGCGTGATTGGGTGGCATCCAATCAACGCAAGGATGTGCAAGCTGAGGATAAAAGGCCGTTTCTTCAACTATAGCATCATCAACGTGCACTGCCCACACGAAGGGAGATCCGACGACGAGAAAGAAGCGTTCTATGCGCAGCTGGAGCAGACATACGATGGATGCCCACTGCGGGACGTCAAAATCGTCATCGGTGACATGAACGCTCAGGTAGGAAGGGAGGAAATGTATAGACCGGTCATCGGACCGGATAGTCTGCATACCGTATCGAACGACAACGGCCAACAATGCATAAACTTTGCAGCCTCCCGCGGAATGGTAGTCCGAAGCACTTTCTTCCCCCGCAAGAATATCCACAAGGCCACATGGAAATCACCTATTCAAGTAACGGAAAACCAAATCGGCCACGTTCTAATCGACGGTAAATTCTTCTCCGACATCACGAACGTACGCACTTACCGCAGTGCGAATATTGAATCCGACCACTACCTCGTTGCAGTATGTCTGCGCTCAAAACTCTCGACGGTGATCAACACGCGTCGGAGTCGTCCACCGCGGCTAAACATTGGGCGGCTACAAGACGGTAGACTAGCCCAAGACTACGCGCAGCAGCTGGAAGTGGCACTCCCAACGGCAGCCATCTTGAAGATGGCTGGAGAGATATTCGATCCGCCATTGGAAGCACCGCAACCGCTGCACTAGGCACGGTGGCTCCGGATCAGAGAAACGACTGGTATGACGGCGAATATGAGCAGTTAGTTGAGAAGAAGAATGCAGCATGGGCGAGATTGCTGCAACACCGCACGAGGGATACCAACGAGGCACGATACAAACGGGCGCGGGACAGACAAAACTCGATTTTCCGGAGGAAAAAGCGCCAATAGGAAGATCGAGACCGTGAAGAGACGGAGGAACTGTACCGCGCTAATAACACACGATACCAGCAGAGAAATTCGGAGGCGCCTAGTGGCTGGAAATCGTACGTTCTTTGGACTCCGTAAGATCGAATAGAGTTCGCCGCCGTACCAAACTGACTATCTACAAAACGCTTATAAGACCGGTAGTTCTCTACGGACACGAGACCTGGACGATGCTCGTGGAGGACCAACGCGCACTGGGAGTTTTCGAAAGGAAAGTGTTGTGTACCATCTATGGTGGGGTGCAGATGGCGGACGGTACGTGGAGGAGGCGAATGAACCACGAGTTGCATCAGCTGTTGGGAGAACCATCCATCGTTCACACCGCGAAAACCGGAAGACTGTGGTGGGCCGGGCACGTAGCCAGAATGTCGGACAGTAATCCGGTGAAAATGGTTTTCGACAACGATCCGACGGGAACAAGAAGGCGAGGTGCACAGCGGGCAAGGTGGATCGATCAGGTGGAGGACGATTTGCGGACCCTCCGCAGACTGCAGCCATGGACCGAGCTGAATGGGTAAGACTTTATGTGCAGCACAGGCCACTTCGGCCTTAGTCTGATAATAAATAAATAAATGATCGAGGAATACCTGTATTTTATTTAAATTTTAAAGCTGAATTCTTTCAAATTTTTACAAGGAAATCTCACATGTTTCCACGGGAAGATCATTCAAATTTCCATGCAAAATTCTCCACAATTTCCCAAGCCATTCTAACCCGTTGTCACGGAAAAAAATCACTAATGTCCACGAGAACTACTCCCTGATTTCCATGAAAAATTCTCCTTAACCTTCGCGAAAAATTTAGAAGAATCTCCAGAGAGAATTCTTTTACTTTTCACGGGAAATTCTCAGCTTCCACAGGAAATTTTCCCGAAAATCAACAGGAAATTATTCTGATATTACACATTACACATTCTCCTGATTTTTCATTGCAAATCCTCCTCAACCTAACGCAAACCGTAGAAAGTCCTACTTGCAGCCGCAACACGTCTTTTCACCTCGCGGCCAACATCAGTTTCTAATGAAACGAGTGTAAGGCTGGAGTGGCCTGTGCAGAGCATAGATGTCTTCTCCATTCAGATCGCCGTTCATGGCTACACGTCGCCAACCACGCAGTCTACGGAGGATCCGCAAATCTTCTTCCGCCTGATCGATCCACCATAGCACGCTTCGCACCTCGCCTTCTAGTGCCCGTCGGATCGCTGTCGAGAACTATTTTCACCGGATTACTGTCTGACATGCTTCTTCGTGCCCGGCCCACCGCGGTCGTCCGATTTTCGCGATGTGAACGATGGATGGTTCTCCCAATAGCTGGTAATGTTGACACCCATATTGCCAGGGTTTCTTCAGAATGAATTTGTGGCCACTTTAGGCCCCATGGAAGGCTGTTCCAGAATTACCGTTCCGGTTGATATCCATCTTATGGTCTCAACTACATGAAAAAACATGTTTCCGGAACAATTCCAAGAATTTTGATACCCACATTGCCAGGGTTTCTCCTAAATGATTTCGTGGCCACTATAGGGCCCACGGGAGCCTATTCCGGGATGTCCATTCCGAGAGCAAATGATGAGGTGGTCCTCATACGTTCTGAAGTCATCCTCGATTTTTTTTTACGAAACTGGTAACTCAGGATCATCATTTGGTTTCTATAACATCAGCATTTCCATTTTTGGGACACGGTCTAGCAAATCTGGAATTCCGGTGACCAGGTAATCCTGCTCGGTTCTATGTAATTTTGAGATATTACTATGAATATGTCACGGAGTTTCAAGTTCCTGCGATGCTTAGAACCCTAAAAAAATCACTTGAAAACGAAAAAGGGACCCGGGTACCCTGTTGATATCATAAGGGTTAATAACAATCGAAAACGAAGGATCGGAGCGTGAATTGATCTGTTTCTCATTATTGCGATGTTCTCAGTAGTGAGCGTGCATGATAACAATAAAAAACGACAGAGATTAAGTCGAAATCGTTCTTCTGCAAATATCATTAATTTTGGAGCACCTTATTAAGAAGGGAACAAATATCCTAGGACGTCTGGATTTTTTGGGCAAGAGTCTCCTCCTAATCCCTTGCAATATCTTGGACTTCGTGTTATTATGACTTTCACACTTGAAAATAATATCTCATTTAAGTGCTGATACTCATCCTGTTTTTTGCGGGATCTATACCGATTGTTAGGGATAGACGCCACATCATAATAATTTTTACTCAGGACGTAAGCTGCTTTCAAACATAACCTACAAGCTTTTTAGAGCATTCACATAATGAAATAAACATGTGGATTCGTGAGATTTTTCGCAAAACCGTACGAAAAATCTTTATCAAAAATAGTGTTAGAAATTCGACGGATATTAGTTTTTTGACCGATAACAATGAGCACTACTTACGTTATTGTTTTCGCTACAAAAGACACACACTCACGTACATTTGTGCCAATAAATCAAGTCCGTTCTACCAGATCTCTGAAGTGCGGCATCTATATCAACGCGGCATCTCACCCGGATTTACCCTAAGAGTGGTCCACCTTAATAGTCATCACTCAACACTTTTCGCATTCATTGTTGCTCAACCAAACGACATTTTCGGCCGAAGTTTTAATTCAAACAACCAGTTCGGCCGAACAATGTAACTGGGTTAACTGGGCATCTTGTTGTTAACGCAAGTTTAGGAGGTTTGAGTTCACCAGAGAAAAGAGAACATCTGCAGCAGAAGCTTGATTAGCGATATGATGAGCTGCTTTGGCTTGAGCGATATTCAAATCAGCATATGACTTGGGTTGAATTTTCATTAAGAAATCTGATTTCCAACAGTTATTTATCCGAATATCTAGGATTAGATTGTGTTTCCACGGAAAATTCTTCTGAATTTTTGCGGGAAAATCTTCCTGAAATACACTAAAAGATCCTTTAAAGCTCCACCAAAAATCTTACGGATTTAAATGTTCTTTCGAAATTTTATTAGAACTTGAATGTCAGTGAAGGGCAAATGGTTTTTCAGTACTTCATAATTCTCAAGTTAGGTTTGCGAGGAAAGGTGTAGATCAGAAAGCTCGATTCGATCTAGGATGTTTTCGAGTGGGAAACATTCTCGCCTCCATAGGCGTAGTGTCTTCATTGTGCTTGCTACATAACATTTATGAATCTATGACAAAAGGTCGAAAGACAGAAGGTCGAAAAGACAAAAGGTCGAAAGGTACAGAAGGTCGAAAAAGACAAAAGGTCGAAAGGGGCAAAAGATCAAAAAGATCGAAATTCCGTTCGAGGTTTTGTTCTCTCGATGTTTTGTCCCGTTCGACATTTTGTCTTTCGACGTTCTGCATTTCGTTCCTTTGTCCTTTCAACCTCTTGTCCTTTTAATCTTTTGTCTTTCGAACTTTTGTCTTTCGACCTTTTGTCCCTAACCCAAGATTTATACACATGCGGACCTAGAAAATCCTCCAATTAATGATGAGGAAATGCTAAAAAGCACAAATTTGAAAAGTAAGCCAAGTTCCAGTTGGAATGTAAAGCCAAATAATAAGTCATGGTTCACTGAATTTGATTTGATTAAATGTTGAACTGAATAGCATGTAGTGCAACTTAGGGGAACTGTTCCGTTTTCCGGCACGTGACGTAAAATTAATTTTAATCAATATTGTCATTCAAAAGTAAACCTTTTAGAAGACATTCTTGGAAACCCAAAGAATCAAGTAGCTGTTTTGCATTTTTAACATTTGCCTTCAACAAGTGTCGTTCAAGAATTCCCTTTAGTCTACACGCGCAACCAAGACCTTAAGATCTACATACGTAACCGAAGGGCTGATATCTCTTTTGAAAACTGGTTCATGTCCTATTTGATCCATAAAACCAAATTGGATATGCCTTCAATAACTGTTCTTTTCCAGCTCATCCAATAATTTCCTAGAGTATAGGCCTTAAGGTACATGCGTAACCAAAGGGCTGATGTCTCTTATTGAAAATGGTTCATGCCCTATTTGATTTATTTGACCCAATTGGATGCCATCTGAATAACTGTTCCGTTTCAGATCATCCAAGAATTCCTCTGAAGTATGGCCTTAAGGTCTATACCAGGGCTGCCCAACGTACGGCCCGCGGGCCGGATGCGGCCCTTAACTCATTTTTTTGTAGCTTGCGGCGTGTAGGAAAATATGCACCTGGCTCGAGAGCTTGTTCTCATTATTTATTAATAAATACTGTTACAGTAGGTTATTACTGAATAAAAATTAAAATCTGGGTAAGCACGGAGTCGAATAATGCAGCACGGGCCAGTTTTGCCGTTAATGAGATTTTGACAATACGGATGAAACCTTTTCCGAACAGAACTTGTTAAAAAATACAATCGGATTGTGTTTTTTAAAGAAAATGCCTCTTTTCAGTAGTATTAGTTTCTTGTAAAGCACGGGAAAGAATTAAAGTTCTAACATAAGATTTGAAAACTACGTTACGCGAAAATCGACCTGCTTCTGATTCTACCTGCTCGCAATAGATGAAAATACTCAATGTAAAAAATAAGGCACATGTAGCTGTCTTCATAAGGGGAATTTGTGATCATCTTCAATTACAGAGGAATTAGCAGCTTTGATCCCAATGAAGGAAACGACTATCGGTATCAACCTGGGCAGTGCCGTAGCGTATGGTTGACGGGGTTGGCCCCCGCCAAGGGCGCCAGGCCTTAGGGGGGCGCCGAAATCAAGAATTTCGCTATGGGAGGTGATGAAAAAATATTCTCAAATTCACTGGTTCAAAGTGATTCGGACTAAAGCCCCTATCAGACGATTCCCATCGGAGATCGATTGAATAATTTCCGGAAGGCCCTTTCCTGTCAATAACTGATACCAGTATTACAACGCCGGCTCAGGGAGCATGTTCCCCTTAATTTGGAAGATTTTCACCATCGCCTTTAGGCACAGGTAAGGCAAATGGAAAGAAGTATGCAATAAGATTCTAGGGAAGGACATTTAGATGCCTTAGTAGCACACATGTTCCACATGGGTTACTGCAACTCATATGTGACCAGATTCAGTCACAATGAAGTTCCTACAACCATTTCTGTCTGATTCGTGTTGGTCGGGTTAGGACTTCAATACGCCAAAGGAGAAAGACAGAGCAGACCTTAAAAAACACGTAAATCGAATCCATGTAGCCTATATATATTTTTTTGTTCGCAAAAGAAAGGCAAAGGCGAAGCTTTAAACGATGATGAGTATTTGAAATGACGGCACTGACCTAACGGCATGATTAATATGAAAATCGGCATCGGGGAATTTCAGTAATGATGGCAACTGATTAACTTCATAGTTGAAATTGATTGGTCCAACAAAATCAACAAAGTACAAACAGACCCATTTCAGAAATTTATATATCTTGATCCGAATAAGTCCGGATTTTTTATTGATTCGACTTTGTCCAATCGCTATTAATACCTTCTACCAATTCACTTCAAAGTTGAATTTTATTAAAGTAGTTCTTTCAAATCATAGACTACGCCACTCTACAGTTGGAGTTTGCTTCATCAATAGGTCTAATGGCGATTCCGATGGTCTTTGTTACCACTCCAAAGTAGGGTTCTTCTTGATGCAACTAGGTCAGAAGCGACCCAGTCACCGACCGGAAGTTGGATTCTATTAGCCTGGTTTGTTGTCATGAATTCACGCACTAATGGATTTAGTCTTTTTTATTTGCGCCGTTGAAATCGTAAATTTCTAGAAAAGGGATTTCTATAAACGTTGTGGCCCTTGACTAATCTTTACTTTTTATCTATTCGAATATATACACCATGTAGGTTTAATAGGCGTAAGGAATTATTAACGCAAAAATACATACATACAAGATACCCATGAAAGTAAGGGGCGCCCAATAAAAGTTTCGCCAAGGGCGCTGGGAGTCCACGCTACGGCTCTGGACCTGGGGGAAACTGTTAAGAACTGTTTGAAGGAGCTTGAACTCTTCTTTGAAAAATTAAAGCCTAACAACTGATGCATCACGATGCACCTGCAATGGCGGGAAAAACACTGGCGCTGTGAAACTTGAAAATAAAAGCAATTTGTTTTTTCTTCAATCAATTGTTAATCAGCAATAAAAGTTAATTTGTGATATTTATCTGCACTTTGTAAACAAATACAACAACGAGCTCAAATCTAAATTTCAGAAAGACACATCTCTTGTATGTAAGATATTTTCTTTCTTCAGAAGTATATATCTGTGTAAACAACTCTTATGAAGAATAATAGCAGTAAATAGTAATTGTTGATCGTCATTATATGCTTGCAAAATTCGATCACCGATTGTGAAACCAATATGCGTCAAGTATTGGAAAGAAGTCAACAATTCCATGTCCCGTTAAAAGAAAATAAGCACCCAGAAAAATATTGTTCAAAAGCAATAATATCGTATTTAATTTTTCTTTGGACATTCTGTAAAACTAAATGCCATTCTGAAAACCATTATTTTACTTCAGTTATTTTGAAAATGCTTAAAACTATGTACCGAATATTCCGGTCAATCTAAAAATTGTCCCGTGGCTTGAAAAGGTTGAGCAGCCTGCACCACCAAAGGGCTGATATCTAATTATTTATTTTTTAAATGGTTCATGCATTTTTCAATCCGTTGAATAAAACTGTATTATGCCTTTCAATAACTGGTTCATCATAGATCGTTCATAGATGCGCTTTTCAATCCGTAAAATCAAAGTGGATATGTCATTAATAAAGTTTCGTCCCAGATCATCCAAGAACTTCCTGAAGTAAGGGCCTTGAGGTCTACAGGATCTATTTAACCAAATAAGATATACCTTCAATAACTGTTCTGTTTCAGGTCATCCAAGAGTTCCTTGTAGTATACACGCGTAATCAAAGGGCTGTTATCTCCTTTTAAAAATAGTTCATGAACTATTTTATCTAATTTATCAAATTGGATACGACTTCAATAGCTGTTCCTTTTCAGGTCATCCAAAAATTCTTTGGAGTGTAGATTACACGCGTTACTAGATGGTTTATATATTTTTATATGGCTCCTGCTCTATTTGATCTCGAAATCAGGTCTTTGATCTCGAGTATAGGTCTTGAAATCCACACGTAACCAAAAGTCTGTTATCTCTTTTTGAAAAACTAGTTCGTGCTCTATTTGATATATTAAACCAAATTAAATATGCCTTCAATAGCTATTCCGCTCCAGGTAGACCAATAATCACTCCAATATAGGTCTTTACACGCGTAACTAAAGGTATGTTTTTAATGGTTCATGCACTTTTCAATCCATATGCCTGGAGCCACCTTCAATAATCGTTACGCTTCAGGTCATCCAAGAATGCCCTGTAGTATGGGTCTTATGGTCTACACGAGTAGCAAAAAAACAGTTTTCTCTTTCAACAATAATTTGTGCACTTTTGAATTTAAAGGGTCATCCAAGAATTCCCTTATACACATGGCTCTACACCCATAACTAGTAGTCTCTAATAACTTTTCAAAAATGATTCAATCTATAGAAAAAAATTGATACACCTTCAACTATTGTTGCATGCCAGTTCAACCAAGAATTACCAGAAGAATAGGCTTTCAGCTCCTTGTGAGCTGTTAGCCTTTTTTGATCGTTTATGCTGATTGCGATCCATAGAATTAAATTGGATGAGCGTTCAACAATTGTTATTTTTCAGCTCATACAAAAATTAAATGTAGTTCAGGCCTTAATTTCGTCACGCATGCCTAAAGGGCTGTCATCTCTTTTGTAAATGGTCCATGCCCTTAGTAATCCATAGAACCAACTTGGATAAGCATTAAGCAAGAAACCAAATCCTATTTCATTCAAATAATCACTAAAAGCACATTGGATTCCTAAAATAAGAAAATAGATTTTTCGTTAGGGAACTTCCATAAATTACATAACGCTCAGAGGAGAGAGGAGGGGTTGCCGGAGGTGTGACGACCTATACAAAAATTATGGATGATTCTTACAAAAAGTGTGACATAGGGGAGATGGGAGCTTGAAAATGGCATTTTGTTGCGTTACGTAATTATTGGATCTTCCCTTATGCGTATTGACCTTAAGGCCTGTACTCCAATTCTTTGAATTCTTGGATGGCCTAGAAATGAACATGGATTAAATTTTCATCCAATTTGGTTCAAATGATCACAAAGAGTATTTTTGATTTTAAATAGGAACAAACAGATCTGAACTCGATTTCTTGGAATGGAACGTGCATTCCATTCATATCCAATTTGGTTCTAATGATCATTAAGAGCATGTTGCATTTCTGAAAGGAGCATCAGACAGATCCTTTGTTACGCGTATTGACCTTCAGGCCTGTACTCCAGTTCTTGGAACTCTTAGATGGCTTGGAATGGAACAAATGTTAAAGACATGTCCAATGTGATTAAATAATCGCTAGAAATATTGATGTTTGGACCGCTGGGAGCATATTCCATATCAAAAATACCTAAAGATGTTAGTTTATGCGTGGAGGCCTGAAAGCCTCAACTCCAAAGAACCCTTGGAAGACCTAGAACATGTGATATCAACATATCTAATGTGGGTTTTTGGATTGCTAAGATTATGTATCGTATGTGAAATTGTCCAAAGATTAATGAATTAAGTGAAAAACTAGCAATGTAAGCAAAAATTCTATTTACGTCATATTATTTTTACATCCCTCAATAAGTGCCATAAAAAAAGGGGTTGAGTGTACCACACTACGAAAGTAGGAAAATTGGCTGACTTTAAAAATACAGTATTGAAAACAGTGCACCACTTTTGAAGTTATGTTTTTGTCGAGAAAATTTCTCACAAGTAAAATTACTAGAGCCGAGACTTGAACCCAGCCACACCTTCACCATTGTTTACAATGTATATGCTACTCACCGCTCTTATCACATCTACTGTATCCGATTTTCCCTTCTATATTTTATGGACCCGCCTTCAACATCTTCATCTTCTTTTCTCGTCCAAGAACATTGACAAAGTCGTTAGTATCATTTTTATTCGAACGCCTGCCAGACTGCCATTATTATGAGGAAACACGTTTCACTCCGTTTCGTGATGCTTTCCATTTATGCGATGCGTCGCAGTGGTGAAACACCGTCCTCCGTGGAGCACCAAGTGCTGTGTCAAGGATTATTAGCATATTCGAGCGTGGCAAGCTCGCAACTGCAGGTGCTGTATCAGCTGCGGAACTCCGGTGCACAACAACGTCTGAAAACGTGCGAAACACTAGATGAAACCTAGCCGTTTCGCCCACCCAATAATAAATGGAAGGTCATGCACGTGGCATACTTCATTTCAAGTGTTGATGGGCAGCACGTTTCATTTGGGAACTGCACCGTTGTTGGCACGCAGGCACTAAGGATCCATAACTTTCAGTGTTGCTTTTCGCCAAGCGAAGCAACGACAACAAAGCGAAATTAGTTGCAATCAAATTTTATTGCATTCAGGAAAAATGGGATCACCTGCATTGTAAACCTTCCTCCGTGTTACTGTTTCTGGTGAAAAACTGCTCGCATTACATATGGTTAAATCATTACAATTCGAATCAAAATCAGTGTCAAAGCATTCTTTGAAATAAAAAATAGAATCATGCTGGATTCACCCCGTTCGATTTTTTATTACCTTTTTATTGAAAGCATCAATGATCACATTGTTTCAATTATAATTTCCGGCTTTTCTCCCGGGATTTCTATTCTAGAAGCGTTCTAACGATTCTCTTGAGAAATTTTTTCAACAACATCTATCCCATATAGAAATTTAGCCATAATGTATCCAGTTTTTTGCATTTTCTGAATGTTTTATTGGAATTGGTTTTCTCTAGTGAAGGATCAATATTCTCAAAAAAAAAATCTATTGTTAATATACTATAAATAACGTGATTAAAATCAAAATGATCCTTTAAAAGAGAATTGGTTCAGGTATTAGTCAAAACGATGTACCGTTATAATGCCCTAATGTTAAACCATGCAAAGAACAATAGAGGTCTACGTAAATATTATGTTACAGATCTTTCAATGTGATACATTCCAATTTATTACTGAGAAACCACAGATCCCAATTAACGTCAACCCTTCAAAAACAAAAATAATCTAAAATGGATTTATCTCTAATCTTTTCCAGTTCAACAGTGTAGAATTCCTAATTGTAAAACCATTATGAATGGCTCAGTAGCTCTGATTTATTTAGTCGTGGTTCCCCCCTCCCTGTGACAACACGCAGCTGTTTGTAGGGACGTAAAATTATTCCTAAACAGCGCCATTCTCGAGTCATGATGGGCTGCCGCCCGTTGTTGAGAGCTCCATAGTCATCGTGGTGGTCGTCAAAAACAGCTTCCTCAAGTGCAAAGCCAAGTTGTAGGGCGCGGAGTCAGTATCATAGGATGAAACACAATGGGGGGATGGGCAATTTCACTTGAATTCATAATGAAGGGTTTTCCAACCTAGAAGGAGAAGCGCATACCAATCCTTTCGGCGGGCAACCCGCCATCACCACCGAGCCGAATACAGACACAGGAAATGTGCCAAGGCTTTAAGGTTGCCGTGAAAAAAGAAAAGGATCACACCGGTCCAGCTCTAGTTGACTCAGTTTTTAAGTTTTCCATTTTTGGTTGAATGTGGGTATACGCTGCTGAGGGCTTTCTCTTCTGATGAAGCATGCAAAGCAACGCGTCAGAACGAAAACCGGAGGCACACAAGGAAGGACGAATAATTGTTTAAATTAGTTTAATTTGTGAAATTGAAACGAGTTTTCTGTTTCCATCATTTGCCTTTGTTGTGGTTTCGGGCGAGCTGGGTAAAAGTGGCTTTAAACGGTAGTAGAGGACGCGTGGGAAATTTCGGGATGGGAAGAATATTGCAGGAAATTTAGCTAGGATGAATAAAGATTGCTTACAACAGAAACATTATGTAGGTTTCGTGTTTTATACAAGCAATTTAAAATTTATTTAAAATTTTGCCATGATGAATACGACCCAATGTATTTCATGAAAAAACTATTCGTTCGATATAAATAAAAATATTGCCGCATACAGCGGATGCCAAATTTTTGTTCAGTTCTGTATAAGAATTGTGTAAGATCTGTGTGCATATGAGGAAGAACTGGTTGATTACCAAAATTTACTTTAATTTAGGGATCTAGTACCGACCGTAGCACAATATATGTTCATTTTGTTGGGGCGTAGAACCACTGCGTCCATTGAGTTGAGCTTTTGTGGTATACCCCTGATTACTATTAACTATGTGTTCGTATATTCTTGGTTGATCACCATTTGTCAAGTAAACAACCTAAGACGCGTATTTTCCCAGTCCGGTATAATTGAGTTAATAAAACCCACTTCCTTTTCAGGATTTGCAGTCCAAATATCTCTTGGTTGCATAAAGCCACTATTTAGAAATTTCGATCTACTCTTGTACAATGCATCACAACTGCAAAGCAGATGTTCCGAGGTTTCACGTTCCATGTTATAGAAACGACAGATATCAGTCTGAATCTAGCCAATATTTCAGGCCAGTAAAGGTGCAAAGAGCTCTCTTGCTGAGCTCCAAGAGCTTTTCGGTTACTTTAACATTGGGAATTATAAATCTCTTTGATTGAGCACACTTTTCGGCAACCAACCAGTTGGTCATCAACCTTCGTGCTTTCCAGGATTTTAATTCCATTTTTATGGTACAGTATGATGTACCGCAGATAGGTTCTGGGCCAATAAACTGTGTGTTTGAACCTTGTTCCGCCTCGTTTTGTTCATAGATGTATACGAAAAACGGCAGATAGATTTTCCCTTGAAAAAGACCGAATAAACGGGGCGAAACGTTAGGCAAGTGTATACTCGTTTGAATAATTGTCAGACTGAAAAACCAGAAGATAAAAACAAATATCGCAGTTGATCTATAATTAATTATTTTCTTTGTAGGTTCTTTTGTGAGGAAAACTCCTCCGAATTAGACCTGGGCGTCAATTACAATTTTATTGTTCGTGGAGGCGGTGTATATATTTAATGGAATAAAGCTCCTTCGAAATTCCATTGGACCGGACGACTTGGAACGCGCCAGCTCTATTTGTGACCTAGGAGTAACCATCGATGCGAAGTTGAGATTTAACGAACACATCAGCATTATAACGTCTAAGGCATACACTGTGCTGGGATTTATCCGTCGTCATGCTGCCGGCTTCAGCGATGTTTACTGTATAAAAACACTGTTCTGCTCATTGGTACGGAGCATTTTAGAATACGCTTCATCAGTTTGGTCTCCATGTTACCTGGTCCATACGCTGGCACTCGAAAGAATTCAGAAAACTTTCATTAGGTTTGCTTTAAGACAGCTACCTTGGAACGATCCATTTAACCTCCCGAGCTATCCAAGTCGTTGCAAGCTGATCGACTTGGAAACGCTTTCCGCCAGGCGCCTAAAAATGCAGAGATTGTTTATCTTCGACCTCCTGACAGGGAATCTGGATTTTCCGTAGCTATTGGAGCTCGTATATTGGAATGTTTCCTCACGCAGATTGCGAAACTCGCCTTTATTTGTGATCCCTTTTCACAGAACAAACTTTGGCTACAATAATTGTTTTGATTTGTGTTTGCGTTCTTTTAACGATGTTTGTAACAAGTTCGATTTCATTCTGTCCAAAAATGTGTTTAGTGCTAGGATTAGAGAATTAGAATAATTTAGCTATTAAGGAAGCAATCTGTGCGACATGGTCGAAGATGGTGTACTAATAAATAAATTCCGCTGGATGTTCCTACAGGAATTTCGCTAGAAATCCTCCAAAAGTTCTTCCAGGAATTCCTTCGGAATGTTTCCTCGTGAATTCCTCCAAAAAATGATGCAGATATTTCTCGGGGAGTTTTCCAAAAAATCCTTCGGAAGCTCCGCTGGAAATTCCTCCAGGAGTTTTGCTGAAAGTTATTCTCCAACAACTCCCCCATGGATTAGAAAATTCCTCCCGGAATTCCTCTGGAAGTACCTTTGAAAATTCCTCCGGAAATCATCTCCGGAAAGTCCCTCCGGAAGTTCCACCAGGAATTTCTCAGGAAATCCTCGCGAAAGTTCCACCAAAAATCTTTGAAATCTACTTGACTCGACTTGGCAAGTACGAGACACTGAAGGCGACTTTACTGTTGAGGTCGAAATACGTATCTGTCAAAGGAACAATAAAGTAGTGGAATTAAATGGAATTGTACAAACTCGTCTTATGACAAATAAATACATTCCACTAAAAGCTTAAAATAATTGTCGTATCTTTCAAGAAGTTTCTCAACGAATGTCCCCAGAAGATCCTCCGGAAAATTCTTCGAGAGTTTTTTCAGGAATTTTTTAATAGTAGTTTGTGCAACTAGTTGCAAAAAGATAATTTTCAGCACGAGTTGTACGTTTATCAAACGAGGCTTGCCGAGTTGGATAAATACTACGAGTGCTGAAAAAATCGAGTTTTGCAACGAGTTGCACACGCTATTTTTTGCAATGACGAAAAATGGGCTTTAATGTGATAAATCTGTACCAAAATGGTACAATTGTTTTTATTTCACATGATCAATCTTGCCAAAATGTCATGCTGCTGCAGAAAACAAACATATTCCATGTTATCGTGCCACATTGTATGCTCGACAGACCATAAAGCGATAGATAAACCTGCTTTTAGAGAATTTGATGTCATGTCTATTAAATTATTTCATTAATTACGTGACACAGAGAATACACTGTTTAAACACTCAACCAAGTTAATTGAGCTACATCTGGTCATATAACTATTGTTCTAATGCTGATTTTTCATTATAGCACCCAAATGAGTGCTATAATGGATATTATGCAACCCATTTGAGTTGCATAATGTTCATTAAAGCACCCATTTCATTGGTATGGAAAAGTAGGCCGTTTTATTACTCAAACGACAACTGTAAACCAGGTATTATGATCAGAAATTGCAAAAAAGTTCTTTTACTAGTTCCTCCAGGAATGTCCCCGCGGAAGTTTCTCCAGGAATTCCTCCAGAATTTCCTTTGGAAGTTTCTTCATGGAATTCTTTGAAAGTTCTTCCAGAAATTTCTTAAGAAGTTTCTTCAAAAACTCCTCCGGAAGTCATCCGCGAGTTTCGCTGGAAGTGCTTTCAGGGGTTCCACCAAAAGTTCTTACAGGCTGAGTTCCTCTCCAAGTTGCATATTTTTTTTCCGAAAACTACTCCAGAAATTGCTCAAAAAGTTCTGCTGGAAATTCTTCTGGAGCTCCATCGGAAGGAAATTCTTCCAGAAATCCTCTGGGAATCCAACAAATTGACTGGAAATTGATTTTTCCAAAAATGTCTCTAAGAATTCCTACGGGAAATATTAAAAAAAAACCTTCATATTCTTCCATAGACTTTCCCAACTTTCCCAAAGAACCCATATTTTTGAAGCCTCTAACTATTTTACAAAAATAAAACATAAACTGAAAAAGTGCTGCACGCGTCAACGCGATTTTTTTTTCGGTAAAACCCTATAGAAATTCCCTCACTAATTCTTCTTAAAATTCTCCTGTTTTTTTTCACTAGCTTCTCCAAAAACAGCTAAGAAATTCCCCGGAAATTACTTCAGGTCCCTCTTTGAATTCACTCAGAAATAATTCTTGAAATTTGTCCCTAAATTCGTTTTGAAATTCAGAAACAGAAAAGTCATAAAGGAAATGAGTCTATAACAAAAGGTCGAAGGGACAAAAGGTCAAAATTATGAAATTTGAATTTTTTTCTTGAGATGAAATCAAAGCAAAACCGTAATCTAGATACTGTCATGGGTCATATTATCAACAACTTGAAATGTATTTAAAATTGAAAACGAAAATCTAAGAGATATAGATATATACGAAATAAATTAAAATCGTTCACTTATTATTGGGATGATTATGCATTTGAAATGCGTTTAATGTAATATGGCCTGTATTTCGAACATTCCGCTGGAACCTGTTACGGGGTCACTTTACAGAAATAGGCGAATACCATCATACCATCACTTCATGATTTCAAAAGTTATGGTATTCTATTGTAGTTTTGTACTTCCGGGACCGTATTTTAACCGATTGGAACCGGTAAACTCATTTGCCGAGTACCGGTTCAAGGGTCAATTTTGGGAAATAAGCAAACCCCACCATGCGGCATATTAAACTTCATGATTTCAAAAGTCATGACATTCTATGAAAGTTTTTCACTTCCTGGACCGTATTTGAACCGATTTGAACCAGTAAACTTATTTGGCCCGGTACTCGGTCAATTTTGGGAAATAAACGGGTATAGGGTGAGCCTCCATGCCCCACGTAGGCAAGGGCGTCAGCTTCCACATTTCCCCTAATGCCGCAATGGCCGGGAATCCAGGCGAAACAGGTGTCTGGTGCCATACCTGCAAGGATTCCTTGGATCCACGGGTGCTTTGGAGGGCAGCCACCACACTGGCCGAGTCCGTAAGGATCGCAATCGGTTTGTTTGCTGGAAGGGTGGCAGCGACGAAGATGGCTGCAGCTTAGGCGGAAAATACGTTGCACTGAGACGGTAGGCTCTCGGACCTGGCTAGATTGGTACCGGAAACACCGAAACTTACACAAAAAAAACAAACTTTTGAATTTTGTCACAAATTTCAATTTAATCACCCAGCAACACGGCCAAGGTAACAACAAGCTGTCCTTTTGAAAATGTGATGCCGTCGATCGAAGTAATCGATTGTCATTTTCCTCCAATCAGCAACCGGTACGATTTTTAAATACTAACCGGCATATCTTATCCTATAGGTCTATATCTATAGGTCTCTTCGACCTACTGTCATTTTGACCTTTTGTCTCTTCAACATTTTGTCCTGTAAATTACGATTCCAGTGAGCCAACGGGCACAGCAGAACATTGCCGCAGCAACTCACCTGCCTGCATGCAGGGCGAAAAACTGTACGATTTCAGGACGTTGTGCGTTGGGGGTTGAGCCCCAGGTTTGGCCATATTCAGTTCCCTCAACACCTCGAACACAGTGCAACATTACAAAGGCAATTTGATGGCAAGGCAACTGATGGTAATTCTCTCACCATTCGATTTATCTTCTTCTTCTTCTTCTATATACATAAAAATGAATTTCTGTCTGTCTGAACCTTATAGACTCCGAAACTACTGAACCGATCAGCGTGAAAATTTGTATGCAGAGGTTTTTGGGGCCGGGGAAGGTTCTTAAGATGATTTGAGACCCCTCCCCCCTTTGCACAGGGGAACTCCCATACAAATGAAACATCAATTTCTTCATAACTCGAGAATTTATCAGAAAATAAATCAATTATAGGCGAGACGAAGTTCGTCGGGTCTGCTAGTATTGAATATTTTATTAGTATGAAAAATACATCTTTATTTAATAATTATTTATTCAATCTACGCATTTATTTCGCTTGTAGACGGCTTGATTTCTTGAAAAAATGTGTCGATTTTTCTCGATTTTCATGCATGGCTTATTTTAACCCTTTCAGGACCAAATTTTTCTATGCGGTATTACGCAGTAAATTTGATATGTTTAATTTGTTGAAAATATTTTTTTCGGGATGTACTACATCATCCAAACTGTCCTTTTGTTCGGAACTTGCGATCTACAGTTACAATGCGGGCTTTTTTCGTCACTCTAAGATTGGATATGTATTCAACCATGTCCATAACATATTCCTAAAGATTAAAAGACATGGTCAGATGGTTTTTGGATATCCTGGGACATCCAGACTGTCCTTGAGTACAGATCTTGCAATCTACAGCCATGAAACTAGATTTTTTCGCCACTAGAAGCTTGGATATGTATTCAACCATGTCCATAACATAGTCCAGAAGACTATGAAACATAGTAAGATGGTTTTGGGATATCCTGGGTCATCTAAACCGTTCATGAGTTCCGAACTTGTGATCTACAGCCACCACTCTAGCTTTTTTCATCGCTTCAAGCTTGGATATGTATTCAACTATAGCCATAGTATATTTGTGAAGATCAAGAGACATGGTTATATGGTTTTGGGATATCCTGGGCCATCCAAACTATTCTTGAAGTCAGAACTTGCGATCTACAACCACCACTCTAACTTTTTTCGTCTCTCCAAGCTTGGATATGTATTCAACTATGTCCATAACATATTCCAGCAGACCCAATTTTTGGAACATCCTGGGTTATCCAAATCGTCCTTGAGTTCAGAACTTGCGATCTACAGCCCCCATTTTGGCTTTTTTCGTTGCTTCAAGCTTGAATATGTATTCAACTATATTCATAACATATTCATGAAGATCAGGAGACATGGTTAGATGGTTTTGGGATATCCTGGGTCATACAAACTGTCCTTGAGTTCCAAACTGGCGATCTACAGGCACAGCAGTACATTTTCCAGCTAACCGTAAGCACTGTCACAGTGCAAACATGCTTTATACTGGCTTATAGAGCCTGACTTATATAGCTCTATATTACCGAAAAGGCAAAATATAGTGCTAATGGTTACTTTGGGTTTCTGTCACATAAAGCTCCAATATATCGGCACCAACATTTAAAATTTTCTCAATGTTACTAAATGTATGTGATTATTACAGTTGAATATACCAGCACCAACATTTCAAACGTTTTTTTTTTCTTGCAGCTGTATAGCTCAAAGACAGTTTGGATTGTCCAGAATATCTCTTAACTATTTTACGATATCCGTTGACCTCCCGGGAAGTGTAATAGATATAATGGAATTCATATTGAAGCTTTGAATAACGGGAAGAACGTCTAAACAGCTGTAGATCTAAAATCCCGAACTCAAGGACAGTTTGGATTGCCCAGAATATCTCAAAACTATCTTACCATATCCGTTGACCTCCCGAGAGGTGTAATGGATATAATTGGACGGATACTGAAGCTTTGAGTATCTAAAAGAGCTTCTAAACAGCTGTAGATCTCAAGTCCCGAACTCAAAGACAGTTTGGATTGCCCAGAATATCCTTAAACTATCTCCTCCCGGGAGGTGTAATGGGTATAAATGAACTAATATTGAAGCTTTGTGTACCGAAAAGAGCTTCTAAGCAGCTGTAGATTTCAAGTCCCGAACTGTCCTTGAAATTTGGATTGCCCAGAAAATCTAAAAATTATCATACGATATCCTTTGTCCTCCTGGGATGTGTAATGAATATAATCAGGGCTGACAATAGTCATTCTCGTCGTATGAAGAAAGCGAAAAAAATATAGTCTTCGTCATAACATTGCACTACGCGACACCTATTCGGTTTCGTCGCGCCGCATGCCAACCACGAAGATAGTCGCACAGCCAAATGTTATGACGATTTCCGTCGTCACTTCTTCACGCAATTGATTGCACGTCTAGAATAAACAAATTGTACGAACTTTGGTAACATAAATGTTTCGATAACATTTTTCGCATCTTCATACGTTACTTCAAATTCATTATTACAAAGAATTAATAAAAACCTTCGCATGGCAGCTGCCGCTTGAAGAATAATGGTATGAAGTCTTCGTTCTTCGATGTCGTCATGACGATTTGGTTGCACGACGAAAGCTAACGTAGTGCGCGTCATTGACGATGCGTCGTGTAGCAATGACGACAATACAACTCGTCGCTACTGTGGCTTGTATTGCTGCGACGATGACTATTGTCAGCCCTGGATATAATTGAATGCATATTGAAGCTTTCAGTACTGAAAAGCGATTTTCTTGCAGCTGTAGATTTCAAGTCCTAAACTCAAGGAATGTTTGGATGACCTAGGACGTCCAAGGAACTTTAAAATAGTTTTTTGTACATCACAGTAACTCTACGGATACGTTTGAATGAAAATCTTATTTTGAAACAATACAATCCGCTGCCAATACACCTAAAATTTTCTCTTTCGTAACTTCACCGTGCTCATGACGTTCTATGTTGTCGTTGGGCCTTGATCGCCCATGCCTGATATTTTTCCTTGATAGGGGAGTTAATTTCAAGCAATTTTGCTGAAGAGTGTTCACTTTTATCCATCGTGCGATTTTATACATCCATTTTTCTTTTGTGGTCATATACCGTGGGGCATCGAAATCCGTACACTCAAGCACCTTCGTATATGAAAAAGTCATTAGAAAATAGGAATCGAATGTAAATAAAACGTTTGTCATTGACACAGGCGCATGAAGGCTTTTACTTTTGAAGTGTTTCACATTTACTCATTAAAAACTAAGAAAAACATGATAAAATAATGAATTAAATCAACTACACCTGACTCGAAATCCGTCCACCGTGGACGGAAAAATAAATTTAAACACAGTTACTTTTGGTGCAATTATGCTCTACCCGAAAACAAGATGGCGGCACAAACTCCGCGTTTGGTGGGTGGAGATTTGTTTTTGATTTTTGTGGTTTTAATCTAGGATAGGATGTGACAATTGAATTGCGACTGCCTTGTTGTTTCCTCAGTCGATTGCTTCGACGAGGTGGTGGCCAGTGCTTCCGATTTTTTTGGAAAAATCCGCAAAACAATATTTGTAAAAAAATATTATTTTCTCGTTCATTTCTTCCATTATTCGTAATAAAAGATGTTACGTACTATCAGAAAAAAGTTTTTACATAGAATTAGATGAGTTTTACAGTGAAATTGGTAAAAAGTTGATTAATAATGCGTCTTATCAAGTGTTTTAAAAATAAGCATAACCCTTGAGAATCATGCATACATCACTTACAGTCTGGTATAAATTCATTTCAATCAAATTAACTTTTGAATTCTGTCATAAATTTGAATTTAATTACCCAGCAACACGGCCAAGCTAACAACAAACTGCCCTTTTGAAAATGTGATACCGCCGATCGAAGTAATCGATTGTCATTTTCACCCAATCAGCAACCGGTACGATTTTGACAGAAAATCGGTACGATTTTTAATGACTAATTGGCACATCCTATCCTAGGTTTTAATTTCAAAGCCTTCTTTCCAATTCTATGCCCTAAAAGCTTACTGTCAAGTATCTGAACAGAATAAGATTTATTATTCCTACATTAATTACCTTTAACCTCTCTTAATTTATTGATATCTCATGAGGTGGACGGATTTCGGTGCTGTACGGATTTCGGTCCCTCACGGTATGATCCTGTGGGCCTGAAAGAGTTAATGGTTGTTGATTTGGTTTCCATGACGACACGTGGATGTGACAGACTTCGACGCCGTGGCATCTTTCATCTCGAGCGCCTATGACGTCACAGATGTTCCCGCTGCTACATTGTTGGCAACATGTCCCAAAGTCCTTCCAGAATTTCGTGGAGAAATTTGTGGAAAAGTTCCTGGTTTGAATCCCAGGAATATTTGGATTAACTCTTGAAAGAATTTCCGATGGCAGCATTTCTCATATGGGCACCAACATTTCAAAAGGGCGAAACTGCTTTTGTAAACAAGAGCTTCTCACGTCTCTTGACAGCTAGTTTGTGCTCACCAACGCAATCTAGCGCCATTAAATGAAAGAAGAGGATTCGATGCTTCCATCGGTGGTGTTGGATTGCGAGGGTGGGCTCAAATTAACCCAGCATCGACGTGAGAAGCTCTTGCTTACAAAAGCAGTTTCGCATTTTCGATATGTTGGTGCCGATCATCGAAATAACATTTCCCAACACTGCACAGGGTTATCAAAAATAGATAGGATCGGATTTTTTATTTCGATATCTCTCTATTTAGAAATGTTCCTGTCATATTTTGTTCAGGATTTCAGGATTTTGCCGATATATTCAAGATTTTAGGTAACTACACCATGTTTGAGGCGTATCTAGCGTATCGAAATACGTATCTGCAAAGATATCGAAATAATTGGTGGAATTAAATGGAGTTACTTAACTCGTCTTAGACGATTGAATACATTCCACTAAAAAGAGCTTAAAATATTTTTTTCTGTCTTGTAAATATTATTTTCGTAGCGTATTATTTCTAAACAAATTTAATGCAGAACATGAATGCCCATCATTTCCTAATAATCTTTTTCATTTCAAAAGTAGGTTAAAATCTTTCATACAGTTCAAGTTTAAGTTTTGTCGAAATATGTTTCGTACCGAAACTAGTCGGACTGACTGACTGAACCCCGGAAAGCCGCACAAAATCGCACACAAAGCCAAGCTCGGTTGCTCGATTGGAAATTATATTCCCAAAACCATGCATGTCTGTCTATGGATGCTCATGTGGGAAGGTAAAGCGAATTTCAATTTCCCGGGATGGAAAACATTTCCGAGTAAAAAAAGAAGAATGGAGGTAGAAAACAAATAATGCAATTGTGCTTCGGAGGTGCAGAGCTGGCAAGTCGCGCTTCTAGATTTCTCCATAGAACTTTCGCCCCCTTTTTGAAGCTAAAAATCAGAGCTTCAGAGGCTGCTGCAGCACGATATTTGCTATCGATGGTGATGTTATTATTGTTGCCGGGACTGAAGGCAAACTTTTAACAAACTTCATTCATGTGCAGGATGACGGGTTTGAACTTGGTATGTTTCATGAAAATGCTATTTTTTCATCTTTTTCTACCCTCGTTCAAGCAGTTTGGTTGTTTGGGTCGGAAAAGTTTTACTTCGGAGGAAAAGTTTATTTTTGGAGATTATTGCGAGTGGAAATTTTCAGAGCTAAATGCTTTCACTTATGCTGTTTGGATTGTTCTGACTGGGTGCATCGGTGGTGACGATAAAGAAATTTAGGACAGCGATAGGTTTTTATTTGTTTGCATTATCTCAATGGCCTCATGGCATATCGCAACGTGACATATGCATATGCATTTACTTTATTTCATTTATAATTGCACCGTAGGAAGTGAATATTTTAAAATACTATCTGCCAATAAGCATAATGCACCAGCATTATCGTCCGTAATCAATTTCTGTGGTGTCCAATCGACGAAAAAACTGATGGTCACAATTGCTAGCGAAAGTTATGCCAGTAAGGCGGGAAAAGTGTTAAAATTCAAGCTTCCAATGAGCAAAATAAAATATATTTTTTAATTCAATGTAGCCAAGGGGAATTATTCCAGATATCAACTGTTTTTTTTTGCGTTGACTGTCAGAAATCACCAATAGTCGGATGCATATTGCTTCGATATTTCCTGACAAAAGCAATAACATTTATATTTTACTGCTTCCTGATAAGGCTTCATTGGTTGGAAGTGACACGCTGCCTGAGTGGAACTCCGATCGAGCGAGCACAACTGATTCAAACGGCGCTGTACAAATGCAAGAACTATACTATTTAAGCTCCAAAATAGGATTAGATCGTTTTCCATTTGTTTTCAACGCAAAATTTTGAAGGTTTCACTTTTTGTCGGATAATTTTGAAAATCAGCGCATTATGCCACACGGTTTGACTATCTTCAAGTGGGGACATATGAAGAGAACACGAAAATACACTTTTGTGCCGAGTCCGTCTTTTTTAGCCATTGCCGGATGTTATTATTGGCCTAATGATCGAACATCCATGGCAATCTCGGAAGCTATAGTCCAATTTGAAGTACTGCCCTTGGGTAACTACCTACTCGTACGTGCTTTGGACATTGCTTCATGGAAAATTGGTTTACATCGGTGCATTTGCAGTGGATGTGATTTCCGGTGGAGGTTTAATGGAGTTCATTTCAATTTGATGATCTTGATTTTCTGTTCTATTGAAACTTCATCGTCGGAGCGAAGTTAAATTAAATTGGGGGAAATGACTGGATTTTAAATTAGCTCTTAGAATATTTCTTTTCGATCATCGTTTTCATGATTTCAAATCAATCATTACAAAGTTTTGGCAGACGTCATACTATAGCAACAGTTATCTTAGACGAACCAGTCACTACGAGTTTTCATATGTCCCATCTCGTCATCGAGCCCATCAACTGCCACCACCACCTCCCCAATGTCGACAGTAATTTCACAGCTTCGAACACAAGCATTTTGAACGATGCTCTCGAGTAAACGGAACCCCATTCAATCAAGCATATGTTTTCCTCCAACTTTGTTTGTGCGACGCAAACTGATGCCTTGTAAACGATGATGATGTGCGATGATGGGCGGCAGAATGGGTGCACAAACTTGGAAGCAATACCGAGAACCACTTCGCCTCACAGCCCCATCCACTTGTCAATCACGCGATGATATGCTGCGAGGTTTAAAAAATAGCTTCTCCGCGTTTCTGAGTTTTTCAGCCAACAATCATCGATGGTTGCTGGTTATTGGTAAACAATTGAAGCGAATGGTTATTTTCTTCGATCGTTGAAAAGCTTGTTGATTGGACGAGCATATCGATTAGACTGTGTTAGGTGTGTACATGATTATTTTCAAGGGTATCATTCTCCATTGGACCTCAACTAGATTAATACGATAATAATAAGATTAATAACTGTCATAAGACGAGTTTAGTACAATTCCATTTAATTCCACCACCTCGACCTTACAGTTGAGGCCGAAATACGTATATGTAAAAGTAATACGAGGTGGTGGAATTAAAGTCTTATGACAGTGAAAACATTCCACTAAAAAAGAGCTAAATAATTTTCTTGAAGATTAATAACTTAATAACTTAATAATAAGATGCTATGGGATACTGAATGAAATATGTCGATTTTTTTCATTTTTCATTCCGATAATTTAACTCAATTGGTGAATACATGTTTATTTGTTTTTTTTTCTAGATTTCACTGGAATAAATCAAATCATATGGATTGAGAATGTTTCCTCAATCTTGCTCAAGAACATGTTTTTGTTCAGCCTTTTCTCCGTTCAAACCATCCGTGCAAACACCATACCAATGTTCAATACATGTTATCGATTCATCCTCTTCTTCAGCCATGTGTAAATATCCTTTCTATAGTTTTGCTTTTTTCAACACTTGTGTACCATCAAACCAGACCGTCATCACGTTGTCTCGTCTCTTAACGAAACCTATATAGGAACGTAAGTAGGTAAGCGCTGTTTGTTGCACTAGAAACCGTAACAACTAGACAATAGACAGACGTTTGCCGGATGAAGAGCCAACCAACCGGTAGCACTGACAAGCTCTGATCAAACATGAGCTTTGCTCTACTTTTATGGCAAGTGGAGGCCTCTCATATGTGATGCAGCAGCACCTCGCGTGCGTGTCTCGGAAGGACTATGCGAAGCTGCAGTCTCGCGTGAAAACATTGCTCCTATTACGGAGAAGGCTTGATGTTATTTTTGCCATATGCTAGGTAATCATGTCCGGATCATGGAATCATGACTCGCTCACTCACGTGTTGAAGGTGAGTTAAAGTGATGTTCATGGGGCTCCATCACATCTATTTGAATAGTATGAATAGGATTCACTGTGACGATTCAATTACTTCATGACTGCCAGGTGCTATAAAATATGAATTCAATTTAATGCTCTGAAAAGTGCCTATATTTCGGTCAACTTTTAGAAAGTTCTTGGAAATTAAATTCATCTTTCTTTTACTCTCATATTGTATTCCAGCGATTCCATAAAAAAATAATGGAGTCGAAAAATATTTTCTCCGATTTTGCCCAAAATATGCATAAAAGATCTCTACCGAAAATAATTAGACCCGTATTTGTTTCGGTCTTATGGTGGGCATTTTCAGAACAGGGCGGTCCAAAAATGGCACGAATGAAAAGATTTTCAGTTATAAAGTTTAAAAAAAATATCGTTTAGAGAAAATAGTAAGCTTTAAGATGTTTAAATAATCAAAATATCTGATGTTTTCTATTTTCAACCTTTTGGGGCCACAACAACTGTTTTTTAATTTTATTTTTTGTAATGAAAATTCAAACGTTTTTCACACATCCAGTCAAAAAATAGGAAAGGTTCACCTTTCCAAGGAGCTACCTTTTTTTTTTGAAAATTGCAGTTTTTTGCTTATATACGCCTGGAATGGTTGTTGTTGTCGAGCTTGTACCTGACCAAACATAAGTACTGCAAGAATGCATGACTGGTCTCATGTTCAATGTTGATTTTATGATAATGTGTCCGTCGAAAATGTAATGAGTCATCTTTATCTGCAGAAGATAGCTCATTATTTAAACTATCTTAACTGCCGCTACTCGCATATCAGTCCCATTTCAGTTTTCGTCACTTTTGAGTTAACACCGTGAATAGCATTTTATTTTATCATACTTCCACATAACATGATAAAAAATGAGACTTTGTTCGGGAGAAATGTTAAAAAATACCAAACCAACCTTGTCCCATATTGAATGTACCCGCAAACCAGTCCCATTAAGAATTTACATAAGTGGTTAGAAACTGTTAGAAATTTACAATGTTATGGAAACTCATATGTGAATATGTACGTTATGTGGAAGATATTGATTTGAAAAATGTATTGGAGGTAACCACTTTCCCTTCGATGGGACTCGAACCCATGACCCTACAGTACGCTAGACTGGTGCTTTAACCAACTAAGCTACGAAGGACCTCCGTCGGCCTTGTTTCTACTTCTCTAGCAAAAATATAGGAATCTACCCAGGAATGCCTGGAGGGATGTCAACACGAATTTTCGGGGTAAATTGAATTATCTTTAAAATCTCGTAAATAAAGATAATTCAATTTACCCGGGAAATTCGATTCGACATCCCTCCAGACATTCCTATGGATTTTCGGAAATTTTGTTGGAATTTTTTTTTTGAAAATTATTAATGATTGAAATATGTGAAGGAATTCTCAGAAGAGTTTCTAAGGGAAATGAAACATGAAATTTTCGAAGGAACCCTTAAAGTAATTTCCGAATGATTCCTAAAAGGATTTCTGAATGTATTTTTGAAGAGATTTCCGGAAGAATTTCTTAATCCATATCCAAATTTATTATTTATCATCAGACTAAGGCCGGAGTGGCCTGTGCTGCACATAAAACACTTCTCCATTCAGCTCGGTTCATGGCTGCACTTCGCCAACCACGCAGTCTGCGGAGGGTCCGCAAGTCGTCCTCCACCTGATCGATCCACCTTGCTCGCTGTGCACCTCGCCTTCTTGTTCCCGTCGGATCGTTGTCGAGAACCATTTTCACCGGATTACTGTCCGACATTCTGGCTACGTGCCCGGCCCACCGCAGTCTTCCGATTTTCGCGGTGTGAACGATGGATGGTTCTCCCAACAGCTGATGCAACTCGTGGTTCATTCGCCTCCTCCACGTACCGTCCGCCATCTGCAACCCAGCATTGATGGTACGCAACACTTTCCTTTCGAAAACTCCCAGTGCGCGTTGGTCCTCCACGAGCATCGTCCAGGTCTCGTGTCCGTAGAGAACTACCGGTCTTATAAGCGTTTTGTAGATAGTCAGTTTGGTACGGCGGCAACTCTATTCGATCGAAGCGTCTTGCGGAGTCCAAAGTACGTACGATTTCCAGCCACTATGCGTCTCCGAATTTCTCTGCTGGTATCGTTATCGGCGGTCACCAGTGAGCCCAAGTACACGAATTCTTCAACCACCTCGATTTCGTCACCACCGATAGAAACTCGTGGTGGGTGGCTCACATTGACCTCTCTTGAGCCTCTTCCTATCATGTACTTCGTCTTCGACGTGTTGATGACTAGTCCAATCCGTTTAGCTTCGCTTTTCAGTCTGATGTAGGCTTCCTCCATCCTCTCAAAGTTACGTGCCATGATATCAATGTCGTCGGCGAAACCAAATAACTGAACGGGCTTCGTGATAATCGTACCACTCGTGCCAATCCCTGCCCTTCGTATTACTCCCTCCAAAGCGATGTTGAATAGCAGACACGAAAGACCATCACCTTGCCGTAACCCTCTACGGGTTTCGAAGGGACTCGAGAATGCCCCTGAAACTCGAACTACGCACATCGCCCGATCCATCGTCGCCTTGATCAACCGTATCAGTTTATCCGGAAATCCGTTTTCGTGTATTAGCTGCCATAGCTGGTCCCGATCGATTGTATCATATGCGGCTTTGAAGTTGATAAATAGATGATGTGTGGGCACGTTGTATTCGCGGCATTTCTGCAATACCTGACAAATGGCCTGGTTGTGGTAGAGCGTTCACCCATAAATCCCGCCTGGTACTGCCCCACGAACTCTCTTGCAATTGGTGTTAGTCGACGGCATAAAATTTGGGAGAGTACCTTGTAGGCGGCGTTCAGCAATGTGATTGCGCGGTAGTTGCTACAATCCAGCTTATCGCCCTTTTTGTAGATGGGACACACGACACCTTCCATCCACTCCTGCGGCAGAACCTCATCCTCCCAAACCTTGGTAATCACCCAATGCAGCGCTCTAGCCAGTGCTTCACCACGGTGTTTAAACAGCTCTCCTGGTAGTTGGTCAATTCCAGGGGCTTTGTTGTTTTTCAGCCGGCCGATCTCCTCCTGGATTTCCTGGAGATTCGGAGCCGGAAGTCGCATGTCCTGCGCGCGTGCTCCTAGGTTCATTACCATACCGCCACAGTTGTCTGCCATATCGCCATTCAGGTGCTCTTCGTAGTGCTGCCGCCACCTTTGGATCACCTCACGCTCGTTCGTAAGAAGGTTCCCGTTTATGTCCTTACACATATCGGGCTGTGGCACGTGGCCCTTACGTGAACGGTTCAACTTCTCATAGAACTTTCGTGCGTTATTAGCGCGGTACAGTTCCTCCGTCTCTTCACGGTCTCGATCTTCCTGCTGGCGCTTTTTCCTCCGGAAAATCGAGTTTTGTCTGTTCCGCGCCCGTTTGTATCGTGCCTCGTTCGCCCTCGTGCGGTGTTGCAGCAATCTCGCCCATGCTGCATTCTTCTCCTCAACTAACTGCTCACATTCGCCGTCATACCAGTCGTTTCTCTGATCCGGAGCCACCGTGCCTAGTGCAGCGGTTGCGGTGCTTCCAATGGCGGATCGAATATCTCTCCAGCCATCTTCAAGAGATGCTGCGTCTAGCTGCTGTTCCGTTGGGAGTGCCACTTCCAGCTGCTGCGCGTAGTCTTGGGCTAGTCTACCGTCTTGTAGCCGCCCAATGTTAACACCCAATGTTGTACACCGTCGAGAGATTTGAGCGCAGACATACTGCGACGAGGTAGTGGTCGGATTCAATATTCGCACTGCGGTAAGTGCGTACGTTCGTGATGTCGGAGAAAAATTTACCGTTGATTAGAACGTGGTCGATCCATATCCAAAGGTCTCAAGGAATTTATTTAAATTTGAAAGAATTCCTGGATGAAGTTCAAAGGAGTTCCAAGAATTTTCTCCTAGAGTTTTGGAAGGGATTTTTCAAAAAACTGAGAAGTTCCTAAATAAAGAAAGTAATAAAAGGAATTCTATCAAAAGAATTTTGGGAGATTTTTCTGACACAATTTCCGTAGGTATTCTTAAAGAGTTTCCGAAGGATTTTTGATAGATGTTTCCAAAGACATTTTCAAAGCATTTCTCAAAAGAAAATTGTATTAAGATTAGGGATTTCTTCGGAATATAATTTGAGAGTTCTTCCAGTAATTTCTCAAATTTCCTTCCAAATTTCCCTTGAGAACTTCTTCAGAACATCCTCTCAATTTTTCGAATTTTTTTTTCGGAATTCCTTCCGTCATTCTTCGTGATTTTTTCAGCAACCCTTCCAGAAAATTTTTAGACCATTGGAGACTGCTTTTGAAATTACTTCGGATTTTGTTTTGAGCATATTTTCGGGAATCTTTTCAGAATCATTTAGAAATTCTTTCAAAAATCTTTCGGTCATTTAATTTGGAAATTCTTTTGGAAATTTCTACGAAAAAAAAAACCTTTTATTTCGAAATTTCGTTAGGAAATCGTATGAAATTTTCGGTTGAAGCTCTTCCGAAAATTCCTTTAAGATTTACTATTTTATGCTTCAATAATTTTCATCAAAATTCTTTCAGGTATTTCGGAAGGAATTTTATATTGTTTTACTAAGGAATTTCTGGAGGAATTTCATGAATTACTCGTAGAGGAGTTCCAGAATGAACTTTTGTATGATTATTCAGGGTGGCCCGGAACCGGGTTAGGTCACACTGGCGCCTGCCACGTCAGAATGCAAGTCAATATAGGAAACGGGAGAAAATGATGATGCAATCACTCGCCCACTGCAAGCCGAATATACCTCTGCACTTGCCACGAGTTCATGTAGAACTTTATTGGAATTTTCGGGTGAGGTTAACGGGCAAAGGTTCGTCTTGGTTATCAAGTTACCAAAGTGACAGGTAAAAGCAATTGATGGAATTCTAATTGGATAGGAAGCGAGTTTTTGCCTATTTCGGAATATTCTAACTGATTAAATGAAAACTTCTTCAACTGATTTCAGAGGGAACTGAACTGATTTCATTTGAATGAGATCTAAGAGGGACTTCCAGAGGCGTTCCAGACCCAATTCCTTGAATTCTATATTTCCTCAAGGATTAACATTGCAATTGAATTCATAGACTTGTCATCATAAGCCATATCAGCCATGGGAATTTATGCTAATTAATTGTAAGTAATGGTCATGTGAGCTCAAGTAAAAATATGTATGAACTTCCGACAGTTCCATTCCTGATAATGACAAGACATTTACAAAAACTTTTCCGTATAATAACTGAACACATGTAAAATTGCTAGAATTGATTCGAAACTGGCTATTTATTGGGAAAAACCTTAGAAACTATCTAAAGAAATTCTTCCGAACATCCCGTCAAAAAGTTAACTAATGAATACTTTTAGATATTCCTTCGAAAATTCCATTAGGAAAACTTTTTAGAAATTGGGTTGTTTGGCGGCAACGATGTTTTTGCATATTCTGAATCTACAGAAAAAACTAATCCAAAATCCAACTTTCAGAGTTTTTGGAGTCCAGGAATTATTTTTAATTTGCATTTCAAAGTCATACTGGTCTAACGATTTGTTCGAATGCTGCACTAACTGAGCAAATGTCTATGTATGGGTGTGCACAAAAGCTTAGGAAAACATTTGCCTTTGCCTTGCCAGATACCTTTTTCTAGGAATTGCTTAACATTTTTTTAAATGTCTTCGAAAAGTTTTCAAAATTCCTTCAGAAATTATGTGAACTTAATAATAAATTACAAAAAGGCAAACAAACAAGAAGTTAAAAAAAAATAAAATAAAGAAAAATAACGAAAAAATACACGGAAGTTTGGCAGAAAGAAGGTAGCTAGATTTTTATCATTACAAATATTGCTCCCCTTGCTCGCTTTTAAATCCACTTCTATAAAAAAATCCGTCGTATCCTACTGGAACTTTTAAATGTCTAACTAATTCTATCATGAACATGTGGATAATATTAGCATTTCTATTTCATTGTTATTAACCCATCCAATTGTAGTACTTACTGCTGATGCCAAGTGAACCAATTGTATAATTAATAAATGTATCAATTACGTCAAGAAGATGTTGCCCCACCATTACCAGAACTCTGACGCAACCAGTATCAATATGAGAAAATGGGAAAGCAATCCTCGTCGAATGCGACTTGTCACAAGATGACACACACAATGACACACACATACAGACAGATATCACCCCAACTTGTCGAGCTGAGTCTGTTGGTTTATAACACTAAGGGTATCTGGCAGTTCTATCACACAATCGTTTTTGTAGTAAACATATAGCATTTTCATTACACCTTAATGTACGAGAAATGCAAAAATTGACAAATTCAAATGATTTTATGAAGACCACCCTCATTTTCATCATCACCGAAATAAGATCTTTACTAATATTAGGAACTACTTTTTTTATTCTGAGAAAAATAAATTCAATCGGGAGTTCAGTGCATGATCTCTCTTGTTTCGGACAGCAGAACGATCGCGTGGTCGGCCGAATTATTGTGTTCTGCATTGCGCGGCCGGTAATAAAAATAATCAGTTCAGTGCATGATCTCTCAGTAGTAGTAGTAGTAAAATTCTTCTTTATTGTTTCATTTTCTGTTCTACAATTATTTTTTTACATGTACAGTGCTCGGCCGGCTTGGCCCTCCAACTTCAATTTGATTTTTTTTTGTTTATATTGTTATTCATGTTTTAAGATATGATATATCATGACGGCCTTTTAGGAGGCGCTAGTGTGTTTTTATAATTTGATAACCTAACTACTATGTACACTAATATTTACACTAAAAAATTTTTATCCTAGATTGAAACTAGCGCCCTAATTGGAGCCTGATCCGAATGCAAGCAACGGACCCTAAACTTTTCTTTACACTCACCAAAGCGTTCATGTAAGGTTTTTATCCCGGCCAGACGGTGGACCTCGGATGTTCTTGTCCTGGGAGGGGTGTTGAGGATCATCCTCAGGAATTTGTTTTGGACCCGTTGAAGTTTGAGGTGGTGGGTTTTAGCGCAGCTCTCCCAGACCGGCATGCCATATTCGATCACAGGGAGGATGATTTGCTTGTAGACAGCAAGCTTATTTTTCAGGGACAATGACGACCGGCGGTTGATCAAAGGGTACAGTAGTTTCAACAAGACGTTACACTTTGTCACCGTTTTGTCAACCTGTTGCCTGAAAATAAGCTTGCTGTCGAGGGTCAAGCGAAGGTAGTCGGCCTCATTGGCCCATTCCACAGTCGTGCCATTGTGGATGATTTTACAGTCCCCAGGCGGAACAAGTTTAGGGGATTTGGAGTGGGGGAAAATGATGACCTGGGTCTTCGCCGCGTTGATACAGATCTTCCAGCTGGTGAGGTACTCTGTCTGGGCATCCAGGCCTCGTTGGAGTTTTGCCACTAGCACTCTGATCACTTTACCGTTGTAGACGATGGATGTGTCATCTGCGAACAGAGACAGAATGCCGCCTTCTGGAGGTTCTGGCATGTCGGAGGTGAACAGATTGAAAAGCAGGGGCCCGATGATACTGCCCTGGGGGACGCCTGCGACGATGTTGTGCGCATTGGAACTCGCTCCGCTGACTGAGACCCGGAATGTCCTTGCCGACAGGTAATTGTTGATGATTTTCACCAGGTAGCTGGGAAGATTGTAGCGTTGTAGTTTGTACACCAGGCCATCATGCCATACATTGTCAAATGCCTTCTCGACATCGAGTAAGGCCATGGCGGATGTTTTCGAGACAAATTTGTTCCGTCTGAGGACGTTGGTAACTCGGATCAGTTGGTGTACAGTTGACCGACCGCGTCGGAAACGAAACTGTTCCTCGAGCAAGATGTTGAGATTTTCGGCAGACTCAAGTAACCGGTGATGAATAGCTTTTTCGAATAGCTTGGATAATCCTGAGAGAAGGCTGATGGGACGATAGCTTTTGAGTGAGGAAGGATCCTTCCCAGGCTTCCGGATGGGGATAACTTTCGCTGACTTCCAGGCCGATGGGAAGTAGCTGAGCCGGAGACACTGATTGAAGATCAGCGAGAGGTGCTCAAAGAACGGCGCACTCATGTGTTTGAGCTCGAGATTCAGGATGCTGTCGAAGCCTGGGGCCTTCATATTCTTCGATGTTTTGATATAGGCCGTCAATTCGTCAGCTGAGATCTCCAACTCCTCCGAGAAGTCGTTGGGAATCAAATGGATGTTGTTAGCATGCTCGTTGACGGCTGCTTCGTGTGGACTGACGATGTTCTGCCCAAGATTGTGTGAGCTGACGAAGTGACGACCTATTTCAGCGACCTCCTCTGCAGGAGTTATCAAGCGATCCTTAGAGCCATTATTGTCTAGTGGGATCAAAGGTGGAATGGGCCGAGGCTTGGATTTTAGAATTTTGGTCATTTTCCAGAACGGCTTAGCATAATCTGGGAGAGTGCGGATCTTATTCGAGAAGTCGTTATTTTTGAGGTCCACCATTCTGGCCTTGATAATTTTTGTGATTCGATTGCAGCGTGCCTTAAGCTCAGGCAGTCCAGCACGCTGAAACTGCCTGCGAGTGACATTCCGCAATCGAATCAAATCTTTGGTGAGTGTATCGATGTTTAAGGAGTTGCTTACCTGCCGAGCCGTCGGTACGTGTTGCTCTCGGGCCGCCGTGATCGCCTCCTCGATAGCGCACAGCTGGCGGTCGATACTTTCTGGCGTCTCCAGACGCACCTCGTAGTCGACGGTGTTATCGACGCACTGCTGGAACCGCTGCCAGTTCACTCGGTGGTAGTTCCGCCGTAACTGCTGGTGCCGATTGACCGAGGAACCCAGTTCCGCCACCACCGGATAGTGATCCGAACTGAGCTCCTGGTATACAACCGGCTGCGAGACGTGGTCACTCAGGTTTGTTATGTAGAGGTCGAGCGTTGCGTGGGCACCGGACCGACTCAACCGAGTGGGGGAATCCGGGCTCAGGATCGTGTAGTGGCCTTCCTCCATGTCGTTGCTCCAGATGGTGCCGTTTCGATTGCCGCGACTGTTGCCCCAGGCTTGATGTTTGGCATTCAAGTCGCCGGCAATGATATACTGGCCTTGCCTCCGCGTCAGCTTGACGATGTCCCTCCGAAGGGCAGCCGATGATCCATCGCCGGCTTTGGCCTGCGTTGGACAGTACGCCGCGATGAGCGCGATTGTGCCGACCGAAGTGGTGATTTCGACACCGATGGCCTCGATGACACTGAGCTGGAAGCTTGGAAGCAGACGACAGTTGATGTTGTAGCGAAGAGCGATGGCCACACCACCTCCCCTGGTCGGCCGGTCGAGTCGCACGATGCGGAAGTCCGGGATGTTGATGTTCACCTCCGGTTTTAGGTGCGTTTCGGTGATGAACGCCACGGCTATTTCCTTCTCCTCAAGGAAATCCTTCAGCTTAATTATTTTGCTCTTGAGCGAGCAAGCGTTCCAGTTAACCAGGCCCACCCTAGCAGCCATTTTCGATGACGAACATGCCAAGAGTGAAGACCTGGTCGAAGCGGGTTTTGCAGCCGCGCAGTCGAGTGGCGAGCTGCGCGAAGATCGGCATCAGTTGTTCCGGAGTGTACAGCGGAGCAGATTCTTCCGATGAGACGGCTTCGTTCTCCGACTGCCGACGGAACCCAGGAGGAAGGAGCGGGGGCATTCGCTGGTGGATGGTGCCGACGATGTTGGAGCTTGGACCGATGCCGCTGCCGCTGCCAGTCGCTTGTGCGGCTGTAGCGGTGGGAGTAACGGAATCACACGACGGGGAGCCGGGATGGCTGGAAAGTTCACCTCGTTGATTACGGGAACACGGTTCTTCTTCGGAATAGTCCTGGTGGAAGCCTTCTTCCGGATTTCTAGGAACTCTGCTCGCTTTGGGCAGCCCTTTGTGGTGGCGCGATGTTTGTCGCCACAGTTGGCGCACTTGGGATCGGCCACCTCCATTTTGTCGCACTCGTCCGTCAGATGGGGTTCGCCACACTTGTTGCAGCGCGGCTTCATGCGGCAGTTCCTGGTGCCGTGCCCGAAATTGAAGCAGTTGGTGCATTGCGTGACATCGCGGTGCACTGGCCGATATCGCTCCCAGTCAACGACGGTGTAATTTATAACGCCAGCCAGCTTCAGGTCCTTCCAGGTAGTGGAGCCGTGCTCCAGATGGATCAGGTAAAGCTGGTCGCGATATTTCCTCGCCTTGTCGTGACGAGCGATCTTGTGGACGGCTACTGGCCTCAGTCCGCAACTTTCAAGCTCTGCTTGGAGCTCTTCCTCCTTCATGTCGTGAAGTCCTCGCAGCAAAGCCTTGAGCGGCTTCGTGCCGGGGTGGTCATGAGTGTAGTACTCATACTTGTGGACCTCGAGGAACTCCACGACGGATTGATGATGGTCCCTGTTGGCCGGCATCACTTTCACGCTCTCGCTGCAGAGCCGAAAAGTACATTTCAGCCCCTTAGCGATCAGCTGGCGAATTTTTGGGCGTAAATCCGGCGGATCGCCCTTCACAAACACGGGCGGGCACTTCTCCTTCCGCTCTGGTTGCACCTGCGGCAGCTGCGATTGCTGTTCTTCCTCTTTTTCGGCAGATTGCCGGCGTCATCAAGCGGCAACGGCGAGAACACGTTGCTCTGCAAAAGCTGCTTGGAGGGGTTACCCGCGCCTTCAAGAGCAGTGCGCTTAGGCACTTTTCCAGCGACCGAATCGGCCACCGAGTCTCCCATGACGGGTCCGGGAGAAAATGACGCCAACACGACAAGCGAAAACGTAAACAGCGAACGAAAGAGAAAAAACACTTCGAAAAAATGCGCGAGCAAAAAACACGTCCGTACGTGTTGCTGTCTCGAACTGGAATGCATGATCTCTCATGTTTCGGACAGCAGAACGATCGCGCGGTCGGCCGAATTATTGTGTTCTGCATTGCGCGGCCGGTAATACAAATAATTAGTTCAGTGCGTGATCTCTCATGTTTCGGACAGCAGAACGATCGCGTGGTCGGACGAAATATTGTGTTCTGCATTGCGCGGCCGGTAATAAAATTAATCAGTTCAGTGCGTGGTCTCTCTTGTTTCGAAGCGGGCTTGGTAGTCATATGGCTACTGCTTCTGCCTCATACGCAGGAGATCGTGAATTCAATCCCAGGTCCGTTCAATTTTCCTACTTTGTATCTTTCTCTTTATTTCTCATGTTCTAGCAATCGCTAGAACTGGAAATGGACTTCCATACCGTTTCCATTACTATTCCTATACCTTCAATTTGAGTATTCTAACAGTAATCTGCTAGAATTGGAAATGAACTTATAGAGCTCGTTTCCTACATCCAATTAGAAATTCCATCAGTTACCTTCTCCTATCTATCACATTGGCAGCTCGTTAACCAAGACGGACATCTGCCTCTCCAACCTAACCCAGAAATTCCAACAAATTCCGCATGAACTCGTGGCAAGTGCAGAGGTATATTCGGCTTGCAGTGGGCGAGTGATTGCATCATCATTACCTCACCCTTCCCTACATTGACTTGCATTCTGACGTGGCAGGCGCCAGTATAACCTAACAAATGAGATCACCAGTACTTGTACATTGAAGATGTGTGCTAGTCCCAAGCAAACATCTGTTGGTTCCCTGTGCAAAAACAGCGGATCTGGTCATAATGGAGTAGCAACTACGAGCAGTCAATCAAGCTCAAGCTCAAGCTCAAGCTCTGAGAAAAATAAATTCAATCGGCACACTTTTTTATTCCTTTGGAATCACACTTTTTCACACCGCACGTCCTGGTAATTTTCAATAACTAATTTGAAATAATAAACAGAATCCGCTTCGCTGAATTCAATTTCATTTTGCATATGCCAATGCAAGTAAATTGGTTGTTGCTTATATCTAGCTTGCGGTGCATTTCAATGATGATAGCAATGGCAATGTCCTGGTTGTTGAAGCAATTCGTCAGTTTTTTCTTCCTCTTCTTCATAGAACTTGCTTTCGATTACGAGAACAGACCTTAGATAACTAGATTCAAGGAATTATACAAAATGTGTTATCATAATAACAGTGCTTTAATGGGGCACGGATGCTACAGGAGTACCGTCTGGATGATATGACTTCCACATGGTCCATCCAGCTCATCGGCTTCAAATAATATAATCAGGATTGTTATTTTTATTTCAATGATTCTTGGTACATATATTTACCAATTTTGTATCAATTTCATTCAGGCGTAATGACGTGCGTAGAAGCGAGTTAACGCTACCTATAAATAATCTTTGTTATCGATCATCGCGAGTAGTCACTTATCGATATCACATCAAAACCCCTTCAAAACTTATCGAAGCTATAAGTAACTGCAAATTGCATAACGCCATCAATTCAATTACCATGTTATACCGCTGCTGTTTGCCAGTGCCGAGGCGCATATTTACCACAAGTAAACCAACTTTTTCTTCACTAACGCTCTATCTAGCCATTCCTCACGCTCGACACGGAAACCTCGGCGCGGCGGTCTGCCCCTTTTCGATTATTGATGGCTTGCAATCGATGCATCGTTATGTAACCCGACAGACCTCCAACCTTCAGTCGGTACGCTTTCCAACCGAGGCGAAAAAAATTGTAAAATAATGGGCACTACTTTTCTAACTTTCCCGGGAACTTTTTTTTCTCCTGCCATCCGTTTGCCAAACGGAACGAACTTTCACGTTCTTAGAAGGCGAATGCTCAACAATGCATTTTGAGAGAGGTTGGGATGAAATCCCAACCGAGCGCAAGATAAGCATCGATTTTCAAAACCATTCTAACCATCTAGATATCATTCGTGCTAAATAGGGAAACTTATTAGCAAATATGTAAATAATAGACATAAAATTACTACAATCTAAGAAATCTATTAAGTAACGAAGGAATATAAATGAACACATTTCTTTTATCTCATTTCGTCTTTTAACACAATGTTGAATAGATTTCAAAGTTATGAGTATTTGTTTGTGATATTTTGGTTGTGTTCTTCGAAACCGAATTAACTTTGTAACGTTATTACATACAAAGCATCACGCTGGTTCATTCATCATTAAATTTCACCCTTGAGGGGGTTGTCTTGTCCCAACCTTCCTTATACAAAGAAGGTTTCAGGAAGCATTGTCATGAATTATAGTATCATTACTAGAGTTTTTGCGCACCGTCACATGGAGGAACTGTTGGACCTCCAGCGGACACTGCAAGGGGCGCCAACACTTCAAAAGTTAACAACTCGCTCGAAAAAAAGAGCACCACGATGAGTGAGGTTCCAAAATAATGAATGCCGGTAAAATCTATGCATAAATTACCGGCTGTCGACAGGATTTTTTCTCGTGTGTGCACCAGTCTGGAATGAAAGGCTAAAGGTGAGTAACGAGGATGCTCTCGTTTTAGGATGGTTTCAGCCGGACGATATGACCCTTACCCTTGCGTCATCGCCGTTCGACCGAACGAATGTAGTGGGCGATACGATGGTGGTGATAATAATGCTGATGGCGTCCCCCGTTTCCAAACTGTGCAGTCTCGGTATGCTGGGAAAGAGAAGATGTATGATAATATTATGGACGACAATGGGTTTTTGGTCAGCACCTTTATGATGGGAAGGTGCAGATGCGATGGCCACTGAATGGAGTATCTATCTGACAACTCGATTGGGAGTGGGATCAGGTGTCGAGAAAAAAAAACAGCATGAAAATGAGAACAAATTATGGTGACTTTACCGTTTGCCAAATTTGCTTGTTTTCTCGGACGTGAGTGAGAATATGAGTTTGAAAGCTATCAAAATGTTAAGGAGAAACATGATAGTATGCATTTTCAAAAATAAAACCAGAATACTAAAATTATTTTCAAACCAGAAGCTCGGTCTAACTTTGAAAAGAAATCAAAACAATCGACTTCAACCAATCTATTAGGTTTCAACAAATCACACGTCATGGTGAAGTACCATGCGCCTCCATCGTTTCTTGACTTATGATGTCAGTGGGCAGTGCAGAATAGTCCCGAAAAATTAATATTAAGAATGAACTTTAGCTAAACTAGTACCAACGGTTTAGCAGTCAGCCTTGTTGATTTAAAACGATTATTTAGAGTACAATCTAAGTTCAATCTTAATTATTTATCGACAAAATCGACGCATAAACTATTCAATTTATAAAAATTAGATTTTTCCCCCGATTTTATTTTACAAAGACAAGAGCACCGCAATCGATTCGGAAGAAACGCACAAATGTCAGTAAAGCTGGAATAATAAAAATGACAGTTGTTCGTTTCTTCCGAATTGATTGCGGTGCCCTTGAAAATGTGAGTGAAATTAGTTTTGGATTCTGGGAGGCTTGTCCTTAAATGGTACCTATGTCTGAAACAGATCGTCTGAAATCATTTTTTTACGTCACATGTAAATAAATAATTGCTTGATTGAATTGCACTCTTATATGGCACGGTATACAAACAACAGAGTACCTATAAAATATAGATAATGGAATATATACATGAGCGAAAATAAATCCTCTGTCTCCAAACGAACTGTCAAAGGTGTCTCCAAACGAGCATGACGTCACGATTTCAATGGAAACGTTAAGGGCTGTGACGTCATATGCGCGTGTGCTCGGGCAAAAAAATCGACTCAGCCATGCTTTCGCTCATCTATAGTTCTACTATCTATACTATAAAAGTAAGCGTGTTGAGACCGTAAAGCATCGTTTCGGTTCATTAGAAAGAAGATTGTAGTGACGTAACATATTTACTTTCTAGTTCAGCGGTTCTCAACCTTTTTCTTGAGAGGTACCCCTTTGAACTTTTGCATTATTTGAGGTACCCCCTATGTTTTTTTGCTGTAAATGAAAATAATCGTAACTCTTAAGATATATGAAAAAATGAACCTGAAAATTAACGGAATTATGGCTCTCCATAAACTTTTCGGAAATTTTAATTTTGTTTGAAACTTTCCATTTCAATTTAAGTTTATACATCGAGCATTATACATCTTACAGAGCTTCTTTTAACTATTGCAGGCTTCCGAGCCTTTTGAAACTAGGATTCCGCGCCTCTTCCGAGAGAACCTTCCGAGCCTCTTGAAGAAAGGCTTCCGAGTCTCTTAAAAGGTGGTTTTTGAGCCACTTAAAAAGAGGCTTTCGAGCATCTTGAAAGGACGCCTTTGAGCTGCTTGAAAGTATGCTTCCAAGCCTCGAAGAGAGGGTTCCAAGCCTCTTGAAAGAAGTCTCCTAAATCCCTAAATCCCTAAATCCCGAGGGTAGTAGACTTCCGAGCCTCTTGAAAGGAGGCTTCCGAGCCTCTTGAAAGGAGGCTTCCGAGCCTCTTGAAAGGAGGCTTCCAAGCCTTTTGAAGGAGGCTTTCAAGCCTCTTGAAAGGAGGTTTCCAAGCCTCTTGAAAGGAGGTTTCCAAGCCTCTTGAAAGGAGGTTTCCAAGCCTCTTGAAAGGAGGCTTCCAAGCCTCTTGAAAAGAGGCTTCCAAGCCTCTTGAAAGGAGGCTTCCAAGCCTCTTGAAAGGAGGCTTCCAAGCCTCTTGAAAGAAGGCTTCCAAGCCTCTTGATAGGAGGCTTCCAAGCCTCTTGACAGGAGGCTTCCGAGCCTCTTGAAAGAAGGTTTCCAAGCCTCTTGAAAGAAGGCTTCCAAGCCTCTTGACAGGAGGCTTCCAAGCCTCTTGACAGGAGGCTTCCAAGCCTCTTGACAGGAGGCTTCCAAGCCTCTTGACAGGAGGCTTCCAAGCCTCTTGACAGGAGGCTTCCAAGCCTTTTGACAGGAGGCTTCCAAGCCTCTTGAAAGGAGGCTTCCAAGCCTATTAAAAGGAAGCTTCCAAGCCTCTTGATAGGAGGCTTCCAAGCCTCTTGACAGGAGACCACCAAGCCTTTTGACAGGATGCTTCCAAGCCTCTTGACAAGAGGCTTCCAAGCCTTTTGATAGGAGGCTTCAAGCCTCTTGACAGGAGGCTTCCTGAGCCCCTTGACAGGAGGCTCTGAGCCCCTTGAAAGGAGGCTCTGAGCCTCTTGAAAGGAGGCCTGAGCCCTCTTGAAAGGAGGCTCTGAGCCTCTTGAAAGGAGGCTTCCTGAGCCTCTTGAAAGGAGGCCTGAGCCTCTTGAAAGGAGGCTTCTGAGCCTCTTGAAAGGAGGCTTCTGAGCCTCTTGAAAGGAGGCTTCTGAGCCTCTGAAAGGAGGCTTCTGAGCCTCTTGAAAGGAGGCCTGAGCCTCTTGAAAGGAGGCTTCCTGAGGCCTCTTGAAAGGAGGCTCTGAGCCTCTTGAAAGGAGGCCTGAGCCTCTTGAAAGGAGGCTTCCTGAGCCTCTTGAAAGGAGGCTCTGAGCCTCTTGAAAGGAGGCTTCTGAGCTTCTGAAAGGAGGCTCTGAGGCCTCTTGAAAGGAGGCTCTGAGCCTCTTGAAAGGAGGCTTCCTGAGCCTCTTGAAAGGAGGCTTCCTGAGCCTCTTGAAAGGAGGCTCTGAGCCTCTTGAAAGGAGGCTCTGAGCCTCTTGAAAGGAGGCTTCCTGAGCTCTTGAAAGGAGGCCTGAGCCTCTTGAAAGGAGGCCTGAGCCTCTTGAAAGGAGGCTTCCTGAGCCTCTTGAAAGGAGGCTCTGAGGCCTCTTGAAAGGAGGCTTCCTGAGCCTCTTGAAAGGAGGCTTCCGAGCCTCTTGAAAGGAGGCTTCCGAGCCCCTTGAAAGGAGGCTTCCGAGTCCCTTGAAAGGAGGCTTCCAAGCCTCTTGAAAGAATGGCTTCCGAGCCTCTTGAAAGGAGGCTTCCGAGCCTCTTGAAAGGAGGCTTCCGAGCCTCTTGAAAGGAGGCTTCCGAGCCTCTTGAAAGGAGGCTTCCGAGCCTTTTGAAAGGAGGCTTCCAAGCCTCTTGAAAGGAGGCTTCCAAGCCTCTTGAAAGGAGGCTTCCGAGCCTCTTGAAACACCTTACGAGCCATTTTATGGAAGGCTTCCGAGCCACTTGAAAGGAGGCTTTCGAATTCCAAGCATCTTGATGGGAGGTTTTCGAGCTCTTGAAAGGAGGCTTCCAAGATTCTGGAAAGGATTCTTCCGTGCCTATTGAATGGCAGCTTTTGGGCCCCCAAAAGGAGGCTTCGGAGTATCTTGAATAAACACTTTTAAGCCTTCCGAGCCTCTTGAACGGCGGCTTTTTATCCACTTTAAGGAGGCATAGGAGTATCTTGAATGGACGCTTCACAGTCTCTTGAAGGAACAAATCCGAACCTCCTAAAGGGAGGCTTCAAGCCTTTTGAATGGAGGCATCCAAATCTGTACTCTCTAGATATTAATCAAGAATTATATGCTTAAAATATTATTCAACATTCTGTTTTGATCAGGTAGATTGCATAGAAGATTTTTAAAATATGTTCGTTCGAGGTTTTGCCCTTTTGATGTTTTGTCATGCTCATTCATTGTACTGGTTGTGGAGGGCAGGATTCAATAGGCCATGATTTACTAATCGCGCATATCACGTACGAGACAAAGTTTTTAAATAAAATAAAAAACAAAATTATTAAAACTTTATCAATAAGTTTTGATAAAAAATGTAATTCATCCGCCAGTACGCATTTTTGTCCGAGGTACCCCTGGGCCCAGCGAAGGTACCCCCAGGGGTACATGTACCCCAGGTTGAGAACCGCTGTTCTAGTTAAATGTTTACATATGTACTAAGCCTGCCTTGCATTTTGTATGCTGTGTATGGCAAGTATGCTGTCATTTTCTTTAAAAAAAAATGTTTTGGAGTTACATTAATGAATATATCATTCGGCGGCAAAAAACCAGCTCAGTAGCTTGAACCGAATCACTATTATGAACCAGACTTATTTGTAATGGACCAGTCTAATAAAAATGAGAAAAGATACCGACTATTCAACAATAATCCTAGATCTGAAAGCTTTTGTTCGTGGAAATTCTGTATATAAATGATCCCACGATTGTTGGAAAAATGAATAATTATTTTGCTCATAGACTTGGCGTAATCTTCATCCTTAGCTGTCATAGAAGCATAATTCCAGAAAATGTTGCTTCAATGAATAAACATTTTCCACTGGTCCTATGGATGGTTTTGCTAAAAATAGCTACAAAATATAATTCACAATCTATTGAAGAAAAAACGTCATCCGGATTATCCTTCTTGCTCTTCGTCTTCTGCAAATCCGCATTCAATCGACTAACCATGGATCTACATCCAACCGTTTCTTTTTCCCAACCAATGAGGCAAAAAAATCACATGAAGCTGACTACTTGGAGTTCAACTGTATACCCCCAGACCGAATATATCATGCTGAATAAATCCCCGGAGAGGCATTAGACGTCGTTTTTGCTGTAAGTGGCGCATAAATCTAGCAAGCGATACACACAAGCGAAGCAGCACACGGACTGGTTCCTGGGGGTAGCTCTCCGGGCCCACATACAAAAGCGAGGATGTCCGCGTGCTCTAAATTTGGACGACGGGAGGGCGGATGTGGATGTGTGGTTAAACATCCGTGGATTTGTACCGCATTTTGCTCGGCACGTTAACCAAATTTCTGCTGTCACGGTGGCGGTTTCGTCGATATCATACAGAAGACGCGACGACACATCCGCACGCCCGCCGCCTGAGGCGTCTAAGGAAATGTGTGCACTTTTTCATTCCGTCTTCGACTTTGGCGTGCCGAACATATACAAAGGTGAGACGTTAGACGTTTCAGATCAGCCCGAAATTGACAGTTTTTGTAATGGCTTAGCGCGGTTGTACCGTCGTTGTAAATGTATTGGTGATTCTGTCAAACCAAAAGGGCCACGTTGTTGGTACCGTTCACTATGGTGCCATTGGCATACATTCGATTTTGTAATGTGATGATTGTAGCTATCTGCACATATTCTGGATTAAAGTGATAAATAGAATACATTCTTAGATTATTCTAGTACATGTACCTTACTTTAAGAAAGTGGTATGCTTGATTAATTGCTGCGGCTCAAAATGTGTTTTGCCTTTCTCGTATATACTAAGCATATATAAACTTTTTATGGAAACCCATGGTGTTGTATACCAATCGACTCAGCTTGAAGAATTTAGGTGATGTCTGTGGGTATGTGTGTTTACGTATATGTGTGTGCGCACTGGGCCAGACACAAAAATTTCCAAAACCGGCACAGGGAATCGAACCCAGCCACCCTCAGCATGGTCTTGATTTATGGCCGCGCATCTTACATTTAGGCTACACTGCCACTAACCGCAAGTCGAGCACATTTTTATATGGCGTCCATATACACCTCCCAATACCGGACACTTCTATAAACAACTCTTGCTGCGTTCCCTGCCTCATCTCATGTAGTACAAAAGAAAGCTATTGAAAAGTCTTTTACCTACATGGAATATCAGATCCTTATTTTGTAAACTTTGTACAAAATATGAAATGGCACAAAAATGTCAAAAAAATCATGTTTTGCCTTATTTTAGAGGGTTTGAATTAACAATATTAAGATCAATGGAATGCATTCTGATTATGTCGAGATGGTCTATATTAGTCATATATCAAATAGCAATAATGATTTGTTAGATATATTTTGTATTATTTGCACCTGTTTAGCTAAACTTACTTCTTCAATTCAATTGTTTTTTTCTTGCTGGGATATCAGAAAGCCAAAGAAATAAGCAGAAATAAAAATTGAAGATGTCATTGAAAATGGAGGGAATTTTGAGTAGGATGTGAGAAATTGAGCTGGAGTATCGAATAAACTCTACTAACATGTGATAACATGTACAACTTGAAGAAAGTGAAAAAACATTACTATTGTATTACTTTACTCATGTAATAGGAACTTGGTTATATTTGAACATGATGCAATAGTGTCCGGTACTCGGGGACACTTTTCTGAACCGTGAAAATTTTCACCGAAATGCAACATCAAAATACTTCGTCGAAAAACGAGTTCAAATGATCAAATATAGTTTGTATGAATCATTAATGATCATATTTTGTGTATATGGTATACAAGTAAATATAACCCAGGTAATTAAAAAGTTTTTAGTTAAATGGCTTATGTGTCCGGCACTGGGGGATCTCCCCCTACACTTCGGTATTGATTTTATCCCCAAATTCAATACAAACAGGCGGCACTTTCAAACTGTTGGACGCCACCAAGCCAAACATCATGACACCAGCCGGATTGGTTTGGAATCTAAACTTCCCTTTCTCCGGAACATCCACAATTTTCTTCAATGTAATGAACCGGACCGGACCGGACCGTGAGGCTGTCGGCCTCAGCATCGATGCTGAAAAGCTTTTCGCGTCGGAGAACAGGAACATTTTTTTTTCTTTCTTCAGCAATGCAATCTTTTTGAACAAGTCATTCGTAGTTCCTTTACCCGGACCGTAATCAAGTGGCGCTCTGGAAGGTACATGCAAGTCTTCTTTGATGGTTCTCGCATGGATTTCTTCTAAAGTTTGCCTTCTTCGGCAAGTTTTCTGATGGAACGCACCAGTTGCGAGCAATCTTTTAAGTTTTAACAGACCGAATGAAAAACGTTCGGCATACGTTTGGCATGCAAAGCGCGGACGTCCACTTCCCGGCTTCCACTGCTTAGAACCATCCTGCAGAGGCATTTTTATGCGATAATCTGTGGTCAAATGACATCCTACCTCCTTAGCAATCTCATTCGGCGTCTTCTGGGCGAGCAACAAACTAGTAATGTTTATTGAACATGTTTACAAATTTGCAATAAAACAATAACAATCTCCCGGTGCGGCATTTGAAAGTAAACATAAACAAATACACTCTCAACAAAAATTAGCCACTAGCTACTCGGATTAACCCAATATTCAAGTTCAAACATTTTCGCATTATTTTCTGCCGCACCCTGTAAAAGTAGCCTCACACCTCGGGAATTTTGACCACGGATTTTTTCCCCATGCATTTTTACATATGCGATGTTTTCGGGATTTGGGCACGGAAAATCAAAATCCCGGCCCCATTTAAAATGCACGGGGACTAAAATCCGTCGGAAAATTTTCCCGAGGTGTAAGGTGGCCTTAAGGAAGGCCCCTTGGGCATTGGACTCGTACAGGTTTCTAGTTTCCGGGAACATGTTGTTAGAATCAGAAATGTCCCTGTGGCCGGAGCTATCCCGGGAGTCACTGTGTAATGCGTTCGTTCAAATGATCCGGATCTTCAATGTGAGTGAATGATTCGTAAATCACTTTTTAAAAGACCCGGTTGACCAGATCAGTAAAATTCGGGAGCATTTGAAGAGAAACGACAAATTGAAAATACAATTTTTATTACTTTTTACATGTTATATATGATTGTTAGCTAGAAAGGGTTCCTCCCTTGTATTATTGTGCCAAAAGAGTGAGCTTGAATGACATTTTTAGTTCAAAAGATCCGATCCGGTTCAAAGATGAATGTGAATGACCCAGATCTGATCCGTTCAGCGAAGTGATCCGTTTTGCCCATTTTTAGTCGGATTGTGGCCAACCAATTGATTACGGATGAAGCCGCCGAGGGAAATGGCCAAATAAAGAACCATTCTGATTCAGGCAATATGGGTATCAAATTTCATGAATATCAAATGGCATTGCGAATAAGATATTTAAGGTCTTCCTTTCAAGTCAACTGGCGTTCCACAGGGACTTCCGAAATCGGCTAAAAAGTGACCAAATGAGTTGAAACAAGAAACAAAAATGTCATATTTATTATGTCATTTGAAATTCATGAAAATTGATACCCATATTGCCTGGTCCGGAATAATTCCATTTATGGCCGCTATCCTGAGTCCCCGAGGACTTCCGGAGTTGACTACAAAGTGGCCAGATGAAATGAAACAAGAAAACCAATATGGCATATTCGAAAAGTCCCTTGAAATTCATGAAGTTTTATATCCATTTGTCCTGGTCCGCACTGATTCCATTTTGACCGCTATCCCGTTTTCCCATAGGTCTTTCGGAAGCGGCTACAAAGTGGCCAGGGGACTTAAAAGGAAGACCATAAATATCATATTCACACTGCCATTTGAAATTCATGAAGTTTGATGCCTATATTGCCTGGTCCGGACTAATTCCATTTATGGCCGCTATCCCGGGTCCTGCAGGGGTTTCCGGAATCGGCTACAGAGTGGCCAGATGACTGGAGAGGAAAAACAAAAATGTCATATTCGCAATGCCGTTTGATATTCATGCAGCTTGATACCCATATTTCCTGAATCAGAATGGTTCTATCCGACCTTCAGAAGCTTTCTTCTGCTCTTATACATGATGCCTGGAAATAGTGACAATCATTTTGTGTGACATTGAGGAACATTATCTGGTTTCATTCGACAAATCTCATTATGGTCCCAAAAAGGTCAAATTTGACCGCATTTGACCCATTGACCCCCCAGGATAACTCGGGCCACAGGGGCATTTCCGATTGGTGTGCAAAACTGTGTGAAGATTTCGGGTGAACACTCCAGTTCGTTCGAATCGCGCCGGGGACTAAGACAAGGTGATGGACTTTCGTGCCTGTTGTTCAACATTGCGCTAGAAGGTGTCATGCGGAGAGCCGGGTGTAACAGCCGGGGTACGATTTTCAACAGATCCAGTCAATTTATTTGCTTCGCGGATGACATGGACATTGTCGGCCGAACATTTGCAAAGGTGGCAGAACTGTACACCCGCCTGAAACGTGAAGCAACAAAAGTTGGACTGGTGGTGAATGCGTCAAAAAAAAATGCGTACATGCTTGTGGGCGGAACCGAGCGCGACAGGGCCCGCCTGGGAAGCAGTGTTACGATAGACGGGGATACCTTCGAGGTGGTCGAGGAATTCGTCTACCTCGGATCCTTGCTAACGGCTGACAACAACATTAGTCGTGAAATACGAAGGAGCATCATCTGTGGAAGTCGGGCCTACTGCGGGCTCCAGAAGAAACTGCAGTCGAAAAAGATTCGCCACCGCACCAAATGTGTCATGTACAAGACGCTTATAAGACCGGTTGTCCTCTACGGACATGAAACATGGACAATGCTCGAGGAGGACTTGCAAGCACTCGGAGTATTCGAGAGACGGATGCTTAGGACCATCTTTGGCGGTGTGCAAGAAGACGGTGTGTGGCGGCGAAGAATGAATTATGAGCTCGCCCAACTCTACGGCGAACCCAGTATCCAGAAGGTAGCTAAAGCCGGAAGGGTACGATGGGCAGGACATGTTGCAAGAATGCCGGACAGCAACCCTGCAAATATGGTGTTCGCCTCCGATCCAGCAGGTACGAGACGGCGTGGAGCGCAGCGAGTGAGATGGGCAGACCAGGTGCAAAACGACTTGGCGAGCGTGGGGCGTATCCGAGGATGAAGAGATGCGGCCTCGAACCGTGTACATATTGTGGCGTCAAATTGTTGATTCAGTGTTATCTGTTTAGATGTAAACTAAATAAATGAATACAAAGTGGCCAGATGAAATGAAACAAAAAAACGAACAGTGGGTAATGTCTGCGACATAACCGCGAAGTGGACGTAGGACTTTTTTTTGTGTCTATTAAGGAGACTTTCAGTCCGAGGCTGGCTCGTCTCCGACAACGTAGGACTTGACTTGACCATGCCTTTGAAGTTGTATAATATATCCAAATCTCTCACGTCACCTAATTTGTATAAAAAATCGGCGATAACAGCCCAAACATTATTATAACAATTTTCATGAGCAATATAGGAAAAAATATCTCAAAAAGAAAAGCTCTCAATCGATTTTTCATCTAATAGTAGATTTTTTTGTGATTTATTTCATTATATGTCACAGTTCTTGTTATGTAACGGTTATGAAAAAATCTTAAAAATCTGCTATTCGCGTATAACATTTTATCTCCAGAGTATTTTAGAATTTTTAAGAACTTTTTAGTAAGTCTATCAATGGCTCTCAGAAGAACCGTATGCTTTGAAAATAAACATTTTCTATGTCCATCTGTTGCGTCATGTTGTAGTGGATTGTAAAACTAATGTCGGGTGCTCCGGGTGGAGCGCGAAACCAAAGTTGTCTTCATGCAGTGTAGGTATGTGCCGACGTGTGTTGTTTCTCCAGATGGAACCAGCGGGATTCGAACTGCCGACCGATGAACGGGTGACCAATTGCGAGCATTATCATTATCTTTCTTGGCCCTGATAAGGGCCGGAAATTAACTTTTTCATGGACAATTCGGCCCCAACATTTCAAAAGGGCGAAACTGCTTTTGTAAACAAGAGCTTCACACGTCGCTGATTGGCTTATTTGAGTCCACCCACGCAATCCAGTGCCATTGAAAGAAAGAAGAGGATTCGCTGCTTCCATTAGTGGTGTTAGATTGCGTGGATGGGCTCAAATAAGCCCGACAGAGACGTGAAAAGCTTTTGTTTACAAAAGCAGTTTCGCCCTTTTGAAATGTTGGTGCCGAATTGGTTGCCCTAAAGAGTTTTTTGTTCGAAACCAAAACACACACACGGTTTCTTCAAAAGCATCGCAATTCTTTCTCTTGCTTTTCTTCAGCCTGTCTCGGATCGATACTGATGCCGGCCGGCCTCGGCTCGACTCTGCTGCTGTTGCCGGCATTGCTGCGATATCGGGTCTGTGGGTGGACTGCTTCTGGAACTTCTTCTACTGCTGTACTGATTGCTATACTTCGGCTGATGTTGGCCTCGACTCTGCCGGGCCGAAAAAGTGGATAGTATGGACGATGCTGCCTTGCTAAAAGGTGTGAATGCTGTCGAATCGATATTACTGTTACTTGGCTTGTCCCGGTCAGAATGAAAGGAAAAAAAACGATCAATGGGTAATGTTTTCAACATAACCGCGAGTAGACGTAGAACTTGTATGAACGTAACCTATTTACATTGAACTTCTAACTTTTGGATCTAAGGAGTTTGATTATAGTATTGATATTGGAAACGACAACTTCCATGCTGTGTAAAATTATTAGCAATTTGTTTATTCAAAACATCTGGAAATAAAACTAATAATTAAATACATAATTAGAATTGCTTTCTGAAAGTCTCGATAATAAACACAAAAAAAAAGAATTGCTTTGTTTCTAACTATTAAGCCCTTATTTACTCAAGCAAATGTAGGGCATTTATAGATTTCTTATTGATGATAGTATTTGAAGTTTAAAAATTCTATTTATTAAATTTTCAGACTTGGGCAAAATGTGCTATTTTAGGAGAACTGTCCCGTTTTCCAAACAAAGAAATACAGCACCAATTTCGTTGCTTCTTTTTGCTAACATGCGTGCTTACTGCTGAAAAAATTCACAAGAATAAGAAACAAGTCAAGGATCAGTAACCCTACTAAAATAGAAGAGGTACTGCTAATACATCAACGAAAAATTATTTAATGTTTTTATTCCAAACTCCGAGTCTACGTCAAGTTTAATTATAGAATTTCTCAGAAAATTAAAAACAAAGGATAGGATAAAGTTTATTTAAATATTCTTCTGGAAAATATTTTTTGCGGACTTTTTTAAAACATTTACATGTAATACAGCGAAATTTTCTAATCTAAAATGGATATTAACATATTGCTGATTGTGCATTTTTGATTGCTAATGCCTTCTGCAAATAAATGAAAGTAATTCTTTTAATCAAATTTTTATTTTCATCAATGTAGTTTACTTTTTTGCTGGCGAATCAGAACTGTTATAGTAGGGACACGGCAGGTATTTTCGTCTGTTCGTCATAGTCTCGAAAACCAATAAAAGAGACGCTTTTTTGTAAAACTCATGCGTACCAAATCGTAAGCTCAGGAGAAACGTTTTGCTATAATGGAGTTCTAGCAAATGTACGTTGCTTTCGTTGGTTTTAGCCCCTATGACGGTGGACGGAAATACCTGCCGTGTCCCTATAACCATGTTTTAATGTACGTGTCGTTTAGTACCAAGCACAACTTAACATATGGTCAGTCATATGACATGACTCGTACCCATCCCGGCCCGGGATTCCCGGGATCATGTGGATTATAAAACCAATCACCTGGATGATCAGACCAAATCTCTCTAATTTTATTCTTCTTCATCCACCACCGCTGCCCTCGCTGCCTCAGTTATCATCGGCCTCTAGCCGTGAACTCCGAGCGATGCGATGGGCGATTGCATCCATCGCAACCGACACCACTGCATCCGACCATCATCAAGCACAGAATGACAACAACAAAAAATGCGCCCACTTCTTTCATGCACATTCGCAGACCGGCAGTTCGGCAGTTCCGGCAGTTCCACCGCTGGTGACTGCATGCTGTCGCTGTGTAGGTAAACAGCGAACGAACGAGCGAAACAAAAAAATGCGCGAACAAAAAGCACGTCAGTACGCGCTGCTGTCACAAATTGTAATGACTCGCACACGGCAGGCACTGCTTCTTTTATACACGAAAAAAATCTTCCAGACCCGAAGGCCCGTGACATACCGCATTCTGATGTCCGTGTTAGGAATGCACGGGATTGGTTACATATGAAATTTTTACTGGCTTTGGCAAGAATTGAAATTTTCAATAGCATATCGTTAATAATCTTAAGTTTCAATTAAATAGGCAGAATGGTGGAGAGTATCCGAGTCGATTGATATATAAATCTTTAAAATCCATCGAAAGATAAAGGCGCTAGTAACGTTCAAAATCTTCCCTTCCAGCGTAACGCTCTCGATTTCCAAAAATCTAAATGACACCCATTATAGTAAAGAAAGACGTAATCCTACGTCAAAAACAATATGGCATATTCGAAAAGTCCATTGAAATTTAAGTTTTATACCCATTTGGCCTGGTCCGCACTGATTCCATTTTGGCCGCTATCCCGGGTCCCCAGGTTTTCTGGAAGCGGCTAAAAAGTGGCCAGTTGACCAAAAAGGAAGACCATAAATATCATATTCACACTGCCATTTGAAATTCATGAAGTTTGACACCCGTATTGCCTGGTCCGGATTAATTCCATTTATGGCCGCTATGCCGGGTCCTGCAGGGATTTCCGGAATCGACTACAAAGTGGCCAGGTGACTAGAAAGTAAAAACAAAAATGTCATATTCGCAATGCCATTTGATATTCATGAAGTTTGATACCCATATTTCCTGAATCAGAATGGTTCTTCCACTTCCTTCAGCGGTTTCATCCGTAATCAATCGGTTGGCCACAATCCGACCTTCAGAAGCACTCTTCTGCTCTTATACATGATGCCTGGAAATAGTGACAATAATTTAGTTTGAAATTGAGGAAAATTATCTGATTTCATTCGACAAATCTCATTATGGTGCCAAAAAATGGTCAATTTGACCGCATTTGACCCACTGACCCTCCAGAATAGCTCCGGCCACAGGTACATTTCCGATTCTAATAGCATGTTCCTGGATACTAGAAACCTGTACGAGTCCAATGCCCAAGGGACCCTCCTTAGCCTAGCGGTAATATGCGCGGCTATAAAGCAAGACCATGCTGAGGGTGTCTGGGTACGAAACCCGGTACCGGTCAGGATAACTCCGGCCACAGGGACATTTCCAATTATAACAACATGTTCCCGGAAACTAGAAACCTGTACGAGTCCAATGCTGAAAAAATAAGCAAATCCGTCAAATATTCGATGAGTAGTGGCATTTTCAATTTGACTTTTTTCACTTGGGCCTACACGGGTTAAGGAGACTATACTGCATAAGAGTCCTATTTCAATTGTTGACGATTTTGATGTTCTTTCAGAAATTGGCTTTAAATTATCTACTGTTTAAAAAAAAGCTGATAAAATAGTAGGCTGTGTTTTAGAAATTGAAAAATCAAAACCCACTAGTGTTATCTCATCTTAATATTTATTCGCATAAAAATCACATTCCAGATTTTGATACTCTCTTACAAAAAAAAAAAAACTTAAATATGGTCCATTTAGTTGTCCCCTAGCAATATAATGTATACGGATGAAAAACAATATGTCAAATGTTGAATAATTCAACGGCAAATTACTCAAGTCAAAGAAAACTGACATGGGGCCTTTTATGCGAATAAGGACAGTACACAAGAAAGTCACAAGCGTAATTTTCAGGAACCAAATTCTAGTGAACGCACTGCGTTGAAAATTTATCAGATTGATAACCTCCTACAGGCAGGGTTTGCAGAAATCGCTCTCAATAGATAACGGACAACGATAAAAGAGAGGCAAAAGCTTAATCGAATCATAACAAGCCATGAAAACAAAACTATCTGACTTGTATACAAGGTGGAAAAAAGCTGATTCGGATAGGCCACCGAGGGGGTTTGATAAAACGCGTTGTTCTCGCTCATTTTATGTTGGGGACTATATTTTTTTCGCGCAGCTGTGTAAAACAAGTTGAAATACATTATCAGAACAGGTGCCCCCCGCAATTGAGGCTTATAAAAAAAAGTTTATCATGGGCTGTAGTCTTCCGAATCAGTTCATTATCGTAACAGATACCGAAAAACGTCTCTCACGGTATGCTAACTATCGAGAGTGTTACAGACATGATCACGGAAAGATTTTCTCATTCTCATTTGTATTCAAACCCTGCCTACTGGTAAACCCTTGGATTACTTTTTAGGATAGTTTATTATTTGGTTCACTTGAATCAAGCGTACATGATAATTCGGTTGTGACTTCTTCATAAATTCACATTAATAATTAACCAGCGTATCTCTCATAATCTCCTTGGTTGGTGAAAGAGGGGGCTGGAGAAGTGAAAGGTGAAGTTAACGAAATGTTTACATGCTCCATGCTTTATTTTTGCCTTTCGCGTATACTAAGTATACGTAAAGGGTATGATCGTATCGTTTATGTATGATTTTTCACAACTCATCGTTGTGTTCGAACTATTTCAGGAGAAATATCCGTCTTTCTACACATATAACAATCCCAAGACGAATTTTCTTACTAATATCTTGCAAATCACCTCAAAGGAAAAGTAAACTAATTTTTATATAGAGAAACAAGAAGGAAAAAGAAAGAAAAAAGAAGAAAGAAGGAAGAAAACTCAGGAAAAAAGAAAGAAGAAGGAAGTAGGAAGAAGAAAGAAGGTAGAAGGAAGACGGAGGAATAAAGAAGGAAGAAAGAAGAAGGAAGAAGGTAGAAGGAAAAAGGAAAAAGGAAAGAGGAAAAAGGAAGAAAGAAAAAGGGAAAAGGAAGAAGGAAGAAAGAAGAAGGAAGATGAATGAAAGAAGAGGAAAGAAGGAAGACAGGAGGAAGAAGGAAGAAAACGGAAGGAAGAAGAAAGAAGAAGGAAGAAGAAAGAAGGCAGAAGAAAGAGGAAAAAAGAAAAAAGGAAGAAAGAAGAAGGAAGAAGAAAAAAGGAAGAAGGGAACAAGGAAGATGGAAGAAGGAAAAAGGAAGAAAGAAGAAGGAAGTATTACGAAGGATGAAGGAAGGAGGAAGAAGGAAGCAGGAAGGAGGAAGCAAGCAGAAGGAAGGAGGAAGAAAGAATAAAGAAGAAGGAAGATGGATAAAGGAAGAAAGAAGAAGGAAGAAGTAAAAAGGAAGAAGGAAAATGAAAGAAGAAAAAAGGAAGAAGGCTGAGGGAAGGTGCAAGAAAGAAGAAAGAAGAAGGAAGAAGGCAGAAGGAAAAAGGAAGAAGTAAGAAGGTGGAAGGAAGAAGGAAGAAGGTGGAAGGAAGAAGGTAGAAGGTGGAAGGAAGAAGGCTGAGGGAAAGAGGAAGAAAGAAGAAGGAAGAATGAAGAAAAAAGAAGGAAGAAAGAAAAGGGAAGGAGAAAGGAGGAAGAAGGAAGAAGGAAGAAGGAATAAGGAAGAAGGAAGAAGGTAGAAGGGAGAAAAAAGCGAAGAAGGAAAAATTAAGAAGAAAGAAGGAGGAAGAAAGAAGGAATAATTGAGAAGGAAGAAGAAAAAAGGAAGAAACAAGAAGAAAGAAAGAAGCAACAAGGAAAAAGAAAAAGAAAGAAGCATAAAAGAAGAAAGGAGAAGGAATGAAGAAAAAGAAAAAAAAGAAGAAGAAAGTAGAAAGAACAAGAGTGGAGAATAGAAGAAAAAAGAAAAAAGGACGAGGAAGAAGAGAGAAGGAAAAGGAAGAAGGAAGAAGAAAGAAGAAGGGAGAAGAAATAAGTAACAAAGAAGAAAGAAGAAACAAGAAGGAAGAGCCAAAAATAAAAAAGGAAGAAGAAAGAAAAAGAAGACAGATAGAAGAAGGAAGATGCAAGAAGGGAGAAGGAAAAAGGGGTAAAGTAAAGAAAAAATTTCTCATTTTTCACTTTTTGCTTCTTTTTGCTAATTCGGCCTAATGGCCATTTGGCCTAATGACCGTTCGGTTTAAGGACCATTCAGCCTAATGGCCTGATGCCGTATTTTCCTGTTTACAGGAAGACATAGTGTGAAATGTGTTGTGCATAATATTTAAGACGGATTATTCGTCTTCCAAAATTGTATCGTTGCCCGCAGAATTTTTCTTCCCTCCTTCAAATGCGCTCATTTTGGCTATATTTCTTTTGAACTTACGTTGCTTATGGCGCTCGGTTTACGTGCATTTTAAGGAAAAAAAGTTAATTTTTTTAGTTAATTTTTGTATTAATGCAAATGAATATTATTTGTGAACCAATTGAGAGTCACCTGTTTTATTTCTTGGGAAGGGTACAATTTGTTCAAAGGGTGATGATGATCCGATGATACACCATTGCTCGGTACCTGCTAATTCTACGAAAATCCTACACACAAGATAAGACTAACTTTGTTGCCACAGCCAGGAGCTGCTGTCTGATAATGTTATTCACATCTTTACACATTTCCTCGACAGGAAACGGGTAACAGCATTTAGAACCAGGCATCATCAATCGGAAAGCTTGCGGAAAATCTTCCCTTTTTTCGACGATGTTGCTCACTCACGAGAAGGATTTTCTTACAATATGATATTTTTTACTGAACGTATTTGATATGATGAGGTACATCACAACAAGATCGATAGGAAGTCCGTATTCTATTTTGATATTTGAAATTGAAAGGAATGACTTTCTGAATTTTGCCTTGGAACTTTTCTAGGATTTGTGAATAATTTATAATTGTTTAGTACTTTCAGAACGTTACCTATTGGAAGCTATTACGTTCATTATGGCGTCCTTTCCGTAAGCATTATTTAAAGTGAAAGTTATTATGTTTCGTTAGATAAATATATTCCGAAGATCTAGCGTGGCAATGCCAGTATTCAGCAATAAAGAAACAAATGTATTTATCATTAAAGACCTGTGTTGTTTGCTGTCACTGGATCTCATACCCTTTGACCAACAAAATTTCATCGAATCATGCAAAATTAAGCAATAAACTGTTCCATAATCATTACGGCCACGGTCATTTAATCTTCCAACATCATAACGAAGCGATCTCAGACAAAAAGGCCATTAAAATCATCCCTCATCAGCATTGGCGTGTATATTTCGACCGCAAACTTTATCGCAGCTCCTTCTCCGTACGGCGGCACTTCCGGCAAACGCTAAGTTGTTGTTAAGGGAATTTATTCGCTCTCTTTCGTTCACTCATACATCACAGCGCTGAAGGAAAAACAAAAGCATTTAGCTACAAGCTGGGGTGGGGGATGTTTAGGTACCGCCGCATAACCTCTTTGCCTTTCGAGCATTTAGTTCGGAACTGGTCCCAACGGTAAACCGCCAACGAGCGGCCAAATAGCCGCAAAAACACTTGGCGGCCATTAGAAAGTTTGTCATATCTGTCATATTTCTCCCCAATCAGCCATTGGTGGGCAATCAAATGATTGTTGTTCTCCAACTTTGAAGCTCATTCTTTTCTGTTTCAAGCAGGCTGCGATGATTCTCTCTGTTTTAAATTATGTTTTATCGTTAAGCTGAAACCAGTATCTCTTTCCTCGATATTTTTCAAGTGGATGAATTTGTTTTTTTAAGTGGACATCTGATTTTGATTTAGGGATTAAAGAGACCGCTATAACGTACCACGAGGCCAATACATCTCTTCGATAATACCTCATGAGCTGAAGTCGTTTTCACGCGGCTTTCGATATGTAGAATTGGCGGATTTCCCCCGATGTTTTCTACTCGGTTTTTCAAAATAGTCGACAGATACGTGAGAACCGCAAAAACCCGATTTTAGGTGCAGTCGCCGTTTTTGGGATTTAAGCGGATTTTGATATTCATTCGGTTTTTTCATTTATGTTGTACGTATCCCTCGCGTTAAAATCGACTTCAGTGTATTTATCGTGGTGGAGATAATGGATTGAAATAATAGTTTTAAAATAATGTTGATCATGAGAGTTTTGAAACAATCGGTTTGATTCAGCCTGTAATGAGTTTGAGTCTCCTCGGTTTTCCCCATTTTCCTCGCATTCGGTTTTCAGCAACAGAACAACTCCACTTCTTCTCATGTTAATGCTACCAATTTATTGAAATTTTATGCAATTTAGATAACTCAATAGCTGGCTGTTTGTTAGTTGATGCATAAAAATACTCAAGGAAATTATAATGTTGCCCCATTTCTTCCTATTATTTCTGCTGAGGGTGGGAATTTACAGCACATACATAATACACAACATAGAATGAATCAAAAATCTTATGCGATGCCTCTTGGACCGTTCTACCCAACTACTCCCCATATCTTGAAGCGGTACCAATATAGACAGAGAAATAAATCATCTGTTATTTTTGTGGGACACAAATCGAATGTTTGTCTGTTTCTTCGTTTATTTTTTCCATATCTTCTGACACGGGGTAAAAGCAAATTATTGCGCTCTATGACATTATTTGCTGATGTATGTTTTTCTGACATCTGATTGTGGAAAATATGCGGGAAAATAGAGCATCGTTCGATTAAGAATAGTTCGAAACAATGAAAAGTTGTAAGGTGAAAACTTTTGTTTTTGGATTACTGTTCAATCCATCAATATAACATTTAGGGTTACTGCTCTTGGACTTCATCTCATTGCTCCGATATTCATCCTACGAAAAACAAAGCAATGGAAAGGAATTTGACATGTTTCTTATTTTTGTGATTTTTTCCAGCAATGAGCACGCATGTTAGCAAAAATAAAGCGACAAAATTGGTGCTGTTTTTCTTTGTTTCGCGATGAGATGAATATATGTTCAGTGTGATGTAAAACGGAACAGTTCCACTATATCTTTTCAGTCATCAAAAAACTGAAAAGCACAAGTTTTAACGGTAAATATGCCATTTACTTTGACAAACACTGATGTGTACGTACTTTTAAGCTTCTCTGAAATCTAATTTTCATCAGTATTTCTATCATAGTGTGGTTGATTGGAAACGTATTAGATGACGGGATTCAATCAAGCTATAATGTTGGTGTTTTGATGCATAAACTAACCAACAAGACTCACAACATTCGATGATAGCCACTCGAAACTCCAACTCTTCTACTAAGCAAAATGCGTGCCACACAGCACAAACACAAGTTCCCTCGTGGAAGTGACGACCGGAAATTGCTTTGTTTTCCACGAGCAATTGCTCCCAACAAATCCTTTTGATTGCTTTCCAAAAAGAGTAAAGGCAAATTGATTATGCATGATGGGAAGGGGGAGGGAGCATACGGATGGGGCGATGGTGACGGCTGACACACGGCTAAACCTCAAAGTCACCCAAAGAACACGACGGAGCGGAGAAGCGGAAGAACGCCGATAACTTGTAATCCAAAGCGCTTTCGGATGAAACTTTGAAACAACAGACGAATGCCGGCTGTGCCAGACTTTCCAGCCGCTGCACAGTGGGATCAATTTGCGGTGAAAAAGACCAATTTTTCTTCAGCATTAACTTTTACCACAAATTAATTAGGACCACTCCTAGACAGCTACTAATGGGGACTATTGAATATAAGTGGAAAATTAGTATACTAATTCGTTAAATGACAAGTGAAGACACTGAACAAGCTCTGAAATGCCACTAGAATTACCACGTCCGTGAGTCGAGTCAAGCACCCGACACTGAGGTCAAAATACGTATCTATAAAGTTACAGTCAAGAGATGAAATTCAATTGGATGATTTGTAAATGAATCGTTTCCTGTGAAATACATATTGATTTCAGGCAGAGCGTTAATGAATAAAGCTTCCAATGAATGATTAAATTTGTTATGATTAAATCATTCAACTGTATGATTAAAGATTATGATTAATAATTAATTAATTTTCGAAAATGAATAATGATTATGATTAATGAATAAATTAATTTTTGACAATGATTAACGATCATGATTAATGAATAAAACGTTTGAAGTATGAATAATGATTACTGATCGTGATTAAATGTTGAAACAATATGTGTATGATTAATGATTAACGATCGATATGATTAATGATTATGAATAATCAAATTGAATGATTTGCTTAGTGATCAATAATCAAGTAACCGTTCGACCAAATTATGTTTTTTTACCTTTAAAATAGTATGATTACGATTAAAGATTAATGAATAAAAGCGATGCATGCAATGATTAAAATTAATGATTAATGAATAAACTCAAAATAATCATGAATATGATTAGTGATTAATGATTAAATGCAAAAATCTATGATTAACGATTAGTGATTAATGATTGAATCGTATTTTTTGTATGATAATGATTAATGAATAATGATTAAATAACCCATTATTCATTAATCATGATTAAATCTATGATTAATCACTAATGCTCTGATTTCAGGTCATTAAGCTGAGAGCTTATGGTTGAAAGCCATTTGGCCGAATAACATATTAAGTTGAAAGACATCTAACCGAATTCTACTTTGCGGAATTAACCATTTGGTCGATAGTCGATTATTCCTATCGGCCAAATATGTCATTTGACCGAAAGTAGAGTAGTTTAGCGAAACAGATCATTCGGCGAAAAATGATTTCTGGCTGAACGTCTCATACGGTCGAAAATCTCGTTTCGCTGTACAGGTCATTTGGCCAAAAATGGCGCTTTGTCGTACAGGTCATTTGGTCGAAAAAGTTATGTGGCCGTCATCATCATTCGACTGCCAGAGCAACATAAAAGTTCTACACTAGGGTCGCTATTTTACGCGGCTTTTATTTTTTTATTTCTGACTCTAGGATTTATCAAATCATTGAGATGGCTCAACGAAAAATCCACAAAAAATCGAAGAAAAATCATGTGGAAATTTAAATTGACCGAGAAATCGATCAAATCCATCCGCGTAAAAAGCGACCCCAGTGTTAGCAATATTTTATTATTCCAAAGAGACTAAATTTACTCATATATGAGTAACATCAACCAAATCCGTTTTAATTGTGCTGGTACGATGAATATGTTATCTGGCTGAAAATGTAATTTGGCCGAAACGATAATTTGGTTGAAACGGTCACATGGTCACAACAGATCATACAGCCGAATAGACAATTAGACGAAAATGTGGTTTTCCCGAACGGGAAAATTCCATTTGGCTAAAAACCCATTCAAACGAACAAAGTTTATGACTTAGCCCAAACAGTAGACCAAATATGTCGTTTGAACAAAACCGACATTTCGAAGTTGTTTTGTTGAAAAAAAATGTTTTAGCCGATTTGTTCCAAACCAGATAACAAAAAAAAACATTACAAATGATGCTGACAGAGGGCAGATGATTGTCAACCCTACGGGTACACAACCAACGTAAAAGATCTCTTTCCTGGGTGACTGTTCACTTTAGCCAGGTCAGATTCCTTTCGATTTCCTTTATTTCTTTGTTGAAGTTTCGCCCCCAGGAGCCCCTGGATCTGGCTCTGAAGCGATGTTCTGCTGGACCCCAGTCCAGCCTTTTGGATGCAGATATCATCTTCGCTCTTTCGAAATGTGTTGCCGACTCACTTCCATTTACGCTCTAGAAGTTCTGTTGATTATGGTTTTTGGCATCGTCGATGGCGCAAAGCGTTACAGATCCACTAGCGAGTCTCACTGGTGTAAAATAAAAAAAAAATCCACGTTAGTGCTCAGTATTAGAATTTAGGTGCGTGAGCTATTCTCGTTTAGTCAATTCACAAAAGCAGCCCTAGCCTTATTGCACCTTGCTATTAAATTGAGATTGAATTCTTTCGACGAAGGCAGTCTTAATGAGCAGCAAATATTTGCTATCGTATAAAGGAACAGAACAAGAATTTGCTGTTTACTGAATTTAAATCAATAATACAACTTCAGTCATCAACCACCAGATCTTGCTGTTAAAAGAAATTACCTTTCCCGCTGCTTTTCCGCCTAACGTAAAGTTGAAGGTACAGGTGTGTGCCACCGCCGAAAGTTTTTGGCACGTCGTCGCCGATGACAATTTTACATCGGCCTGCCACCGTTTGAAATTAGTCACGCCGCTGATCTATAACTTTCCACGCCGATTCAAATTTTTGGAAGTCCACAGCATTTTCCGTGAAAATTTCAAAAAAAAAATCCTAATTGATCCTCATAGGTTGAAGCTTCAAAGAATTTTTCGTAAAAATACCAATGATCTCTTCAACAATTCCATACAATTTTCCGTTGAAATTTAGAAGATCTCTCCGTTAGAAGATCTCTTCGAGTAGAAATTCAAAGAATTTCTCGTTGGAATAAATTTTTAGAACGGAGAAGAGTCGTTTGACAGAAAGCCGAACGTTCTACAGCTTAAAAGCTAGCTTATTCGGCTAAAGTTGTTTGTCGGGCGCCCGGAAGGTGTTTGGCCGAATATGTCATTTTACCGAAGGTTATTTGGCTGAATATGTCACCTTAGTGAAACACATATCGGGTAATAGCCCAATAGTGGAAGAACTAAACAAGTTCGACCACTATTTATTCACTGAGACCACTTACCTCAAGTATGCATCCAAAGGCTCATCTATCATATTTTAAACTCAAAGTAATCCACTCGCAGAAGAATCTGCAGTTGTTACCTAAAATGATAGATGTAGTCTTCCAATAGATAGACGCGGTACTGTTTAATTTGTGATCCTATAGTTTCGAATTCCATTGTATTCATATGAAACTCCCACTTGTATAAAATATAAGGTATCTTTGTGATAAATTACCGATTTTGATGAATGAAGGGTCAACAAACTGATAGGCCATATGTTTTGCTGCGTTCAATAGGTACGTAGATTGTATAAAAACAACACTACCGCAACTATATGAATTTTTCAGGCCGGTTCACACTAGCAGCTTTTTTTCGGTTTTTGTATTCGATTTTTAAAATAGTTTGAGGCTTCAAAAATATGGATTCTTCGGGAAAGTTGATCTTAAATAAGCCAAAGAATCGACTGAGACAATAAAAGGAGATACAATTTTTGACGGAAAGGTCAATTGGTCGAAAATACCCTTTGGCTTAAGTGGTTGTGTTAAGTAGGTTGTGTATAGTTCGGCTGAAATGGTAGTTTTGCCAAAAAAGTCGTTTAGCCAAATTTGGCAGAAAATGCCGTTTGGCCGAAATTGTTGTGTTCGCTCGTATCCATATGTTCAGACCTCACTGTAAATTTGATTATGCTTGTATGAAGAATTTTCTATCAGTTATCCGTACTGTACTGGACCGGACGAAACCAAAAGTGTAAGTGTTTGTCCGTTGTTATTTTTGTAATTATTTATTCAATAAATGTTTACAGTTTCAAGTGTATGGTGGAACGAAACACTGGAAAACACGTTTCAGTCCAACGTCCGAAAACGAACACGGCGGGATGAATTCCCATCGTAACAGGTTGTTTTAATTAGGGTGGTTCAAAAAATCAATTCTACTCCACAATGCTCATCTGATACTGTATCATGTTCTGAGTGTCCGCCGAAAATTTAAGCTCATTTCAATAAAAACTGAATTAGCACAATCCGTTTCAAGTTTGCATGCAAATTAGTATGGAGATATTTATTTTTTCATTATACTGATTACGGCGCTTCCTCATTAGGCATAGGTTGAAAGAAAACCTACATAGCTTAAAGGAATGCTCAATAGCTTTCACTCAACGAAAACCAAACTAGCAAGCAAATATGTAACGGCTTTTGCTAAATCAGTTTTTATCCAAATCCAAATTTTCGAAGGACACTCAAAACATGATACAGAATCAGATGAGCGTTGTGGAGCAAAATCGATTTTTTTTTCGACATTTTCGGGTCGCATGGCTCCTTCTGTCCATTTCTGACCATTTTTACCAAACGGCGTTTTCCACCAATGATCTATTTTGTCAAAAGACTTTCCCGGAAAACGACCATTTCGGCCGAAATGCATTTTCAGCCAAATGACCTATTAGGGCAAACAATTTGCTTGGCCGAATGTCCCTTTCGGCTGTATATCGCTTTCGGCCAAATGACATTTGTGGCCTTACAAAACCCTTGGGCCAAAATCCATCTGGTCGAAAATGTCATTTAGGCAAAATAGACATACGGCCGAAAACGTCATTGGGCTAAAAAAGTTGTTTGACCGAAACGTTCGTATGACATTTTCGGCCAAATGGTCCTTTCAGGCAAACTACCATTTCAACCAAATGGCATTTTCGGCCTATTCGGCCAAACGACTAGGAAAAAATAGTTTTTAGACAAATTATCAATTCGGCTGTATGACGCTTTGGCCAAATGTAATTCTTTTTTTTGCTATCAAACTGTGCTTTTTTTTTCCATAGATGACCTCTTCTTTAAAAGCGTTTAAAGTTCATGTAACATTTCATCAGCTTAATTGCTTTCTTGAATTTTTTTTATGGACGTTTTCTTATTTTTTCTATTGCTCTTTATTGATTATTTCGTGGAAATTTTTTATTTTTTCTATTACTATTTATTTAGGGGGAATGACGGCTTTGGCAGGTTTTGTTCTATTATTGGCAGGGGGGTTTTTTATGACTGACTAGGCTCAAATTTGGCCTAAACATTCTTTGCATATCAAAGAATATTGTGGCCAAAATTCAAGAATATTGTGGCCAAATTCGGTCTACAAAAACCCCCCTGCCAATAATAGAACAAAACCTGCCAAAGCCGTCTTTCCCCCTATTGCTCATACCCTGATTTCTTTATTGGCAATTTTCAATTTTTTTATGGAAAATTTCTTATTTTTTATGGAAATTTTATTATGCTGCCTTGTTTAATATTTTGCTTCAATTTTTCAATTCGCAAATTCCTCCAATATTTATAAATTTCATGCGTACTGAAGTTAAGAACACTTGTGAAAACATCTCCTAAACAATCACTAACCTGATTGTATGATAGATCTTAAGAAAAAGCCAGTTCAGATGAGAGGGTCTTGTTCGGGAAATCCCGGGATATCCCGGGATGTAATGCATCCCGGATCCCGGGATTTTTCATGCAAATCCCGGGATTTCCCGAAAATAAAAAATACATGATAACAATAATATTTAAGATAAATTAATGAATGTATGTTCTGCATAATTGCACCGATTCTAGTTTGTTAGCCCATCGGCTTTTATTTTCCCGCATGTCTTATGCACACCCATACATACAAACATACACAAACAAGCAATCACAGATATCTTCTCAATTCGTCGAGAGAGTGATGAGTAACAATATAGGTCTCCTAGCCTTCTGACTATTTTGTTTTTTGAGCGAACATATAAAAATAAGGAATCAGCTTTCCAGATTTCACAATAATCGAAGCGCCATCCGATGTGCGATCAACTGCGGCTACGAAATTGTGTTCAATGTCACAACTCGTTAACAGCTGTTCCACGGATTGCTTTATCTTCTCCGCCGGAAACGATCCGTAAAGCCGAAGTTGTCCCAAGTTGTCGCACCTCGCTATTAATGACGTTCTTCATCGAAGTCCCCCAAGCCCAAGACGATTATGTCGGAATAAAAATGTTCAGATAATGATGACGACGATTGTTTCAACGACATCAATGGTAGTGAAAAATCAGATGACGAACTCAATTCGTTCTCATTTGGTAATATCTGAACTTATATTATATTGATTTTCTCAACCAATTGTTGAATTTAATTCAGATTATATAAAACCGATTTTGGAGAAACTTTCAAACGAATCCGAAACATTGTTCGAATTCCAGAGGAAGGATGAAAACCGGTTTAGGGAACAACTTCAACTCGTTAAGGATGTTCTGAAAACTAGTGAACTGTGAAATCGCTCCATAAGAATAAAAGTACGTACGTAATCAAAAATTATCTGGATCTGGTTCAATCGATATTCGACGCTCCCCAGCCTGTTGGGGTGATATCGGAGGCGCTGAAGGGTCGTGACGTAATGTTGTTGACTAGACTTTTTGCTATCTGAACTGAATAGACAGCAAAACCCTTTCACTTCGAATTTGCACGATGCAATTCTAAAACGAGTAGATGAGCGTCGAGACATCAAGAGATGAGATGGCTTCAAAGTAAAGAAAGGTAATTTTCGAATTCTGCTGGGCTTTCGATCGCTTCCCGTCACCAGCTGTTTAATTTTTTTGAAGTTCCGATCCACACATCATTTTCTGAATCTGACGGGAACAAGGCTTCATCTCCATAGAAGAGTTGTAAGCTATGGACCAAAAACAGAGAAATGCGTCGTAGCTTGAATAATTTCATCAATAAGGAGCATGCTCTGTTTGAAGTAACTGATGAACTAGTATCGAGTCGGGAAAAGGTTTTCATGGCATTGAAGTCCATTAAAACCACTTCGATTGATATACCCAACCAGCGACTGTTAGATTTTCATACACTTCTGTATAGAACTTACCAAAACTTGTATAAGAACTGGGCATATGCAACATTGTTAGATTCTTATACAATATAAGATTACAAACAAAAATTGTAAGAAGCTTGCGAAATTGTAAGGTTCATATAATATTTATAAAAGAATCTAGCGTTTTCGCATATGCCCAGTTCTTATACAGGTTTTGGTAGGATCTTATACATAATTGTTTGAAAATCTACCAATCACCGGTTGAGCGAGCGGGTGTTCTCTGATTTTAATTCTCAAATAACTAATAAGAATTATTTATTGTCGGATTCAAGCATCAACGCCTTAACATTTATTAAACCGTATTACAAGCAGCCCGGTGGCATCCCGATCTCACACAGTAGGTTTGTTTTACAGCCAACATTGCGCGATCGTATCCCACCGACAGTTTTGTATCCTAAAGAGATTGATATGTGATGTTAGTAAACAAAACACATACTATCATGAATTTTACACTGAGATGTTGCAAATATGCAAAAACAAAAAAAAACATGGCTGCAAAAACATGGCGTCGTGCCACCCACCGGATTGCAAGCGAGTAGACAAGGGGCGAGTCGTTAGTAAATTGACCTGATACATATTTTACCATTCTTAAAAATGTAATAAATATATGAAATTGAAATTTGCAAGTATTTTTATTTTTATCCCGGGATCCCGGGATATCCCGGGATAACAAAAAATTTAATCCCGGATCCCGGGATTTTTTATAGTCCGGGAAACAAGACCCTCTAGTTCAGATAAATCCACGTAACCCATCATAAACATCTGTGGACGCTTTCGTTGCGCCTGTGATACAAACCATTCAGACAGAAAAAAAACGACTCCATCAGTGACCGAGCGACCGACCAACTAACCCAGCCAAACGTGTGTGTGCATATTTGGGTCACATTCAATTGCTATACCTTCCCCACCGTGAACTGGAGTAAAGTAACTCCCAGAAAAATAGAAAACAGACGACGGTCTCTGTAAAATTTTAGAAGATTTCAATAAAGATCAACTCCACCGCAACATACGATATGTGTGTTTTTCGCCAGGTTTGTACTGACTTTTCGATTCATTCGTTATCACATATCTTTCAGATTCTGTTAAGTTTTGCAAACGCGGGGCGAGGGTGCGGTGATAGGTTTATTGTTTTGATGGGAAAACTAGCTTTGCAGGCGTAGCAAGCATATTCGCGACTGTGGATCATACAGATTTTTGTCTTGGTAATCCTGAAAAACTTCCCTTCGAAACTTCAAAGTAGATGTTCCCGTGAAAAATTTGAAAAAAAAAAGTCCCAAAAGAATATTTTGCTAAAACTGGGACGTGACGCTGAAAATGTTAGAACGGATGTGATGAAATTGGCACAAAAAGTTTAGTCACAAGATAAATCATTACACAAATGGACCATGCGTCTCCATATGGTGTTATGTTTACATACCTACATGCTGTTGATTTTTTTAATATCCTTAAGTAGATGAACTGTTCCGTTCTCCATCTCACTGAACCCATATTCCAGCATCAATTTCGTCACTTCTTTTTTCAAACATGCGGACATCACAGAAATAATTAATCATCCAGTCTACATGAAGAAAGCATAGGACAGAAGTAAGGTGGATGACTCTCACTCCTCGAGGAGTGTCATATGCAAAATTGAAGGAGATACCGTAAAAATCCAGGGATAAAATGAAATCGCTTGAGACAGTAGACTAACCCCAATTGCCACGGTTACACCTTTCATTCCCTCTGGCCATGGTAATTCAGAAGAAAAAAGTTGAAAGCCTTATTTTGTTCTTGTATTGCTGCAGTAAATACCTGGAAATGTATGGCTGTACAGATGAGGCGAGAGTAATGGAATTAGGGAAGTGCGAGGCACCTTTGCTGACCTTGTTGAAATCGGTGGTTGATATTAAGAGGGACGAGAACTGGAGAGCCCGATCACTTATACCCAAGTAGCAAACGTAACATCTTCCAAGAAGCACCTTGTTTCTATTCAGTTTTATTAAAGGCGTTGGAAAAACATCAAAGTTCGAAAAAGATGCATCAAGATGTCCAAAATGTTCGAATTGTGATCAATGCTTCAATAATATTATGCAATGCACGAAACAAAATCATTAAGTTGCACATTTTTCACCATGTTACTTCAATGCGTCTTTCAAAATTGGATTGTTTGTTTAAATAAAGCTACAGATAAGTTGAGTGTATCTTTATGTTTGATTTAGCATCGTTAAACTTTTTGACAACTCACAATTTATTCCGGTGATGGTGCATGTTGCATGTGATGGTCAAGTAACAGGAAACCCGAGTACAAAACTTCATAATCGTATGGTTTTATGGTGAGACAACATGCAGTCCCTTCGAAGTGTTAAATGGTGATGTGGTAGAATGAAGGACTATCAAGCACGAGATACATAAATCGAATCCGGAACTTTGATTACCAATCATAACATGAACAGGCGGAAATTTCAGACAAATGCAGAGGTTGCCGGTCAGCTTCTAATCTGCCTTCGGCCGCCGATTCACTAGCCTCCCCACCAACTTGGAGACACAAGGGCTCAGTGAAATAAGCCGGTAGTGGAAGAGGCACCCACACTTTTTGGAAATGTTAATATTTTCAATATGGTTAAGATTTTCTACAATTTGAAGATGGCATCAGCTGGCTATATTGTTTAACTGTTGCATGAGGCAAAAGTACCCGTTGATATCGTTACTGCTAAGACATTAAAGTAACCTTTCTTAGCTAGGGCATATTCCGTCCTTACCTTACTTCGTGAAATCTCGGGTGGAAATGTTGATTTTGGGGATAGGTACAATGAGGCTTTTGAGGAAGGTTTTTGATCATGGAATAACAATTGAATCATTTGTTTGAGAAACTGCATAAGTCCATTTTACACTATTTCGAGAAAACAACAAAAAACTGTTTTTGAACAAATTTGCACCGAATCTTTCAATTTCTACGATACAGATCAATAGTTTTTTGACAAAACTCAACACCCTGGGGCACAGTGCAAAAAATGTAAGCAGTACTCCACAATTGCTCTTCAAAGTACGTGGACATATGTAGTTTCTCAAACAAACGAAATTTTTTTCATACATTCCTAAACAAATTTTTTTTATCGTATTTTTTGCCAGAATACGTATTTTTGGACGAGGATTCAGAATATATAAAAATCTCATTTTGGCCAAAAATGTTACATATGCAGTTTCTCGAACAAACGGTTCAATTCCTATCGGGACCTGATCTTCTTCTTTACTGACTATACATTCCAACTGCAACTTGGCCAGCTTTTCAACTTAGTATTATATTAGCATTTCCTCAGTTATTAATTGAAAGTTTTTCTACACCCGTCATTGCATGAGTATGTATCTTGTGTGGCAAGTACAATGGATGTACTATGCCCAGGGAGTTGACCGAGAATTGAACTCGCCGTCTTTGGATTTTCAATCCTACACCTTTGCTCGCAAGGCTACTGGAGACCCCATTGGGACCTGATGTTGTTCTTCATTCAGGAGCAGAAGGACAGTTCAGAATTGAAGATTCGGAATAGTATCCCGTGAATATTTTGAAGATTTTTTTTGTATGAAATTAGAAAAACTTCTCTATCAAACGCGACATAATTTCCCGTGAAAGTTCAGTAGAGTTACCTAAGAAAATGAGAAGCATTTTCAGACGAAATTCTGAGTATTTAGCCGCAGCATCTAGTAAGGAAGTTCTAAATAATTTTTCGTGAAAACCTAAGGAAATTTGTCGTATAAATACGAAAGAATTTTCTGTGGAAAACCATGAACATTTTTAGTCATAAATTTGAATGATGTCCATCCATTGCCAGACTGAACCCACTGTGCATTGCTGGTCGGCTCTGATGTTTAGGGAAAAAGTCTTTTTCGCCCCATTACTTCGAATTTTCTACGCGTGATTCTGTTCGAAAACAATGAATAAATCATTCTCGGTGGTTAGTAGGTACCTACTTCTTACTCAGGGGCCGACTGGCGGATGATGCCAAACAAGCACAGGGAAAAAGTGAGAACTCAAAACTTGCGGTTGGAACGGAAGGGGCGACACGGGTGCTAATAAATCACAGGTTTTATGCTGTTTTATGGAGGGAAAAGCGCTTTATCGCTGCTAAGGCAACGTCAATGGTGGCTGGTCCGTACGGAAGCGCTGCATTAGGAATTCTGCTCACAACTACGCGTACGCCTTTCGACTGGACCCATTGACGGAAATTGCTCCTATTTCCAAACTTTCGCTCTAAATTGCGAGTACGTGTGCTGTCTGCTCTTCTTTTGTCGCAGGCGCTCGGAACCTTGGGTCACATACGGCGATAAAAATTTGATTTCACGAACCCTTTCGCTAACTGCTTGTCAGTGTGATGCTAACGTTGAACAAAGACGATTTAATTTCGCTGGTTTACAGTACCTGTCTTAGTCGTAACAATTTGAACGGCAATTTAAATGTCGGCAATGATTATTAAAATTGAAAAAAAGGTCGGATGATATATTTCAATAAATACAAATAAAAATCTGAGCCTCATTTCAAAGCGAAATAGATTCAATTGTAAACTAGCTTTATTTATTTTCTTCGCAGTCGAAAAAAATCCGAGTTCAAGTTTCTCAATTATGTATGAATATGAAGTTCTCGCCTTTATCGATCAATAAAGTTGTAGCGGAAGGCTATACTGCCTCATTGAAACAAAGATTTTCATAAGAACATCCACGAAATTAAATGCATGTACCAATCGAATCAGTCTATCGAATTTAGATGATATCTGTACGTGCGTATTTGTGTATGAATAAAAGTATCCAATTGGCAACGAGTTTACATCGAATACGCAAACACTTGTTTTGTGCAAAAGCTTCATGTCGGCGATCCACAGATGTAGGGTAAGGGAGGTATTTTGGACCACCATTTCGACGGCTCATATTTTGGACCACTGAGTGCAAATTCCTCTTGGTGGTCCAAAATAAGAGCCCTCGTAAGGGTGGTCCAAAATACATCCTTTACCCTATGTGTCTTCTCTCATCACGAAAAATCAGAAGGGTTGCGTTCAAGACACGACCGCCCGACGATAACTACGCAAAACCTTTTGGGGCAATGATAACTAATCCGGATTGTTCATAATACGCGAAGGCTCTAGGGACTTGGACATGCTGGGTTGATTTCGGTTTGAAACCAGGCGTAGTTGACCTTGTAGACCAAATGATCTGAATTCCAGAACAATTTGGAGAACCTAGAACGTCTGCATCAAACTAATTTGTATTCTACATAATACGAAAGGGCTTGAAGGTCTTGAAGGAACAAACTGGGTTGATTTCCGTTTTGAAGTTCTTCTTAATCGGTAAATTATTCATTTCTTCTACATTTTAAATGATAGCATCCGTACTCCAGCTGATCTAGTAAAAAAAAAAATTAGGGTCCCTAGAAACATAACAAACTAGAAAATTACAGGAAACTAGATAAGGTGGATAAGACAACCGTACAAGAATTGAATCATTTGTTTGAGATACTGCGTATATCCATTTTTCACAATTCCGAGAAAACAACAAAAAAATGTTTTTGAACAAATTGGCTCCGAATCTTTTGATTTTATCGATACAGATCAATAGTTTTTGGCAAAACTCAGTATCCTGGGACACTTCCAGTTAGAAAACTGCAAGCAGTACTTCTCAATTGTTTTTCAAAGTGCGTGTACATATGTAGTTTCTCAAACAAACGAAAAAATCTTCATACATTTCCGAACAAAATTTTTTTGAAGAAACTTGCTTGAAGAAATCTTAACGTGCAAATTTATGACAAATGTTCAGCTCCTGATTTTTAAGAATTTAACGGTAAATCGCACATGGACAATTATATTAGTCAAATTTCCAGGGAAAAAAGAGGAATAATAATATAATAAATTACCAATCATTTGTCATAAACTCAAGAATTTTGTAGAACAACGACTTTTGTAGGAAACACGACGGTCTCGAATTTGGAAATTTCCAATTTACACCCTGTATCCACACCCTGCCTTCCACTTAGACGTAGTTTACGCCAAAAGAAAGTAATATCGCTAGGTGGATAAATCAAAGTTTTTAAATTACGTCTCACATAACGAGCTCAAAACGATTTCCCATCCATTTATCACATCACACCAGCTCCTACACACAGCGCCTTCTGATATTCAATACTATTACGAGAAACGCCATACGAAGAAGACGAGGACGATTACGACGAATGGAATGTGATTTGTATGTTGCTGTTGCTTCCATCATCGGCGGCGACGACACCCCGCATATCTCTGGGAAGCATCTCCTTTCACAACAACTTCTTTCTCGGTTCACAAGAGAGCGAACGCCAGAAATTTGAATATGTTTTGTACCACCTCATAGCCATTCCCACAACGACCCTCTACCGCATCGTCGTAACCGTTCAGTTTCAAGCAGCAGAGCAGAGCAGTACAGCCGACAACAGCAAGCTCAACAAATGTGTTACATTGATAGCTTTAAAAGCAGCTTCAATTTTTGGCTTAGTACGAATTTGGGCGCTGTCAATGAACGGATTGTTACTCGAGTGTCGTATCCAGATGCCTTTCGGTCGAAAATGGATCGAATAAAGATATTATTTGCTCCGAGCAGAAGAGTGGAAGATGAATAAATTTTCGATCACCTCAAGTATCCTTCATATGGAGAACTTTGGTTGAGTTTTTCTTCAGCATAAATTTACATGATAATAAAAGGGATTTCGTTCTGAATGATATGTCAACTTGTATAACGAGGAACGTCTTATAAATGAAGTAAGGATAGTCAATAAAAAGAAAATTGTTAGTGTTGTGATTTGGAGACCAAAATTTGAAGAGAACTTGGACTACATTGAACAGATAGCATACCGCACATGCTGCCATGAAAGTCATCACAAGATGAAACATAAACAAATTTTACTACCATCATTCAACATAATGAGCTAAACGCTCAGACAAGGGATCAAGCATTCAAACCTACCTCAATTTAACCCACAGCAAACCGCCCATCGCTTATCCCGCACACGTAATAAACATAAGCTCATCAATTTCCATAAAGGCATTTTATAACCTCAATCTATTAATTCTCTGGCCTTTTCTCCAGGCTTTCGCTGCTGGGCATTGTGCTGCCGTACCGTGTTGGTACTACGGACTGAACTTAAGCCAAGGCTTTCCGAGAGGGATTTCCACGCCACTTTCCCGTGTGCGCCCGAAAGCCTGCCCGTAATCCGTTTCACATGCTTGTGCTTTAAGCCCTGCCCCTCGTGCTGCGTAGCACCCGGAACAAATTCTCACCGTTGCTTTTGGGGTGCAAACAACGAGCTGCACAGTTCCCGTGCTATTTTGCCTCTGTCTCGGAGAAAAGGGCTTACGCAATAGATCGAATTTTCTAGTTTTACAACTAACATCGCATTGCAACCAGTTCTAGATAATTTCGGGTCAGTCGGAATCAATTTTTAAGTGGCTTGTCTAACATCTACTTTTCACTGTTTCTTACTCTATTGATGTTTGCTGACAACAGGAATGTGACAATCAAAAGGAAATTGAATGTTAGTTGATAAATTATATTCATTTCAACAACCCATCAATCAGTTTACACTCCGTCAACTAGGAAGCACATTTTTCATAATTCACAGGCTTTGTTTTATTTATTCATCCACTCTGTTATTAGGGTCACATCGGTTCGTAATCGCACCCATTACAGCGTTAACAATATGGCGCGCACCTGTCCACTCGTGGCTCGTGCGTGAGCCCTTCTGAACAATAGACAAGTGCTGAAGAGGGTGTCCGAAAGCTTCCGAGCGAAATCTAAATGGCTCCGTCGGTAACAATTAGCAATGTTCATCGTGATGAGGACTGCTGGCGCTGCTGCTCGTTTTGCTTTGACAATAGCTTTCGACCATCGACTACCACCGGCCGGCGATTGCGTGCCATTTGTGGGTTCTCCCCGGCGATGCCGGTCTGCTTCTGCGGCTCTGTTACTGCTAAGCTGATGGCTGATAATATGCCCCATCATATACCGAGTCGATGACGCCTCTACCCTGTTTTATGGTGCTCATTTACGGAATGATTTACGCATGTTGTTGGTATTTAGTGGAGGTAGGACGTGCTGTAGTGGTTGTGTCACATGGAGTGGGCTTGAGGAGGTTCTGTTAAGCTTCATTCCCTTTACGACAGCAACGTGGTTGTTTACACAAATGTGCTTGTGTACAACTCCGTGACAAAGGAAGCTTTATATTGACGTGTCTAATTAAGGCAAAAGAAATAGAAAATGTATTTCCTTAATTTAATGACTGGCATACTTAAAAAATGGTACATAGAGTTGTTTGTTTCAATGATTTACTAATAGACAAGTAAGAAATAAATAAACGAAATGTCTTCTTCAACCCGTCGACCGCTACTGCAATAGCGTCTTAAGGACAAGCCTCCCAGAATCCAAAACTGAATACACCCGCGTTTTCAAAGGCACTCCACTCAATACGGAAGCAGAGCACAACTGTCATTTTCGTTATTCTGGCTTTGCTGCATCACTACATGCGTGAAATAATGAAAATGACAATTGTGCGTTGCTTCCGTTTTGAATGATGTGCCCTTGAAAACGCAAGTGCATTTAATTTTAGATTTCGGGAGGCTTGTCCTTAAAGGTTTGATATAATTTTGCGCCATCGCCGTCTTGAACTTAATCGCATATGGCTGGATCCACTTCATAGGCGTAGATGTTGAAATCAACGATGACGCAGCATTATGTTCGACCCTTATAGAAATATTCTTACAGAATTCCAGGCCAATTCGCAAAGTACCCAGATTTGTACGAATCCGGCCATCGACCAAAACACCCCCAAGTTGGATTTTCTTGACCCAACTAGGACCAATGACGATTCCGGCCATCGATTTTCTTGACCCAACTAGAACCGATAACGATTTCGGCCATCGACGAACTCACTCCCGAGTTGGATTTTCTGGACCCCAATTAGGTCCGATAATGACTTCGGCCATCGACCAGCTCACTCCCGAATTGGATTTTCTTGACCCAACTAGGTCCGATGACGATTTCGGTCATCGACCAACTAGCTCCAGAGTTGGATTTTCTGGACCCCAATTAGGTCCGATGATGACTCCCGAGTTGGATTTTCTTGACCAAACTAGGACCGATAACCATTCCGGCCATCGACCAGCTCACTCCCGAGTTGGATTTTCTTGACCCAACTAGGTCCGATGACGATTTTGGCCATCGACCAACTAACTCCAGAGTTGGCAGAGGTCCGCTAAAGACTCCGGCCATCAACCAGCTCACTACCGAGTTGGATTTTCTGGACCCCAAATTAGGTCCGATGATGACTCCGGCCATCGACCAGCTCATTCCCGAGTTGGATTTTCTTGACCCAACTAGGTCCGATGACGATTTCGGCCATCGACCAACTAGCTCCAGAGTTGGATTTTCTGGACCCCAATTAGGTCCGATGATGACTCCGGCCATCGACCAGCTCACTCCCGAGTTGGATTTTCTGGACCCCAATTAGGTCCGATGATGACTCCCGAGTTGGATTTTCTTGACCAAACTAGGACCGATAACCATTCCGGCCACCGACCAGGTCACTCCCGAGTTGGATTTTCTTGACCCAACTAGGTCCGATGACGATTTTGGGCATCGACCAACTAACTCCAGAGTAGGATTTTCAGGACCCCAAATAGGTCCGATAATGACTCCGGCCATCGACCAGCTCACTCCCGAGTTGGTTTTTCTGGACCCCAATTAGGTCCGATGATGACTCCGGCCATCGACCGGCTCACTCCCGAGTTGGATTTTCTTGACCCAACTAGGTCTGATGACGATGGACCCTCCTTAGCCGTGCGGTAAGACGCGCGGCTACAAAGCAATACCATGCTGAGGGTGGCTGGGTTCGATTCCCGGTGCCAGTCTAGGCAATTTTCGGATTGGAAATTGTCTCGACTTCCCTGGGCATAAAAGTATCATCGTGTTAGCCTCATGATATACGAATGCAAAAATGGTAACCTGGTTTAGAAACCTCGCAGTTAATAACTGTGGAAGTGCTTAATGAACACTAAGCTGCGAGGCGGCTCTGTCCCAGTGTGGGGATGTAATGCCAATAAGAAGAAGAAGATGACTCCGGCCATCGACCAGCTCACTTCCGAGTTGGATTTTCTTGACCCAACTATGTCCGATGACGATTTCGGCCATCGACCAACTAGCTCCAGAGTTGGATTTTCTGGCCCCAATTAGGTCCGATTATGACTCCGGCCATCGACCAGCTCACTCCCTAGTTGGATTTTCTGGACCCCAAACAGGTCCTATGATGACTCCGGTCATCGACCAGCTCACTCCCGAGTTGGATTTTCTGGACCCCAATTAGGTCCGATGATGACTCCCGAGTTGGATTTTCTTGACCAAACTAGGACCGATAACCATTCCGGCCATCGACCAGCTCACTCCCGAGTTGGATTTTCTTGACCCAACTAGGTCCGATGACGATTTTGGCCATCGACCAACTCACTCCAGAGTTGGATTTTCTGGACCCCAATTAGGTCCGATGATGACTCCGGCCATCGACCAGCTCACTCCCGAGTTGGATTTTCTGGACCCCAAATAGGTCCGATGATGACTCCGGCCATCGACCAGCTCACTCCCGAGTTGGATTTTCTGGACCCCAATTAGGTCCGATGATGACTCCGGCCATCGACCAGCTCACTCCCGAGTTGGATTTTCTTGACCCAACTATGTCCGATGACGATTTCGGCCATCGACCAACTAACTCCAGAGTAGGATTTTCAGGACCCCAAATAGGTCCGATAATGACTCCGGCCATCGACCAGCTCACTCCCGAGTTGGATTTTCTTGACCAACTCACTCACTCCCGAGTTGGATTTTCTTGACCCAACTAGGACCGATGACGATTTCGGCCATCGACCAACTCACTCCCGAGTTGGATTTTTTCGACTCCAACTTAATTGATACTTGATGGGCTACAGCTCTTCGATGAACCTACGCCGAATGGAGTATCCTTCTCCACTGGACTCGATCCTGGGCCAATCGCTTCCAGTCGCCCTGAACATTGAGCGCCCTCAGGTCCTCTTCAACTGCAAAAAGCAATCGTGTACGCGGACTTCCACGAAACCTGCGGCCTCTTCCGGGTTCTCTACTAAATATTATCTTCGCTTGACGTTCTTCCGGCATACAAACAACGTGATCAGCCCACCGTAGTCTGCCGTGTTGTATAAGCTTAAAAATATCCAGCCCTTTATATACCTGGTACAATTCGTGATTCATGCGACGTCGCCAGATACCGTTCTTTTGCTTACCGCCAAGTATTGTCCGCAGCACCTTACGCTCAAACACTCCGGAAGCTCTTCGATCAGCCTCCTTTAACGTCCATGTCTCATGGCCGTATAAAGCCACCGGAAGAATCAGAGAAGTATACAGCGCGAGTTTTGTTTTCGTTTGCAGACTACGGAACTTAAGCTGGTTATGAAGTCCGTAATAAGCCCTATTTGCAGCTGCAATACGCCTTTTCACCTCGCGGGTAACATCATTATCGCACGTCACTAATGTTCCAAGATACACAAATTCTTCTACCACTTTAAAATTTTCACCATCCAGCACCATTTCGCTACCACCACCATTAATGAACCCACGTTGATTGCCAGCGACCATGTACTCCGTTTTGCTGGTATTGATCGTGAGTCTAATCCTCGCTGTCTCCCTCTTAAAAGGCACAAAAGCCTCTTCCACGGCACGGCGATCAATTTCGATAATATCGATATCGTCCGCAAAACCCAGGAGCATATGCGATCTTGTGATAATGATACCGCTTCTTTGCACGCCAGCTCTCCTAATCGCTCCCTCGAGCGCTATATTGAACAGTAGATTCGAGAGTGCATCACCCTGCTTTAATCCATCCAAGATAACAAATGACGTCGATATTTCAGCCGCAACCCTTACACTTAATTTCGATCCGTCCAACGTTATACGAATCAGCCGTATCAGTTTCGTCGGAAAACCATGTTCAAGCATCATTTGCCATAATTCATTCCGTTTCGCTGAATCGTACGCCGCCTTGAAATCAATAAACAAATAATTTGTCTGCATGTTGTACTCCCGGAATTTATCAAGGATTTGTTTCAGGGTAAACATCTGATCCGTCGTTGATCGGCCCTCACGAAACCTGTTTGGTATTCGCCGACGAAGGACTCTTCAAGCGGTCTCAATCTGTTGAACAGAATACGGGGCATAATTTTGTACGCCGAATTAAGGAGGGTTATTCCTCGGTAATTAGCGCACTCCAGTCTGTGCCCTTTCTTATAGAGAGGGCAGATGAGGTCGTCCAACCAGCAGGCATTTTTTTTTCTGCCCCTCGCTAATCACTTGTTCTTCATATTCTTTCTTCTTCCTGCGGTGGGTTCGTTTTTTGGCTGCTCTTGCTTCATTCGATCTCTATTCGACCGGGTACCTGACACCAACATCCGGCTTCTGGCAACGTTCCTCTGTCACTCTCTGACACTCCACATCGAACCAACCCGTCCTGGGTCGCCTCTGTGCAGTCCCTACCACTTCTCGTGCTGTTGTGCTCACCGCTCCATGGATCGACTCCCATAGATCGTTGATGTTGTCGCTAACGTTGATTGCACTTATCCGTTCGTCGAGCTTCTGGCGGTACTCAGCCGATACTCCTTCCGCCGACAATCGCTGGATATTGTAACGCATCGTTCGCTGTGATCTTTCATTCGATACAGTTGACAACCGTGATCGAATTTTACTGACAACGAGGTAGTGATCAGAGTCAATGTTCGGACCTCTGATTGTCCGCACATCGATAACATTCGAGAAATGGCACCCATCCACCAGAACATGGTCTATCTGATTGCAAGCTTCACCATTTGGGTGTCTCCAGGTGTGCTTTCGGATATTCTTTCGTGCAAAATAGGTGCTACTGATGGCCATCCCTCTGGCAGCAGCGAAATTTACTAGCCGTAGGCCGTTGTCATTGGAATTATAGGACGGAAAAGGTCCTCTCTACCGACCTGAGCGTTAGCGTCTCCGATAACAATTTTCACGTCATGCTTTGGGCACTCTCCATAGGCTTTATCAAGACATTCATGAAACGTGTTCTTCACGTCATCGGAATTATCGTCGGTGCGTAAACATTGATTAGGCTGTAATTGAAGAATTTGCCCCGTATCCTCAACACACAGATGCGTTCGCTAATGGGTTTCCACCGCATCACTTGCTTCATCTGCTTGCCCATCACTACGAATTCAACTCCATGCTCTGCTTTTTTCGCCGCCACTGTGATAGATGTTATACTTGAATGCAGTGTTGGTCGTGGGGTTCACGGCTCGGAATTCACGTTCTCCGGATCTAGGCCATCGGACTTCTTGAATAGCGGCCACGTTCACTCTAAGTCCAACCTTCTGTAGTTCGCGAGCCAGAAGGCTCACTCGTCCAGGATCATTTAGGGTCCTTCCTGACATTCCAGGTACCGAGTTTCCAATCATAGTTCTTATTTCGTTGCCGGGTCGATTGCCAAAAATAACGTTCTCTTTTCTTCTATCTCCATTTTTCGTGGTATTTGAGAGGCTACAGTAAGCTACCTTACCGGGGTCGCGTTACCTACATCGCGATGATGGGGCTGCCACCTTAGGTATAGCTGACGCAATACAGCATTTCGTAATTCAGCCGCTGGGTTCCAGGCAGACGCTGTTTGAGTCGCACCTCCTGGTTCACAGACGCTCGAGCCGTACCTTTTCACTCTAGCTGATGTCAGAAAGACAACAGTGCCCAGACTGCACTACCAGCTAAGTACACAACCCTTAGCTTTTGTCATCGGACGACCCGTGGAAGCGTGAGATAGGAACTTGTGGGGACCAGAGCTCTGTCGGGCGCTCCCACCTTGATTTATTTTGCAGCCCAAAAACGACTATTATCTTCTAATTATTCATAATTTTCTTTTTTTTTGGCATTTTGTTCTTGCCCTTGTATTGTTAACACCAGCGATGAATCGAATTGGCGGCAAATATGATTAACCGTTTCCCGAAAGATACCAACTAATGCCGGATGGAAGCGTGGATTATTTGGCCGAAACTCATCCGGCCGAAAGCCATTTGACCGTTGCGTTGCGTTGTAACGGAGTATTTTGTAGATTGCATACTGATAGCTGTCATGTATATTCTTTAACCTTCTTACACCAATTGCTTATGGATGTCCATTTGGGATTTAATGGCAATCCAATTGGGGGTCCAAATGATAAATCATGAAAGCCACCATTGCCGGCCACGCCCATCTTCTCCGCTATTAGGAAAGGGAAAAAAATGATGATATGACATCTACTTAAGAGAAACCAGCGACTCACCGACGCCCTTATAAATGTCAATGAGTTGGATGATTGGTAGGGTATGTGTTTTAGGAGTATCATTATAAGCAAATAATAGAAAATTTATGAAAAGACGTTGGGAGTGACTTTGCTCGTTCGTATGGAAGCATAAATGGAACATTGAATGCAGCTACCCAACGAGAGAATCTCGGCGACTAGTTGACACCGTGGCTGCGATGAAATCGCTTAGGTCTGGGGGAGCCTTTATAGACTATAGAGAAGTCGCGATTCAGCGTGCTACTTAACGACAAAGACCTGAACCCCTGTGTAGTCAACAAAGCTACTTAGAAGCTGAACCGTACTGTAAATGCCATTTTTATTTTCATTTAAGGCCATTAGTATGCATTCAATGATATATTTTTTTACTGGTTGAATTACTCTTCCTTTGAAAAGAAAATGTTCTTACTGAAAATGAATTGTATGCATTTTCAGATGAAAGAAGAGCAGCATTTATGCCTTTGGTAGAAGTGGTTCAGAGAACAACACTGCCATGGGGCGCTTCCCTTGTTCTGAAACAAATAAATAAAAATTTGACTAAAACAAATATTCAAGATTCTACATCTATTTCTCCACGAAATTTGTATTATTTCTGATATTTTTTAACAGCATACAATTTGAAGTTCCGCGAATGTTGCGGATGCATAAAATTGTAATATTAAGGTAAGCTATACTGACAGATTTTGAACAGAGCCAGGTCTATGCAGAAATGTTGGGGGTGGTTTGATGTCGAAAACTGTCTGCTGGAGGTGGGGCGCGACAACACACACCCCTACTGCTGAGAATGATACCATTCATTCGGATTAGTGCGGATTAAAAGTGCAACTCAATCGAAATGTGCAATCCGGTTTCGACTGTTCAATACCCTGATTCACAAAATTGATTGTCGTTGTTTTGTTGCCGTCCTCAATTTCCACATTCACGGTAGCAAAATAATCTCTCCATAGAAAATTAAAAATTGCTGAATAGGTATGTAGCACTACTGTCTCCTAATTGAAGTTAAGTAAAATCGCTGCAAAACATAACACTGCAAGCAAGCAAGTACACAATTTAAAAATAAAATTGTGTTTTAATGCTCATTCAATACATATGTATAAAACCACAGAAATAAAAACATAATATTGAAAAAAAAAGATTTATTGATGCCTCTGTCATATTTAACACGTACGTCCCCAACCCCCATTTTACGACAAAACTCAAAATTCAAAACCACGCAGCTCAGCCAATTTCTAACGGATTTTCAAGCAATCTTCTGGAATCGATCACAAAATTCCTATAGTTTTAGGAACCGAAGTCAATTTTTGTCCAATGGCCATGGTTCCGGATATATTCTGGGGAGTACTGGGGTTACCTCCCTCCCGGAAAAAATGGTCACTGGCAGATCGGCTTCGAAATCCATCGTGCGACATGTCAAACTTCATGATTTTGCAAAACAAGTACACTGGAGTACATTTCGGCGATTTTCGATCGAATTGGCCACCCTTTGGGTAATTCCAGGGCCTGGTTCCCTTAGGGAAGTGGCTATTTTTCATTCAATCTTGGAACCCATCTTGCGACATATCAAACATCATGATTTTGCAGAACAAGTACACTGGAGTATGTTTCGGCGATTTTCAATCGAATTGACCACCCTCCGGGAAGTACCCGGAGGAAGCAGGGCCTGGTTCCCTTGGGGAAGTGGTCAATTTTCGTTTACTCTTGGAATCCACCTTGCGGCATGTCAAACTTCACAATTTTGCAAAACATATACACTGGAGTCCATTTCGGTGATTTTCGATCGAATCGGCCACCTTCCGGGTAATTCCAGGTAGACCTGTGCGCTGATTGAAATTCAACAGGCGGTAGCGTGATAGATCATTTTCAGCCAGCGGCATCACGCCGTTGGTGATTGGCGGCGGCGTGAATCAGCGTGAACCAGAAATTTATTCAGAAGTTCCTCCAGAAATTCTTCCATAAGTTCCTCCACGAGTTTTTTAAAAGATCGTCAAGAAATTCCTTTGGACATTCCTCCAGATATTCGTCTATAAGTGCCTCTGGGAAATTCTTCCAGATACTCTTTCCGGATATCGTCTGGAAGTTCCTTTAGGAAGCTTCTCCAAGAATTACTCCAGGAATTCCTCCGGAAGTTCCTCCAGGAATTCCTCCGGAAGTTCCTCCAGGAATTCCTCCGGAAGTTCCTCCAGGAATTCCTCCGGAAGTTCCTCTAGGAATTCCTCCGGAAGTTCCTCCAGGAATTCCTCCGGAAGTTCCTCCAGGAATTCCTCCGGAAGTTCCTCCAGGAATTCCTCCGGAAGTTCCTCCAGGAATTCCTCCGGAAGTTCCTCCAGGAATTCCTCCGGAAGTTCCTCCAGGAATTCCTCCGGAAGTTCCTCCAGGAATTCCTCCGGAAGTTCCTCCAGGAATTCCTCCGGAAGTTCCTCCAGGAATTCCTCCGGAAGTTCCTCCAGGAATTCCTCCGGAGGTTCCTCCAGGAATTCCTCCGGAAGTTCCTCCAGGAATTCCTCCGGAAGTTCCTCCAGGAATTCCTCCGGAAGTTCCTCCAGGAATTCCTCCGGAAGTTCCTCCAGGAATTCCTCCGGAAGTTCCTCCAGGAATTCCTCCGGAAGTTCCTCCAGGAATTCCTCCGGAAGTTCCTCCAGGAATTCCTCCGGAAGTTCCTCCAGGAATTCCTCCGGAAGTTCCTCCAGGAATTCCTCCGGAAGTTCCTCCAGGAATTCCTCCGGAAGTTCCTCCAGGAATTCCTCCGGAAGTTCCTCAAGGAATTCCTCCGAAGTTCCTCCAGGAATTCCTCCGGAAGTTCCTCCAGGAATTCCTCCGGAAGTTCCTCCAGGAATTCCTCCGGAAGTTCCTCCAGGAATTCCTGCGGAAGTTCCTCCAGGAATTCCTCCGGAAGTTCCTCCAGGAATTCCTCCGGAAGTTCCTCCAGGAATTCCTCCGGAAGTTCCTCCAGGAATTCCTCCGGAAGTTCCTCCAGGAATTCCTCCGGAAGTTCCTCCAGGAATTCCTCCGGAAGATCCTCCAGGAATTCCTCCGGAAGTTCCTCCAGGAATTCCTCCGGAAGTTCCTCCAGGAATTCCTCCGGAAGTTCCTCCAGGAATTCCTCCGGAAGTTCCTCCAGGAATTCCTCCGGAAGTTCCTCCAGGAATTCCTCCGGAAGTTCCTCCAGGAATTCCTCCGGAAGTTCCTCCAGGAATTCCTCCGGAAGTTCCTCCAGGAATTCCTCCGGAAGTTCCTCCAGGAATTCCTTCGGAAGTTCCTCCAGGAATTCCTCCGGAAGTTCCTCCAGGTATCCCTCCGGAAGTTCCTCCAGGAATTCCTCCGGAAGTTCCTCTAGGAATTATTCCGGAAGTTCCTCTAGGAAATCCTCCAGAAATTCCTGGAATTCCAGGTGGCCAATTCCAGTTTTACGGAGGAATTCCTGGAGGAACTTCCGGAGAAATTCCTGGAGGAACTTCCATAGAAATTCCTGGAGGAACTTCCGGAAGAGTTCATGGAGAAACTTCCGGAGGAATTCCTGGAGAAACTTCCGGAGGAATTCCTGGAGGAACTTCCAGATGAATTCCTGGAGGAATTCCTGAAGGAACTTCCAGGCGAAATCCGGGAGGAGTTTCTGGAAGAACTTTCCAGAGGCACTTACGGAGGAATGTCCAAAGGAATTTCTTGACGATCTTGACTTCTGGAAGAATTCCTTGACGAACTTTTGAAGAAATTTTGGCGCTTGAAACTGGTTCACGCCGATCCACGCCACCGCTGATCACCAACGTCGTGACGCCACCGCCGCTGCCTGAAAATGATCTATCACGCCACTGCCGGTAAAATTTCAATTCAGCGCACAGGCCTACCTGGAAGTACCCCATGAAGTTTGACATTCGATCGAAAATCGCCGAAATGTACTCCAGTGTACTTGTTTTGCAAAATCATGAAGTTTGACATGTCGCACGATGGATTTCGAAACCGATCTGCCAGTGACCATTTTTTCCGGGAGGGAGGTAACCCCAGTACTCCCCGGAATATATCCGGAATCATGGCCATTGCACACAAAATACCTCGGTTCCTAAAACTATAGGAATTTTGTGATCGATTCCAGAAGATTGCTTGAAAATCCGTTAGAAATTGGCTGAGCTGCATGGTTTTGAATTTTGAGTTTTGTCGTAAAATGGGGGTTGGGGACGTACGTGTTAAGTCTACCACAAAAAAGACAGTAACCAAACCATGGTTTCCTCTAACCCTAACATGTAAGAGGTGAGCCAGCCTAGGGCTGTAAACCTCTATAATAAAGATATAAAAAAAAATAACCCTAACAGGAGAAAGTAATGCAATAATATCTAATTCTGTTAATGACACTCTATACTATTATGAACTTGGTGTGCATAAGAGGAAAAATACCAAGAATTGATATGCAAAATACTTCAGGCATAACAGACTCTGTTATTGCAATACCAAATGCGTAACAAATTAACATTCGTTTGGTAATAAAATATCTGAGTATGCCATACCCAAGTATTTTGCATATTAATGTTTGGTATTATTTTTTGGCATTTTACCTCTTATGTATATCAAATTCATACCAACTTTTGTTATCGACGTCGCCGCTCCTGCTCGGGAATTGTTTAAAGAAATTTTTGATTCCTTTTTTATAATATTTCGAATTCTAATTTGATAATTTATTTTTCTTTGACCATTTAGCCTCCTCTCCATGAAATACAACGTACATTCGATATTGCCACCAGGATACTCTCGCTATAGTCGTTTTATCACATGGTCTACATATGGCTTTAGGGGAAACTGGACACACATGATCCCCACTTTTTGTTTAGGATATTTCTCGATGTAACATGCACAGATTTGCACGCTTCTTGATGGACTTGATAAAGAATTTAATTAGCTTTTCAAAAACGTCATTGGAAGAAATTATTTGTTCATGAAAGTTACCAAAAAATCGATTTTGCCGAAAGATAGAAAATTTGGCATTTTCAAAACTTGCGGGAGACTTGATCCCCATATAGGGGGAAATTGATCCCTTTATGAGCTGAACATGTTTAGGTTCTTCCAAGTCCAATGAAAGGTTGAATTGGTCTAGCCTCATATCCTAACACTTCTTCATAGTCTGTTGTAATATCAGTCGTGCGAAAATTAAATATTGTTGGTATTAAGCAAGGCAAGTATTTTGGTTCTCGAATAGAGTAATAGTGACAGATAGAATGTCTGCTATAGCAACAAAATTGGCATGGTGATGATGATTTATCTGCAAACCATTCAGTCCACTAAAATACAGTGGTCATATCACGACAACCATGATGTTCCTAAGAGGATCTCTCTTTGTGATTGATACAGTTATGATACCAAAAATGGTTGATCGATACATAAATATATCTTTGTAATTTTAGAATCTAATTATTCTATTAAATCTCTGAAAATTTGCCACACTGCAAATGCCATGGCCAATGGTAAATCTCCCTGAGTACCTGTTTTGGGACCAATATAAAAAAGAGCTGTGATACCGCCACCAGGGGTGACAATGGGTTCCGGGGGTGTGGGGTGAGGGGGGGAATGGGTCATCGTTCTCACCGGTAGTCTAGGGGTAGTAGAGCAAAACCGTTCAAAAAGGTCTCTTATATTTTGGTCTTCTTGCCCTCAGATGCATTCTATCTATTCTACAAGCATTCTAAGTAGCTGAAACAGTGACGCATTCTCACCTCTATTTGACCCATTGTCACCCCGATGACGGTACATCGAGATCGCCAGACTACTAACAATACCACAACCGTGATCATACCAGGATGGTGACTTCATACATCAATATGGTACTGTTACACATAATCATTTGGTACTGTCACACATCACCATTTTGTAGTGCGTGTTATTATTACACAAATGCGATTTCTTTTAAGCGACTGACCAAAACTTGTTGAATGAGCCTATTTAAAGCTTAATTTACACTCTTTTTTTATTGAACATAATGTTAAAGTGCATATAATTAAAATTATCAAAACTAAGTATGTTCAACTACACTTTGTTCGGGTTAATGAAATAAGTCTATTGAGAAATTCAAATTGCGCGTGTATCGTCTGATTGACAAAATTAAAGAGAAATTAAATTCATTTATACTTTTTAACTAGAAAAGAATTTTAACAGATCAATTAGTTACATACAATACAATAATATGCGACTGTATACAACAAACGCCTTAATATATGCAATATCGGGATCAAGTGTGTCCAAACTGTGGGGGATCAAGTGTGTCCATGTTGAGTATTTATCTTGTTTTGTTTTTTGTCTTCAATGGAAAATAACCATAGTAAGTTGAATGAATTTATTCAATTCTACAATAATAAAACTTTGTCCAGTAAAAATTTGGTACGTTTTGGTTGGACATATTCAAAGTTATTAAACTTTTCTCCTTTGAAGAAAAAAAGGATTGAGAATGCTTAAATAATAAAACCTCTCTAAAACCCATATACATAAAGTAACTAATATCAAATGTTACTCAGGTTCAATAATCTATCTAACGGATCCGTTTACACACATCACTGGTATAAAAATGTGATTTGTATTCGAAAAAACAGGGGGGGATCATGTGTCCCCGGGGATCATGTGTGTCCAGTTTCCCCTAAGCATTTGTTCACACATTCATTGATTCCTATATTAAATCCGTTACCGTTCTGTAGCTTTCACAGCGCGAAATGCGGAAAAAAAAGATCAATCCTAACAGAAAAAAAACAACGGAATCAAACATCAAGCCACCTCTCCTAACCCGCCAAACAGTGCGCCATCAGCCATATTTACGATAACGAGAGTTTAAACGCAATCATATTAACTTACGATATATTTACTACTGTGTCGCTACTGTCGCGTCCCACCGGAACAGGCGACACCGAGGAGGTGGCATACGGTGAGTGTGGATAAGCTTTTTGCCGTCGTCCATTGTTTTCCGTGGTGGCTTCACCTTGGTTCAGGCTCGGGAAGTGTCTCCCAACTCGACCTAGCTTTTGCTGATTTTTGTAACTAGGTATAGGTTCGGTTCTACAAAATCATATGTGTGAAATTAGTAACAAACGCCAGCGCCGAAGATTTCTAGACGGGCGCACCGCTCTAACTGAAAATCCAGTGATCGTCCACCGCTATCAAACTTTCTACGCTTTTGTTAGTTTTTTTACTCTACAGAAAGCATGAAATAAAATTCTATGTCAGATCGTTTTACAACTCAGAACAAGGAAGATGGGATATGGGATCCTAAATTATTGTTGGCTCAGCACCAAATTGAGGGGGTTAGAGGCAGAGGGATGTAAGTGACTTTTTTTTTTTCAAAAATGGAGTTGAGTATAGTAAAAATTGCTTTGATTCTAGTGCTTTGCGGCAATATTCCAAAAAGGTTTGTACAATGTTTATAATAAATATGCAATTTTACAGAAAATTAGTATTTTTTTAACGGATTCGGCTTTATAGTCTTAAAATTGTTCAAACAATAATGTTTTAACTGCCCGACGTTTCGGCTGTGTTTGGCAGCCTTCTTCTGGGGGAAATTGGTTTTACTGTTTTCGTTGTTTTGTTACACTGTAATCTTGTGTCTTGTTGTCATTCATGTTTTCTATTTTGATTATCGTGGACTTTATCAAAAAATATTGTTCAATTTGTTCGTACTATCAATCACGGACGGTCCGTCAAACACGGCTGCCAAACACAGCCGAAACGTCGGGCAGTTAAAACATTATTGTTTGAACAATTTTAAGACTATAAAGCCGAATCCCAGCATATATATTTAACAGTCGAGACACCGTAGGGATTTTTTTTAACTTAACAATTTGTAGAAAACGAAAAAAAAATCAAAAACGTTGCACCAATTTTTCTCAAAATTAGGATTTTATCACCTAAACCCCTTTGCGTTTGACCCTCTCAATCAGAATTCGAAAATAAGGATTTCCGAATAGAGCTTTTTTTCGGAGGTCTGTCTGCCAAACAAAATAATATTTTGTTTAGCGCAGGTAGGGTAACTTGTCTGTATCTCAAGAAAAATTCATCTTTGCTTAGCTTAGCTTAGCTTAGCTTAGACTGACTGTACATATCAATGGTTGCTACTCCGTGATTGATCAGAACTGGTGCAAATTGCACTACGATCCAAGTGAATAGTGGTTGGTATTTACCAACTATTCTCGAAGTGCACGTTTCAGCAGCTCGCAAATGTTGATCAATAACGGCGCCGGCCAAGTCCTTACAGTCAGTTGGGAAAGGGAGGGAATGTGAGTGTGTGGTAATTGTTGCTACTAGAGACCGAGAATACCTCTGCATCTCCACATTTACCACGGGAAGGAAGTAGTGTTAGTTGGGTGGGGTAATCAGTAACATAGATCGGGATTCACCATGGAAAGTGATGTGACCTATGAAACTTCTACACAGCAGTATTAGCATTTCCTTAATTTGTTCAATTGTTCATTCTTCGCGAGAATAAACAATCAATCGCTCAAAGTGAGCGATTGTTCATTTGAATTTCGGATTAGGCGCCCGCGTTATCATTTCATTAACGTAAGAAAAGTAAAAAAGAAACGGGATTTAAATTGAAAATAATTGATAGTAATCGGAAAGCTAATGTTATTCAGCAACCCTTATTTTATCTCTATTTGACGTTAAGTAAGAATGTAAATTTACGTTCATTTTACATGTCGTTTATTTTGCATTACTTTCGCGCGTGTGTGTGTGTCACTTGCATTGACCAGTATACCGTAATCAGGATCTCACTGGTATTAATCCTGATTTGTCGGTTGGCACTCGTGTTGGGCTTGTGCGCTTTGAGCGGCACACGTTCGCTTCCCCAGTCTACATAAAATCGCACATGGTGCAATACAAGATGCTAAATTGGAGACGATATACATACATGTTGTGTGGAAAAGTACATCTATCGCCTGCACTCCAGCATCCTACACGACACCATATACGTTCATGTGTTGACTGGGTTTGATAGGGCCTGCTTATGGACACATGCAGCTTTTTGTAGAGGTTTAACAGAGCCCACTGTCAAACCCCACCACATCCTAGGCAGGCCCCCTAACTCGCAGTGGCCATGGGAAGGGGTCGTCAAGCCCTTGGACATAGTCCTTGCTGCCCCTGTATCTCAAGAAAAATTCATCTTTGATGGTAGTTAAAGTATACCAACTTCCTTCCTGATGGCCAATATAACTATCACGGCATTCAAACTATTAAATCAACAGAAACAAAGCCCGAAAATGGAACTGGCCTATTTCTAAGATCAATGCTTTGAAAAGAGTATCGTCCTGAACTAGATTGTACAAAGAGAGGCATAAATCTCGCATGTACAATCATTACGAGCTATGAAAACAGCTTGGCATGACCTGATACAAGTGCGATCGAAATATTATCGGAGAAACAGCCCCCACCGACAAGCTATCACAAAACGTATCGACCCCGCTTATTTTCTGTTGAAGATATTTGTCCTGCCTAGCTGTACTGAACGATTCTAAATACAAACCGGTGCCCTCGCATTTGGAACTTTTTCAAAGGCATCTATAATTTACTTATTTATGGATCCTGTACACCTCCGGTGGTGCAAAGGGCCGACTTGAAAGATCTCCATCCTGAGCGATGCCCGGCTATCGCTTTAACCTGTTGCCAGGTTAGATTTCGGTCGACTTTTTTTATTTCTTTATTGAGGCTTCGCCGCCATGAGCCTCTGGGTCTGCCTCTGCTGCGATGTCCCGCTGGGTTCCAGTCTAATGCTTGCTTACAGATTTCATTTCCGCCCCTACGTAGAGTGTGGCCGACCCAGCCCCACTTCCGATCCCGAATTTCTGTTGCTATCGGCCTCTGGTGACAACGACGATGGAGCTCGTTGTTTGAGATCCAGTTGTGAGGCCACCAGGCCCGAATTATATACCGCAGGCATCTGTTAATGAACACCTGCAGCCGTTGAGTGTTCTCCACTGATACACACCATGTTTCGCTAGCGTATAACAGCACAGATTTCACGTTAGAGTTGAAAATTCGTATTTTGGTGCGTTCACTTATCTGCCTGTTTTCCAGATATTTCTTAAACTCGCAAAGGCAGCCCTTGCTTTCTTGATCCGTGCGCCTATGTCGATCTTGGTACCGCCGTCTGACGCCATTTGGCTACCAAGATATTGGAAGCTTTCAACATTCTCCACTGGTTGCCCGGCTACTGTGAAACTGGAAGGAGTCAACGTGTTTACATCCAACGATTTGGTTTTGTTGACGTTGATGACTAAACCTGCCGAGGAGGAGCGATCGGCAAGGTCGTTGAGCTTACTCTGCATATCAGAGCGCCGTTGCGCGAGTAGTGCAACGTCATCCGCCAATTCGAAGTCGTTTAGGTGCTCCATGGTTATAGGCTGCCATAACAGCCCACGGTTTGGTTCACGGTCAATCGCATCTACCAGAATCTCATCGATTACGATGAGGAACAGTAACGGTGATAGAATACATCCTTGCCTCACACCAGCTACGACCCGGATAGGGTCGGACAGGACCCCATTGTGCAGCACTCTACACGAAAAGGCCTCGTACTGTGCTTCGATGAGGCCGATGATTTTCTCAGGGTCTCAGGGCGCCCCACATATTCTCGTGATTGAGACGGTCGAAAGCTTTTTCGTAGTCAATGAATACCAAGTAAAGGGACTCTTGGAATTCGTTGACCTGCTCCAGAATGATGCGGAGCGTGACAATATGGTCCACACAGGATCTTCCGGCACGGAATCCGGCTTGCTGCCGCCGGAGAGTCGCATCGATCTTCTCCTGAATCCTCCCGAATAGGATAATTTTGCACAGAACTTTGAGAACGGTACACAGCAACATAATGCCTCGCCAGTTATCGCATACAGTCAGGTCACCCTTTTTGGGCACCTTCACTAAGATACCTTGCATCCAGTCGACCGGGAAAGTTGCGGTGTCCCAGATATTACGAAATAAACGATGCAGTAGTTGAGCGAATGTCATGGGGTCAGCTTTGAGCATCTCGGCTGATATGCGGTCGACCCCTGGGGCTTTATTCGATTTCATGCTTTGGATGGCTGTTTGAATCTCTAGCAGTGATGGAGCTTCGGTATTGACGCGTGTTATACGTCGGATCCTAGGCAGATCATGCCAAGGTGGTGATGGCCTGGTTGGCACTTGAAAAAGTTGTTCGAAGTGCTCGAACCAGCGTTTCAGCTGGTCAGTTGGGTCGGTCAATAACTGATCATTCGCGTCTTTCACAGGCATCGTTGCATTCATCTTCGCCCCGCTTAAGCGTCGTGAGATATCGTAGAGGAGGCGAATGTCCCCGGTTGCGGCGGCTCTCTCTCCTTCGTCGGCCAGAGAGTCTGCCCACGCTCGCTTGTCCCGTCGACATGAGCGTTTTACTTCCTTCTCAAGAGCCGTGTATCGTTGACGGGCTAAGACTTTGGCTCCTCTGGTTTTCGATCGCAAAATCGCGGCTTTGGCTTCTCTTCGCTCCTCGATCTTCCTCCAGGTCTCATCGGTGATCCATTGTTTTCTCTGGGTGCGTAGTTCACCCAGATTGTTCTCGCTGGTGGCGATGAAGGCATTCTTGATGGCGGTCCATTGGTCTTCCACGCTGCCACCTTCCGGAATATCTGCAGCACGCGTCTCCAGTTCTTCAACGAAGGACCGTTTCACCGTGGCATCTTCCAGTCGGCGTGTGTTGAATCGTCGTCCAACTCTTTCCTCCTGCCGACGAATCCGCGCAATGCGCAGGCGTATTTCGCCGATGAGGAGGTGATGATCAGACGCGATATCGGCACTACGTTTATTCCGTACATCAAGAAGGCTCCGTTTCCATTTTCGGCTGATGCAGATGTGGTCGATTTGATTTTCTGTAAAGCCGTCACGGGAGACCCACGTGACCTTGTGAACCGGTCGATGAGGGAAGAGCGATCCCACCATGTCATTATTACCACAAAATTCTGCGAACAGCTCTCCGTTTTCGCTCATTTCTCCGAGACCATGGCGTCCCATAATGCGCTCATGGTTCGAGTTGTCGGATCCGATCTTCGCATTGAAGTCGCCCAAACAGATCTTGATATCACCCTTCGGAATTCTATCTACGACGGCATTGAGTTGACTGTAGAAGTTCTCTTTGTCTTGCAGATCGGTAGCATCGGTTGGCGCATAACATTGGATTGAAGTAAGGTTTCGGACCCGTGTTCTAAATCTGGCAACGATTATCCTTTCACTTATAGGTTCCCACTTCATAAGCGCAGAGTGTGCCTGAGCGCTTAGTAGGAAGCCAACTCCGCGATGCCGGAGAGCGTGTTCACCTCGTAAACCAGAGTATAGCAGAACTTGTCCCGACGGCGTTCTGTGTTCTCCAAAGTTTGGCCAACGGACTTCACTCAGTCCCAGGATCTCAAGCTTCATGCGGCGTGCCTCATTGGCAAGTTGTGCCAATTTACCCTGCTGGGCTAGGGTTAAAACGTTCCATGTTCCTATTCGTGTCCGTTGTTTCGCGCTAAGAGTCGTCGCCGTAAAATCAGTCCGTATTCTTTCATTATCGGATTCTCGAACAAATTGATGTTTCGGGAACAGTAGGTTGTTGGCCCAAGGTTCCCTATCCACCGGGATGGGGCTGCCATCTTAGGTATAGCTTCCGGGGAATAGCATTTCATACTCAGCCGCTGGATGCCAGAACAGACGCTGTTGGAGCCGCACCTCCTTGGTGGACAGACGCTCGATCAGTCGGGTCAAATTTGTTTAAAGTCCCACCCAACACCAGGACTAGGCTAGTGTGCTTTGAGCGGCACACGGTCGCTTTGATAGAGCCTTGGGGACACATGCAGCTTTTTATAGAAGTTCAACAGAGCCCACTGTCGAACCCCACCACATCCTAGGCAGACCCCACAGTACGCACCCTCTCACTCTAGCTGATGTCAGAAGGACAACAGTGCCCAGGCTGCACTACCAGCTAAGTACGCAACCCTTAGCTGGCGGTCAATTGTCATCGGAAGACCCGTGGAAGCGTGAGTATTGGAACTTGTGAGGACCAGAGCTATGTTAGGCGCCCCTTCCCGGATGTCAACTCACCATTTCGCAGCCCAAAGGCATCTATAATGAAGTGTATCAATTATTGTATCAATTTTTTTTAAATGCCTCCGAACACTTGCTTTTAAACGCTAATTTTTACTCAACTCATATAACCATTTTCATAGGATTTTGAATTTGATTAAAATTTTGGAATAAAAATATTAAAACTCTCTGGATTCAAACTCTGACCCTGACTTGTTTTACTCTGGCTTAGTATGCTGTCCTGGCCGGAAAGAAACTTCATGAGCCTAGGCTGATGAACATTGTGCAATGTAATGTGGCGTATTCAATGCCTATAAATTAATTCCACAATCAATTGCCTCGCCTAGAAAAAAATTCATTGCTTTATATGGCTTAGATTGTTAAGAGTACGTTTCAACTTATATCGGGAGCGTCCAATTGTGGTGCCAGAAGAGTGGAATTTTTATTGAAGGAACGATCAGTTTCAATTGAAGAAAATAAATGACCTTTTCACGATGAAGCTTCCGCGAAATCCAGCACAGTTAATTGATGGTAATAAATTTGTTGGATCAGAAAAAGGCAGCAGTTGGCATGGTTCAATTGGTAGACGAATCCCAGACTACAAGAGTTTTTTTTCATCTCATGTTCATAGCTACAAAATAATGAAAACGCGGTGGGAAATAAAAACCACCGGGAAAAAAATCAGGGTTTGATCAATTCATCCAATACATTTATTAAAAAGTGATCAAATTTACTTTTAATCCTACGCTGATATGTCATTGAATCCAACAATATGGTGTTTTGGGGCAGCTAACAGCTTCTCCGTCTATGTACAAAAACTAGAACAAAAGTGATCCATTGCTGGAGAACCACTGTCTTTCCGGTTTCTAATAACGGGTAATGTGTGCCGTCAGGATAGAACGTTTCGGGAAAAGAAAGCCAACCGTGCTTTTCACTGAAAATCTCGCAAACGAAGCATTACACGGAGCACTGAATTTGGGTTGGATTCGAGGAAAGAGTGGGACGAGGTATGTATAGTTGCCTCACGAGTAAACAAAATATGGCATATGTGCCGGAATTGTTTAGTGCTGCTGAAATGTGTTTGTTCGGTGGAAATTGGCGGAACTGGTGGATTGTGTCTTTTGTTGCACTGTTACTTCAACGTTCAAGTGTGTTGCCTGAGGGATAATACATATTTGATGACTTAATTTAGCTTACAGTTGTGAGGTAATGGTTACAGTTTTCTCATGATCGTTGACATTTTTGATGAATTTTATAGTTTAGCAACTGACATACATTTACACGATGCGCCGAGTGTATCTACTTCGTATGTTTGTATGAAATTAATAATGTAAGTATTTACTATAAATATCTTAAGAGGGGAAAAATCTTTGTTTAATCGCTCATACATATCTATAGTTCCTATCACAGAATTAAAACATGAAAAATAAGAAAACAATCTATTTAATAAATCATAAAGACACACATTAAACAAACTGAAACATGATTAACATTTCTCAATTAGTTTGCCTAGAGCTTGGGACATCAAAAGTTTCGATCATATACAGTGTCACTATCAAGGGAGGGGTAGGGATTCAGTGCTCCACCTTCTCCCCCTGATAAGAACAAGAAATCTTCAATGTTCAAAAATTTAAGTCGAAACCCAGAGGGCCAGAATTTTTGTAGAGGAGAACAGTGCATAATGCACCCCCAGGGCAAAATGGCTTTCACTCGTATAATCTGTTGTAGGACATTTATGAACGAATATTACCATTATAATTCATAATTATAGTTATCCATTATTGAGCTCTATTGGATAAAATGAGCGAAATCCCTTCATATTCACTCAAGTTCAATGATTCGCGATTCTTCCACCTCATTCGTAAGATTGTAGTTGAATCCATTAAGAAAAATAAACAACTATATGTTCACCATTATTTTATATGCAATTAAGTAATTTTACACCACCATTCGGGCGTTTTGCGTTGAAAAAGCTTAAGGGGTACATTAAAGACCGTTCTCCCCTACTCTTAGTGTATCACAAATCTCCGTTATGTTACTGCTGAATTGTGCCATCGATTTAAAAAATTAAAGACGACAAAAAAAAAATCATTATTCTTTCTCGCTGCAACATGGTGCAAAAGCTGGTTGAAAACAAGCAACTGCGAGACTTGAAACAAGCAACGAAATGAACAAAATAGGAAGCCTTAAAACAAAAGCTCCACGTAGCGGTTTCAAAATATGAAATGAAAGCCGTGATTAATCCACCTAGCGGTGATGGTGCCTTTCTCGAGCAAATAAAAAATGGTATTTTGGCCATAGCTTCCGAGCCCATAGTCCGATTTGGCCAATTTTCAACAGTGAGACAGGATTCTGCGTCGAATGCAACTTGTTGCAAGCAAATCGGTTAAGGATAAGTGCCTGAAAAATGAGTGACACTTTCGCCACAATTTTTTGGGTGGGTGCGCACAGACATACACACACAGACATCACCTCAATTCGTCGAACTGAGTCGATCGGTATATAACACTATGGGTCTCCGGGCCTTCTATAAAAAGTATGATTTTGGAGTGAACATATAGCCTTTACGTATGCTTTGTATACGAGAAAGGCAAAAACCTAAACTCTTGATTAATTCTCCTAGTGACGTTTCTATCTTGGAGCAATGTCCACCACGGTCGATCAGTGAATATATTAGTTTCAACAAAACAAGTGGTAGGTCATCTTCAGTGTATTGACTTGACAGTTGAATCAAGTTCTTTGATCTTACTGTGCACTTTGTCACCATAATCAAACTAATCTAATGTTTAAAAAAAAATCAAGTATACTTGTTTAAATCCAAGCTACAAATGAGCTCTTGAATAAAAGTTTACATGAATACATGAATATTAAATTTCACAAAAAAAATCAAATCGCATGAAACAGACGTCTCACTTATAACAAAATGCAATCAAAATCATCGTCATGAAAACATTATCACCCAATGCTAAAAGCACTTCTGGTGGACAAGCGGCAACCAGGTGGTGGTAGTAAGCAAGTGTCAAAAACCAGCAAAACCGCCAGATACTGTATTAAAATAATACAAAATTGTAAGGCTTCAAATATTTGGCTGTAATAAAATCTTCCGAAATTGTTATGTCAAAATGTCACACAGTTTCTGTAAGGTTCTTATGTAGAACTATATTAAAATCTGCCATCCGCTGGATGGATGCACCTACAGAAAAATGAATCCACCGTTGAAAATATGAACGATGAAACATGTGTTTATCATATATTCTAAATCACTAAATACTCGCGAATCGTAAACTAAATTAATGAACTAATCATCTGGCGTGATAGGAAAAAGTGTACACTACGATCTGAAGTCATTGAAATTACATTCCAGTGTTACTTACTTGAAATACAGTTCAATTTAACTTTGCGACTGAGATTTTTTGCACAATTTCCATGTGACAAAGGAAAATCCAGTTGGTTAAGTAAAGTCTTCCAAATATATATTTTTCATACACACTCGTCATTCTTACTAAAAATGTCCACTATTCCAAAAAATTTAAACAGGAGAAATAATTTCATTATAGAAATTTGTTGGCAGCACTACCCACGTACATGTTAACCATGAGTGTTATTTGTTTTACAGACTGAGGTATTAACTGAATGGCACCACAATTAAAACCATTTTTATGCGGTCGAAATGGGATTGCAGTTGGAAATGTTTGGTACCGAAAACAAACTTTCAAAATTGACCGAAATGATAGTTATTCTGCATTAGGGCACAAATAGGTCGTACCCGACAGAAAAAAAATAACCAAGAAATGGAAACCCCTGGAACAAGGCCTTTCGATCTATATGTGTGTGTGTGTATCCAAAAATCAGTTCGCTGGTTTCAAATCTGGTAGATGCTCTCTTTAGTAGGTACAAAGAAAAGAATGTGTTCACAGCATATGTTCTTGGTCCTCCAAGGCCAAGCAAGGCCTTTTAATCTACACGCGTAACTAAAGATCAATTTGCCGGTTTGAAATATGGTACATGCTCTCTGTACTGCAAATAACAGAATGGAATAAGGCCTTTCGATCTTCACGCGTAACTAAGGATCAGTTCGCAGGTTTTGAAAATGTTGGATGCTCTCTGTAGTACAAATAACAGAATGCATTCACAGCATATGTTCTTGGTCCTCCAAGAAATCTCTGGAGTAAGGTCTTTCGATCTACACGAGTAACTATTGACGGTTTCATATATGGTACATGCTCTCCGTAGTACAAAGAACAGAATGCGTTCGGAGCATATGTTATTGGTCATCCAAGAAATTCCTGGGCTAAGCCTTTCAATTTAGATGGGTGTCAAAGATCAGTTCACCGGTGTCAAATATGGTAGATACTAAAGATCAACTTGCTCGATTGAAATATTGTGCAAACTCTCTGTGTTTCAAAGAATATACTAATACGTACATCTCCGTACACAATTGCTTTTATATGTACCACAATGGGCACATAATATTCTTAAAAGTGAAATTTATTTCACGGTTGCTTTCAGTCATGGGTAATAGCGTTGACAATGGTAAAGATAGCTCATTCTGTTATAAGTAGTAGAAGACCATCAAGCCCTGAAGAATATTCCATTCCCGGATCGAAACGTCGACGATGAAGTAAAATGGTCAACTCTATTACTCGTGACTGAAAGCAAATTCGAAGATTTGATAATATAATTAAAACAGGCTTTGGCGTAACTAGTGAAAAATTCTAGGGGGGGCTAACTTTTTTAACGTTTCTATTTTCACAGTCATAAATAACAGAAAGTTTATCATTTTCGCTCGACCCAACTAATGCTACCAGTTATCCATGGACGGCTTAAACATTTCAAATGATGTTCATCGACTCTCAGCCCTTCGGTTTACAATTCAGTTGCCCGACAGTTCCTACAAGCTATCAAACGGCGATCTGACCACAACAAACTAACCTTATTTTTTGTAAGAATAAATTTTAGGACGAATTTAAAATTCGATTTCACGTCCGAATACCATCCCAAGCAACACAATTTGTTCCATATGATATAATATGGCTTTTGTACGACAAACGCACAAGTATTGTGTCTTAATGTTCGAGACTTTCATTTGTACTTCTGTACGACTGAAAAAGCACAGAAGGTGGAGCGTATGAAACATAATTTAATTTAGTCTCAAAATATGTTTCAAGAAACAAACTGAAACATGGATGTACATTAGACTGGCCCAGCTTAGTATGGGGAGAAAAAAATATTGTCGAATTCCACGGGGCACCCCCCAGAATTGTGTCTTTGGGTGAGAAAATCAATCTCTGAAAATTTCAGCTCAATCGCTTGTTGCATAAGCTGGCGCATTTGATTTGAAGTTTGTATGGGGATTTCATCCAAAATGTATAGGAAAATACACCTCCGTCACTCATTCGATCTGGAAATTGGTTCTGATTGCCCGATTGACCTCAGAATTGCAAAAACGGCAGTTGGTATGCTACAGGACAATTTCACAGAACATTGTATGATGATTAAATGAAATTTTATATAGTTTTCGGCTGATTTATTTGGAGCTGAATTGTGTATTTTTGGATTTATTGATCGAATAGTATCAGCCAAAACCTATATAAAAGTTCATTTAATCAAGGCGAATCTTTTTTGACCGCAGTTTCTTCTGAAGCCCGTAGTAGGCCCGACTTCCACAGATGATGCGCCTTCGTATTTCACGACTGACATTGTTATCAGCCGTTAGCAAGGATCCGAGGTAGACGAATTCCTCGACCACCTCGAAGGTATCCCCGTCTATCGTAACACTGTTTCCCAGGCGGGCCCTGTCGCGCTCGGTTCCGCCCACAAGTATGTACTTTGTCTTTGACGCATTCACCACCAGTCCAACTTTTGTTGCTTCACGTTTCAGGCGGGTGTACAGTTCTGCCACCTTTGCAAATGTTCGGCCGACAATGTCCATGTCATCCGCGAAACAAATAAATTGACTGGATCTGTTGAAAATCGTACCCCGGCTGTTACACCCGGCTCTCCGCATGACACCTTCTAGCGCAATGTTGAACAACAGGCACGAAAGTCCATCACCTTGTCTTAGTCCCCGGCGCGATTCGAACGAACTGGAGTGTTCGCCCGAAATCTTCACACTGTTTTGCACACCATCCACCGTTGCTTTGATCAGTCTGGAAGTCGGGAAGCTGTTCTCGTCCATAATTTTCCATAGCTCTACGCGGTCTATACTATCGTATGCCGCCTTGAAATCAACGAACAGTTGATGCGTTGGGACCTGGTATTCACGGCATGTTTGAAGGATTTGCCGAACAGTAAAGATATGGTCCGTTGTCGAGCGGCCGTCAACGAAGCCGGCTTGATAACTTCCCACGAACTTATTCACTAATGATGACATACGACGGAAGATGATCTGGGATATCACTTTGTAGGCGGCATTAAGGATGGTGATCGCTCGAAAGTTCTCACACTCCAGCTTGTCGCCTTTCTTGTAGATGGGGCATATAACCCCTTCCTTCCACTCCTCCGGTAGCTGTTCATTTTCCCAGATTCTGACTATCAATTTGTGCAGGCAAGTGGCTAGCTTTTCCGGGCCCATCTTGATGAGCTCAGCTCCGATACCATCCTTACCAGCTGATTTATTTGTCTTTAGCTGTTGGATGGCATCCTTAACTTCCCTCAAGGTGGGGGCTGGTTGGCTTCCATCGTCCGCTGAACTGACGTAGTCATCTCCTCCGCTACCTTGACTTTCACTGCCTGTACTCTCAGCGCCATTCAAATGTTCCTCGTAGTGCTGCTTCCACCTTTCGATCACCACACGTTCGTCCGTCAAGATGCTCCCATCCTTATCCCGGCACATTTCGGCTCGCGGCACGAAGCCTTTGCGGGACGCGTTGAGCTTCTGGTAGAACTTGCGTGTTTCTTGAGAACGGCACAGCCGTTCCATCTCCTCGCACTCCGCTTCTTCCAGGCGGCGTTTCTTCTCCTGAAAAAGGCGGGTCTGCTGTCTCCGCTTCCGTCTATAACGTTCCACGTTCTGCCGGGTACCTTGCTGCAGCGCGACCGCCTGCGCTGCGTCCTTCTTCTCCAGAATCTGTCTGCATTCTTCGTCGAACCAATCGTTCCGTCGACTTCGTCCCACATACCCGACGTTGTTCTCCGCTGCGTCGTTGATGGCTGCTTTGACTGTATTCCAGCAGTCCTCAAGAGGGGCCCCATCGAGCTCACCCTCTTCCGGCAACGCTGCCTCGAGATGCTGCGCGTATGCAGTGGCGACATCAGGTTGCTTCAGTCGCTCTAGGTCGTACCGCGGCGGTCGTCGGTACCGAACATTGTTGATGACGGATAGTTTTGGGCGCAGTTTAACCATCACCAGATAGCGGTCAGAGTCGATGTTAGCGCCACGATATGTCCTGACGTCGATAATGTCTGAGAAGTGCCGTCCATCAATCAGGACGTGGTCGATTTGTGATTCTGTCTGCAGTGGTGATCTCCAGGTGTACCGATACGGAAGGCTGTGTTGGAAGTAGATGCTGCGAATGGCCATATTCTTGGAGGCGGCGAAATCAATTAGTCGTAGGCCGTTTTCGTTCGTCAGCCGGTGAGCGCTGAACTTTCCAATAGTCGGTCTAAACTCCTCCTCTTGGCCAACCTGAGCGTTCAAATCTCCTATGATGATTTTGACGTCGTGGCTTGGGCAGCTGTCGTACTCACGTTCCAGCTGCGCGTAGAATGCTTCCTTATCATCATCAGTGCTTCCGGAGTGTGGGCTATGGACGTTGATTATGCTGAAGTTGAAGAACCGGCCTTTGATCCTCAACCTGCACATTCTCTCGTTGATCGGCCACCACCCAATCACGCGCCTTTGCATATCGCCCATCACTATGAAAGCTGTTCCCAGCTCGTGTGTATTGCCGCAGCTCTGGTAGATGGTATGGTTACCTCTAAACGTTCGTACCATTGATTCCTTCCAACAAACCTCCTGCAGTGCAACGATGCCGAATCCACGAACCTTGAGTACATCGGCGTATGTTCCCGATAAATTTGAGAGACTGCAGTTCCATGTACCGAGTTTCAATCGCTAGTCCCTTTTCGTCGCAGTGGCTTTCGTCGATTGTTCCGGTCCGTACTCTCTTGTTGATTATTCGTTGTGTAAGTTTTTTTTTTGGCTGGCTTGCAAGGCTTGACACCAAACCCCCTAAATCTCCGGAGGACCTTTCCTTCTTATTCCCGGTGGACCATGGTGCACAGTTTCACTTAGAGTCCCTCGCTGGCACTCGGACGATGATCAGCCGCCCCTAACATGGAGAACAGACGCTGTTGGGAGCCGATCCTGACATAGAGAACAGACGCTCAATAAGATGCTCCTTCGGAGAGGAGCAAATCCCCCCTTCCCTGTCAGCATACGACCATAGTTCCCACCGGGGTTGGTTACCCGGTCTTCCCTAAAGTTACTCGTATCCCGGCCAGCACCACGGGGAGGTAGAGATAGGAGTTGCTGGGTAAGAGGCTAAGGACCGCGAGATGGGGTCTATTTTATTCCTTCAGGTACGCGAAGTACCAATGGTACGCTTTACCCAGCATTTGCCGTGCCAAAAACGTGTTACATACAACTTAGTTAGAGTTAGTAGCTGGGCTAGTGTATAAATTACACTGACAAAAATCCAATCATATCCAGTATGTGTGACACACATAAATTTTAACTATAGCATTTCCCACATAACGGCTATGTGAATTCGCATAGCATATATGTGGGAACACACATAACCCTCATTAACTAATAACCTTTATGTGGATTCTCCTATAGCGAGTGGTTATTAACGCACACATAAAATTTATTTGTTGCGGAAATTAATCGGCGCACAGCTGTATGAAAATTTACCACGCCGCCGAGTATTTTTTTACCGCGCCGATGGTGATGAAAGGACTATTGAAGCAGTATTGTTTGGCACATTCTTAGATAGTTTTTGCCCGAAATATACATTTTAAGCCACATTTATATGACACTTATCAACTTCCAAATACTTCTTCTTCTTCTTCTCATTTTAATTGGCATCAAATGTCCCACTGGAACATTTCCGTCTCGCAGCTCGCAGTGTTCATTAAGCTCTTCCACAGCTAACAATTAACAGCGAGGTTTCAGAGCCAAATTATAATTTTTGCATTTGTAAATCATGAGGCTATAGGTACCCAGCCACCTTCAGCATGGTTTTGTTTTGTTGCCGCTCAATAATATCAAATGTTGATTAGATAGTAAAATGAGATATGGACATGATTGATATAAAAAATAAAAGATCAGACGAAAATATCAATATTTTGCACTAAAATATCATATGAAAATCAAGTTATGCTATTTGTAAATGATTAATATCATATGGCATTAGTTTGTTTTATCCATAGCATATTTTGATATTTATATGATATTTCGTTGCAAATTTTTGATATTGTGGCCAGTTTATCTCTAATATCAATCAAGACCATATCATGTTTTTTTATTCTGTTCTTGGCCTCTGTCCGGGTTCAAAGGGGGCAAATGTCTTTGTGAGGCCAACTTGACCGCTAGATCGTCACATTGTAAGATTACGGCAGTGCATGACTAAGATCTTGTGTATAGAGTAACTTGTAAGGAACGGTCTTGAAATACTGCTGTCTATCATCGTCGAATACAATCATCTGTGTCCAGTTAAGCAGCCGTTAAAAAATCTTGTGTATGATCCATGGTGCTCGTTACAAATAACCTTCTGCCCAATTTATTCAGTGAAGTCTCTGAGTTAAATTCTCGAAGAACACCCATGTGTACCAGTCTAAGTTTAAACAGTCGCGTGTCCACTCCTGTTGCCTTCTCGTACACCAAGATGCAACGAAAAGGCTATATTTTCATTCCAAGACGTTTTTGTGATAGAAGGCCCGGAGACCCATAGTGTTATATACCAATCGTCTCAGCTCGGCGAATTGAAATTTTTTTTTTTTTTTTTTTTTTTTTTATCTTTATTTTTGAGATTTTCAGCCCGCGGCTGGCTCATCTCATGAGATAATATTTCACAATAATAAAATACAAGACATTCTGAATAAAATTAATTATTTTTTCTTGGATCGTGTGTTGTACACTTTCCAGTCCGAATGACATTTTTTCCACTATCGCCAGTATCATAAGCAATAACATCACCGCACGATCTCTTTGGAATATTTTCCTCTTAAATATCGCTTGTTGTTGCCGATGCAGTAGACAATCGCCTCTTCGCGCTGTCTCCAGTACCGGACTCCTTGCCGTTAACAATTGGTTCGTCACCCTCACCGTCATTGTCGTTGTTGTTTTACCGTCGTCCTCATAGTCGTCGTCTTCGCTTTCGCTTGCGTCGGCTTGCATCGGTGGAGAGCCGCTATTGTGTTGTTTGTTGGATGATGTTGAAGAATTTGAAACCGCCGCTGCTGGAGGACTCGTTTGCGATTGGTTTTGTTTTTGTCCAGTTACAAGCGTGGGCTCGTCATCGATAACGATACGAGATGGTATTGCTTTTTCAAGCATCATTCGCACCACTCTTACACCATTTGGTACTCCCGGAAAAAAGTTCTTCCATGTCTCGTTCTGTACGGAGATAACTTTACCATATTGCTTCAGGCAGTCAGATATGGTTTCATTCGGTATACTCGGAGGAAGATCGTGAATCCTCAATGTAGTGGTGGGACCATCGACGTATACTGGAATATGGTAGAATACGCCGAGACGGTGAAACGAGTGTTTGAGGTGATGTTCCTTCTGTAGTCGTGCGGCTACGCCTGCGCTGTTCATTTCAACAAACACACAGTCATTGAGGTTGTGCAGTTGGATGCTTTTCACATCAGCCATGTTGAGTTTGAGAGATTCCTCAAGAAACTGCTTTACCTGGGCCAAAGGAGGGCGTCTCGGGAGGATACTGAAGTCCACAACAATGGTGTTCTTCCTGTGCGACATATTTCGCTGAATGACACTGTATTTCCGTCACAAGATACACGAAATTTGGTAGGTTAACTACGTTAACTGTGCGGGGAAACGTCTATCACGCGCGAGAGACAATTGTCGACTGCGAATTGAAATGATATCTGTCTGTATGTGTGTGTGTGTGTGTGTGTGCGTATGTATGTGCGCAAAATAAAACTCACTCATCTTTTAGGCACTTATCTTGATCCGATTTGTTTGCAACAAGCATTCGACGGGGAATCCTGTCCCATTATTTCCTACTGGAAATTGGCCAGGTCGGACAAAGGGATCACAAGATATGACCAAAATACAATTTCTATACACAAAACACGCTAAGAAAATCTCACTGAAGTCTTTTTAGAATATATAATGCACGAGAAAGGCACATACACCACTACGAATTAGGGTTTTAAATTTAGGAATCACCTTTGTTTGTTGAAGACACCAAGTTCGTAATTCCGTTACTTTTGGAGATTTTTTACGTTTTATGCAGACAACCCCTTAAAATGCTTTTTTCATCATATCTTTTTCACATTAATTGCTACACGTTTCGCATGTTAAAAAATCAAAAAGTTATAACAGTTTCATTGAATTTTTTAATTGATTTAATATTTGATTTAATTGCCACTTGACAAGGGGCAATTTGTGGCATAACAAAGTACAAGTAATGAACTTTAATACCTGAACTGTAGAGTTGTAAGCAAATGTAAGGAATGTTTCATCAAAAACCATTCAATACCATGCAAGGTAAAAATCGATCACCCATCATAAGGAGTTGATGAATCAATATACCATGCGTCTCCATATGCTTGTATTCTCATACACCGAACGTGATCAATACTTATTGGCATAAAAATCAATAAATCTCCAAAAGTAATGGAATTACAAACTTGGGAGTTCAGTGCGTGATCTCTCATGTTTCGGACAGCAGAACGATCGCGCGGTCGGCCGAATTATTGTGTTCTGCATTGCGCGGCCGGTAATAAAATTAATCAGTTCTGTGCGTGATCTCTCATGTTTCGGACAGCAGAACGATCGTGCGGTCGGCCGAATTATTGTGTTCTGCATTGCGCGGCCGGTAATAAAATTAATCAGTTCAGTGCGTGATCTCTCATGTTTCGGACAGCAGAACGATCGTGCGGTCGGCCGAATTATTGTGTTCTGCATTGCGCGGCCGGTAATAAAATTAATCAGTTCTGTGCGTGATCTCTCATGTTTCGGACAGCAGAACGATCGTGCGGTCGGCCGAATTATTGTGTTCTGCATTGCGCGGCCGGTAATAAAATTAATCAGTTCAGTGCGTGATCTCTCTTGTTTCGGACAGCAAAACGATCGCGCGAATTATTGTGTTCTGCATTGCGCGGCCGTTAATAAAATTAATCAGTTCTGTGCGTGATCTCTCATGTTTCGGACAGCAGAACGATCGTGCGGTCGGCCGAATTATTGTGTTCTGCATTGCGCGGCCGGTAATAAAATTAATCAGTTCTGTGCGTGATCTCTCTTGTTTCGGACAGCAGAACGATCGCGCGAATTATTGTGTTCTGCATTGCGCGGCCGTTAATAAAATTAATCAGTTCTGTGCGTGATCTCTCTTGTTTCGGACAGCAGAACGATCGTGCGGTCGGCCGAATTATTGTGTTCTGCATTGCGCGGCCGGTAATAAAATTAATCAGTTCTGTGCGTGATCTCTCATGTTTCGGACAGCAGAACGATCGTGCGGTCGGCCGAATTATTGTGTTCTGCATTGCGCGGCCGGTAATAAAATTAATCAGTTCTGTGCGTGATCTCTCATGTTTCGGACAGCAGAACGATCGTGCGGTCGGCCGAATTATTGTGTTCTGCATTGCGCGGCCGGTAATAAAATTAATCAGTTCGGTGCGTGATCTCTTGTTTCGGACAGCAGAACGATCGCGCGAATTATTGTGTTCTGCATTGCGCGGCCGCTAATAAAATTAATCAGTTCTGTGCGTGATCTCTCATGTTTCGGACAGCAGAACGATCGTGCGGTCGGCCGAATTATTGTGTTCTGCATTGCGCGGCCGGTAATAAAATTAATCAGTTCTGTGCGTGATCTCTCTTGTTTCGGACAGCAGAACGATCGCGCGAATTATTGTGTTCTGCATTGCGCGGCCGGTAATAAAATTAATCAGTTCTGTGCGTGATCTCTCATGTTTCGGACAGCAGAACGATCGTGCGGTCGGCCGAATTATTGTGTTCTGCATTGCGCGGCCGGTAATAAAATTAATCAGTTCTGTGCGTGATCTCTCATGTTTCGGACAGCAGAACGATCGTGCGGTCGGCCGAATTATTGTGTTCTGCATTGCGCGGCCGGTAATAAAATTAATCAGTTCAGTGCGTGATCTCTCTTGTTTCGGACAGCAGAACGATCGCGCGAATTATTGTGTTCTGCATTGCGCGGCCGTTAATAAAATTAATCAGTTCTGTGCGTGATCTCTCATGTTTCGGACAGCAGAACGATCGCGCGGTCGGCCGAATTATTGTGTTCTGCATTGCGCGGCCGGTAATAAAATTAATCAGTTCTGTGCGTGATCTCTCATGTTTCGGACAGCAGAACGATCGCGCGGTCGGCCGAATTATTGTGTTCTGCATTGCGCGGCCGGTAATAAAATTAATCAGTTCAGTGCGTGATCTCTCATGTTTCGGACAGCAGAACGATCGCGCGGTCGGCCGAATTATTGTGTTCTGCATTCCGCGGCCGGCAATAAAATTAATCAGTTCAGTGCGTGATCTCTCTTGTTTCGAGGCGGGCTTGGTAGTCATATGGCTACTGCTTCTGCCTCATACGCAGGAGGTCATGAGTTCAATCCCAGGTCCGTTCCATTCTCCTACTTTTTATCTTTCTCTTTATTTCTTATGTTTCTTATGCGATTGCTAGCGCTAGAACTGGAAATGGACTTCCATACCGTTTCCATTACTATTCCTATACCTTCAACTTGAGTATTCTAACAGTAATCTGCTAGAATTGGAAATGAACTATAGAGCTCGTTTCCTACATCCAATTAGAAATTTCATCAGTTACCTTCTCCTATCTATCACATTGGCAGCTCGTTAACCAAGACGGACCTCTGCCTCTCCAACCTAACCCAGAAATTCCAACAAATTCCGCATGAACTCGTGGCAAGTGCAGAGGTATATTCGCAGTGGGCTTGCAGTGGGCGAGTAATTGCATCATCATTTCCTCCCCCTTCCCTACATTGACTTGCATTCTGACGTGGCAGGCGCCAGTATGACCTAACAATTTAGATCACCAGTATTTGTACATTGAAGATGTGTGCTAGTCCCAAGCAAACATCTGTTGGTTCCCTGTGCAAGAACAGCTGATCTGGTCATAATGGAGTAGCAACTACGAGCAGTCAATCAAGCTCAAGCTCAAGCTCAAGCTCAAAAGTAATGGAATTACAAACTTGGTATCTTCGACAAAGTTTTTCAGGAGAACTTTTGCTACAACTCTCGCGAAGACGTATACCTTCCAAGTTGTAAAGTGGAAAAATAAATTTTTCATCTCATGTTTAGGGGGATTGATGATAAGGTTGAATACCTCCAAAGAAGTGCGTCGACTTACGGATAAAATGTCTCGAAGACGCCATTACGCTTAATCACATAACAAAGGTAATATTGAATAATCGCGCTAAAAACACCACTGTGCATCGCAGATAGATAATTACCACTATTCCAACTTCGTTGATCTGAGTATGTATCTTAGTACATGAATATTTGACCATCAAGGTCTTTCAAGGGAACATTCAGCTTTTCCGCGCGCCCTTTTCAGTGATGAAGGTAGAACTACAAACATGTACTAAATGGAGTGCTGAGCGTGTCGACAGTACTGAAACGGTTACGAACGTGACACATCCTCTATCCTAGCTTCGTTGACGAGAGAAATCACCGGTCAAGCGTGTTGAGCTGTTGGATGAACTATTCCCCATGTTGAGTGGATGAATAAATGGCTAGAATAGACCCTACCAGTCCAATAGATGGATGGTCAGACAGCGCGCGTGTTGCTGTCGTCGGATGTCCACACGTCTGCAGCAAAGGACTGTGGTTTTTTCCTAGTGAGAATATCCACGCCTCATTCTGCTGCATTACTGCTGTCGTTATGATGAATATGTATGGTAGTGAAACTTCAGAAAAATAATATTCTAATTTAATGGCGTCTTTTATCGTATTCTGTGGTTTTGCATACAGACTAATATAGAACTAATTGAGCTCTGATAAATGCTAATGGCCACATTTCACACCGCCGTTGTTAAAAACAGTTTTATGATATTACATCTAACAAAATTCAGATCCTTCACTGCACTTATTCATGATAATGGGGATGCCAGAGAATTAGCATAATATTCGAATAAACCGCAAGCCATAATCTTGCTATTGACTTAATAAAACACTTGCGCAATTCATAATGAATGTTTAAAAATCCATTCAAGTTATGCTTATTTTCAGCTTCATTTACCGTACCTATCATCAGTCTCTCCATCGTTCATTAGCTCAAATGCAAACGTTTCGCATCATTCATTGATATTCCCATCCTTGCATAAGTGCAATCGTTAAAAAATTAATGCTTTTCGTCATCAACCGTTCACCACCCTCTGTCTGCTGCTCATCAGTTATTCTCGACCACAAGTCATCATTTATTGCACGTTACTTGTGGGTTTAAAGACCGTCCCCGCTCCCCGTTTCGTCCCATTTCACCGTATAGGGTAAATTGTGTGCCCAACAAAGTGCCTCATTAATTCGTGCTCCATCGAACGACAGGACAGGCCGGTTGGTCGGGGTAGCTTCCCCGGCTCGGTCAAGCTTGCAGCAATTTTCGGTCACGCTTGAATAGGATTTTCATTTCTGTCGCCCCATAAATGTAAAGGCCATTGTATTGTCATTTGTGTACCAGAGAAAAGATGGAGGTTGTTCTAATTTTAATGAAGTAACTTCCATATTGCAGACATTTCAGTGATGCTTAAATAAGTAAGTAATTAGGGTTAATGTCTACACGGGATGAATAGACGAACGAACAGAAACATCGACTGTTGCGAGTGGTCGACATAAAAGCTTTTCGGCAGAGTGGAAGCTTTTACACCATCCATCCAACAAGTGTTCCTTCTTCTGTGAGGTGGTATTCCTCCCACCAACTGAGTGCCACCGAAATTGAAGAGCGCGAGAATGAGAGCTTTCCAGATAACGACATTGCTCCGTGGCACGTGCTGCTGGGAAAATGGAAACAACCGGCAAACGACTGGTGGAACTTCTCGTATACTGTGAGAAGGGGAGAATAAATTGCTTCTTCATAGTTTTTTTTCAGTGGTGCTTATGTCGACTATCGATTACTATTGGGAAAAGCGGAATAAACTAACAACTAGCAACTAAAGCGTATGTGTGTTAAAAAGCTTGCTTCTGGTGCCATCTTTGAGAATATTGTTGAAACTTATCGTGGCTTAATGCAGGGTGGATGCATAGAAGATAGGTATATGGGTGTGAAATTGATGATGCTTCTAGTAATAAAACTCTTGTTGATATATGGATACTTATTCAATTTGTTAAAACTAAACCAAACCAGTTTGTATGTTTATCGCTTTTTAGAGCTTTCTCTTCAAAAACTGCTCAAGTTGACTCCAGTTTCCAGTTAGCCTTGCGAGCAAAAACGTAGGATTACCAATCCGGAGATGGCAAGTTCGATCCTCGGGGTAAAAAAAAATGAAAATCGTGTAAAAACAGAATTCAGTGTATAAGGCTCTCCATAGCACTATGGGGAAAAGGATGGCCATTAATCGAAAAAAATACTATCTCCGATTTGTCTAATTTATATATCATATAAAAGTATATACCTTTGATAAGAGAATCGAAAAATATTGAAGCGCTATGTTCATTCAGTCAAAAGATATAGCCTGGCGAAGCGAAAAAAAACTTTGATTTGTATGTTATGAAGTCAATTTTTCTCCAAATATAAGGTTTTTATATACCATTTCAAAGCTTAAAACCTTAGCTTTTCGAAAGTTTGGTTTGTTTTGCACGCGAAGATTAATATCAAAAAGTAGTAGAAGAAAAACTTTCATTATAATAATTCTTCGCTATAAAATAGTACCCCAAACCTAATGTCCCCAAATGTCCCCTTATCTGTAAATGGGGGAATAAAATATGATGATGCCACCCTTTAGTGAGTGATTTGCCTGCGCATATTTGTGCTTTTACGAGAACGCTGTAGTCAAAGTTATCTTGAAAATTGTGGTATTTATTCTCTATACCTCGTGATGATTAGAAAATTAACAACATTATTACTAGAAATATGGTTGTTTGCTATTTTTTGCATGCTGAAACAAACAAACAAAAATTGTCCAAAACAAATGACCAAATGTTTTTTGTTTGCGGGTGGTGGGTTAAAAAAGGTTCTTAAATATTCCTTCACATATTGAACATATTGTTGGCCGCTTATTTATATAAGAATTTCCCATAGTACATGGGTGGGGCTGAAATTTTCAGTATTCCGTGAAACTTTCCAATTAAAATTACGTTTATCAAGTTAACAAGCTTCCGAATATCTTGAAAGTAGGTTTCCGAGCCTCTTGAAGGGAGGTTTCAGAACCTCTTGAAGGAAGGGTTCCGAGCCCCCTTAAAGGCGGCTTATCAGCTACTTAAAATAAGGCTTCTGAACATCTCGAAAGGACGCCTCTGAGCCTCTTGAAAGTAGCCTTCTAAGCATATTGAAAGAATAATTCCGAAGGATTTGAAGAAAGGTCTCCGAGCCTCTTAAAAGGGGGCTTCCGAACGTCTTGAAAGGAGTTTCCGAATCTCTTGAAAGTTGGCTTCCGCGCCTATTGGTAAAAAAAAGTTCTTTCAGCCTCTATAATGGCGTCTTCTGATCCACTTAAAAGGAAGCTTCCCATAATGCTGAAAGGACGCTTCTGAGACACTTGGAAGAAGAACTCCGAGCATCTTGAAGGGAGGTTTCCCAGCCTCTTGGAAGTAGGCTTCCGTGCCTCGTAAAATGAGGCTCTTTAAATGAGTCTTCCGGGACTTTTGAAAGAAAGCTCCTGACCCTTTTAAAAGGAGGATTGCTAGCCCCTTAAAAGTGGCTTCCAAGCTTCTTGAAGGAGGCTTCCGGGCCTCTTGAAAGAAGACTTCCGGGCCTCTTGAAAGGAGGCTTCCGGGCCTCTTGAAAGGAGGCTTCCGGGCCTCTTGAAAGGAGGCTTCCGGGCCTCTTGAAAGGAGGCTGGGCCTCTTGAAAGGAGGCCTGGCCTCTTGAAAGGAGGCTTCAGGGCCTCTTGAAAGGAGGCTTCTGGGCCTCTTGAAAGGAGGCTTCGGGCCTCTTGAAAGGAGGCTTCTGGCCTCTTGAAAGGAGGCCTGGGCCTCTTGAAAGGAGGCTTCTGGCCTCTTGAAAGGAGGCTTCTGGGCCTCTTGAAAGGAGGCTTCTGGGCCTCTTGAAAGGAGGCTTCTGGGCCTCTTGAAAGGAGGCCTGGGCCTCTTGAAAGGAGGCTTCCGGGCCTCTTGAAAGGAGGCTTCCGGGCCTCTTGAAAGGAGGCTTCTGGGCCTCTTGAAAGGAGGCCTGGGCCTCTTGAAAGGAGGCTTCTGGGCCTCTTGAAAGGAGGCTTCTGGGCCTCTTGAAAGGAGGCTTCTGGGCCTCTTGAAAGGAGGCCTGGCCTCTGAAAGGAGGCTTCTGGCCTCTTGAAAGGAGGCTTCCGGGCCTCTTGAAAGGAGGCCTGGCCTCTTGAAAGGAGGCCTGGGCCTCTTGAAAGGAGGCTTCCGGGCCTCTTGAAAGGAGGCTTCCGGGCCTCTTGAAAGGAGGCTTCCGGGCCCCTTGAAAGGCGGCTTCCGGGCCTCTCGAAAGGTGGCGTCCGGGCCTCTTGAAAGGAGGCTTCTGGCCTCTTGAAAGGAGGCTCGGGCCTCTTGAAAGGAGGCTTCAGGCCTCTTGAAAGGAGGGTTCCGGGCCTCTTGAAAGGAGGCGGCGGGGCCTCTTGAAAGGAGGCTTCCGGGCCTCTTGAAAGGAGGCTTCCGGGCCTCTTGAAAGGAGGCTTCCGGGCCTCTTGAAAGGAGGCTTCCGGGCCTCTTGAAAGGAGGCTTCCGGCCTCTTGAAAGGAGGCCTGGGCCTCTTGAAACGAGGCTTCCGGCGCTCTTGAAAGGAGGCTTCCGGGCCTCTTGAAAGGAGGCTTCTGGGCCTCTTGAAAGGAGGCTCTGGGCCTCTTGAAAGGAGGCTTCTGGGCCTCTTGAAAGGAGGCCTGGGCCTCTTGAAAGGAGGCTTCCGGGCCTCTTGAAAGGAGGCCTGGGCCTCTTGAAAGGAGGCTTCCGGGCCTCTTGAAAGGAGGCTTCCGGGCCTCTTGAAAGGAGGCCTGGGCCTCTTGAAAGGAGGCTTCCGGGCCTCTTGAAAGGAGGCTTCCGGGCCTCTTGAAAGGAGGCTTCTGGGCCTCTTGAAAGGAGGCTTCCGGGCCTCTTGAAAGGAGGCTTCCGGGCCTCTTGAAAGGAGGCCTGGGCCTCTTGAAAGGAGGCTTCGGGCCTCTTGAAAGGAGGCTTCCGGGCCTCTTGAAAGGAGGCTTCTGGGCCTCTTGAAAGGAGGCTTCTGGGCCTCTTGAAAGGAGGCTTCCGGGCCTCTTGAAAGGAGGCCTGGGCCTCTTGAAAGGAGGCTTCTGGCCTCTTGAAAGGAGGCTTCCGGGCCTCTTGAAAGGAGGCTTCTGGCCTCTTGAAAGGAGGCTTCCTCCTCTTGAAAGGAGGCCTGGGCCTCTTGAAAGGAGGCTTCCGGGCCTCTTGAAAGGAGGCTTCCGGGCCTCTTGAAAGGAGGCTTCCGGGCCTCTTGAAAGGAGGCTTCTGGCCTCTTGAAAGGAGGCTTCCGAGCCTCTTGAAAGGAAGCTTCCGAGCCTCTTGAAAGGAGGCTTCCGAGTCTCTTGAAAGGAGGCTTCCTCTTGAAAGGAGGCTTCCGGGCCTCTTGAAAGGAGGCTTCCGGGCCTCTTGGAAGGAGGCTTCTGGGCCTCTTGAAAGGAGGCTTCCGGGCCTCTTGAAAGGAGGCTTCCGGGCCTCTTGAAACGAGGCTTCCGGGCCTCAAATATCAAAAAGTAGTAGAAGAAAAACTTTCATTATAATAATTCTTCGCTATAAAATAGTACCCAAAACCTAATGTCCCCAAATGTCCTCTTATCTGTAAATGGGGGAATAAAATATGATGATGCCACCCTTTAGTGAGTGATTTGCCTGCGCATATTTGTGCTTTTACGAGAACGCTGCAATCAAAGTTATCTTGAAAATTGTGGTATTTATTCTCTATACCTCGTGATGATTAGAAAATTAACAACATTATTACTAGAAATATGGTTGTTTGCTATTTTAGGTATGCTGAAACAAACAAATAAAAATTTCCCAAAACAAATGACCAAATGTTTTTTGTTTGCGGGTGGTGGGTTAAAAAAGGGTCTTAAATATTCCTTCACATATTGAACATATTGTTGCCCGCTTATTTGTATGAGAATTTCCCATAGTACATAGGTTGGGCTGAAATTTTCATTATTCCGTGAAACTTTCCAATTAAAATTAAGCTTATCAAGTTATCAAGCTTTCGAATATTTTGAAAGTAGGTTTTCGAGACTATTGGAGGGAGGTTTCTGAAACTCTTGAATGAAGGTTTCCGAGCCCCCTTAAAGGCGGCTTATCAGCTACTTAAAATAAGGCTTCTGAACATCTCGAATGGACGCCTCTGAGCCTCTTAAAAGTAGCCTTCTAAGCATATTGAAAGAATAATTCCGAAGGATTTGAAGAAAGGTCTCCGAGCCTCTTGAAGGACGCTTCCAAACGTCTTGAAAGGAGTTTCCGAATCTCTTTAAAGTTGGCTTCCGCGCCTATTGGTAAAAAAAAAAAGTTCTTTCAGCCTCTATAATGGCGGCTTCTGATCCACTTAAAAGGAAGCTTCCCATAATGCTGAAAGGACGCTTCTGAGACAATTAAAAGAAGAATTCCGAGTATCTTGAAGAGAGGCTTCCCAGCCTCTTTAAAGAAGGCTTCCGTGCCTCGTGAAATGAGGTGCTTTAAGGACTCTTTCGGGATTTTTGAAAGAAAGCTCCTGACCCTCTTAAAAGGAGGCTTCCGGGCCTCTTGAAAGGAGGCTTTCGGGCTTCTTGAAAGGAGGCTTCCGGGCCTCTTGAAAGGAGGCTTTCGGGCCTCTTGAAAGGACGTTTCCGGGCCTCTTGAAATGACGTTTCTGGGCCTCTTGAAAGGAGGCTTCCGGGCCACTTGAAAGTAGGTTTCGGGCCTCTTGAAAGGAGGCTTTCGGGCTACTTGAAAGGAGGCTTTAGGGCCTCTTGAAAGAAGGCTTCCGGGCCTTTTGAAAGGAGGCTTCCGGGCCTCTTGAAAGGAGGCTTTCGTGCCTCTTGAAAGGAGGCTTCCGGGCCTCTTGAAAGGAGGCTTCCGGCCTCTTGAAAGGAGGCTTCCGGCCTCTTGAAAGGAGGCTTCTGGGCCTCTTGAAAGGAGGCTTCTGGGCCTCTTGAAAGGAGGCTTCCGGGCCTCTTGAAAGGAGGCTTCCGGGCCTCTTGAAAGGAGGCTTCTGGGCCTCTTGAAAGGAGGCTTCTGGGCCTCTTGAAAGGAGGCTTCTGGGCCTCTTGAAAGGAGGCTTCCGGGCCTCTTGAAAGGAGGCTTCCGGGCCTCTTGAAAGGAGGCTTCCGGGCCTCTTGAAAGGAGGCTTCCGGGCCTCTTGAAAGAAGGCTTCCGGGCCTCTTGAAAGGAGGCTTACGGGCCTCTTGAAAGGAGGCTTCCGGGCCTCTTGAAAGAAGGCTTCTGGGCCTCTTGAAAGGAGGCTTCCGGGCCTCTTGAAAGGAGGCCTGGGCCTCTTGAAAGGAGGCTTCCGGGCCTCTTGAAAGGAGGCTTCCGGGCCTCTTGAAAGGAGGCTTCTGGGCCTCTTGAAAGGAGGCTTCCGGGCCTCTTGAAAGGAGGCTCTGGGCCTCTTGAAAGGAGGCTTCCGGGCCTCTTGAAAGGAGGCTTCCGGGCCTCTTGAAAGGAGGCCTGGGCCTCTTGAAAGGAGGCTTCCGGGCCTCTTGAAAGGAGGCTTCCGGCCTCTTGAAAGGAGGCTTCTGGGCCTCTTGAAAGGAGGCTTCCGGGCCTCTTGAAAGGAGGCCTGGGCCTCTTGAAAGGAGGCTTCCGGGCCTCTTGAAAGGAGGCTTCCGGCCTCTTGAAAGGAGGCTTCCGGGCCTCTTGAAAGGAGGCCTGAGCCTCTTGAAAGGAGGCTTCCGGGCCTCTTGAAAGGAGGCTTCCGGGCCTCTTGAAAGGAGGCTTCCGGGCCTCTTGAAAGGAGGCTTGGGCCTCTTGAAAGGAGGCTTCCGGGCCTCTTGAAAGGAGGCTTCCGGGCCTCTTGAAAGGAGGCTTCGGGCCTCTTGAAAGGAGGCTTCCGGGCCTCTTGAAAGGAGGCTTCTGGGCCTCTTGAAAGGAGGCTTCCGGGCCTCTTGAAAGGAGGCTTCAGTTCCTCTTGACAGGAGGCTTCCGGGCCTCTTGAAAGGAGGCTTCGGGCCTCTTGAAAGGAGGCCTGGGCCTCTTGAAAGGAGGCTTCCGGGCCTCTTGAAAGGAGGCTTCCGGGCCTCTTGAAAGGAGGCTTCCGGGCCTCTTGAAAGGAGGCTTCCGGGCCTCTTGAAAGGAGGCTTCCGGGCCTCTTGAAAGGAGGCTTCTGGGCCTCTTGAAAGGAGGCTTCCGGGCCTCTTGAAAGGAGGCTTCTGGGCCTCTTGAAAGGAGGCTTCCGGGCCTCTTGAAAGGAGGCTTCCGGGCCTCTTGAAAGGAGGCTTCCGGGCCTCTTGAAAGGAGGCTTCCGGGCCTCTTGAAAGGAGGCTTCCGGGCCTCTTGAAAGGAAGCTTCCTTGCCTCTTGAAAGGAGGCTTCCTGGCCTCTTGGAAGGAGGCTTCCGAGCGTCTTGAAAGGAGGCTTCCGAGCGTCTTGAAAGGAGGCTTCCGAGCGTCTTGAAAGGAGGCTTCCGCAGCCCTTCATACTGTGCTGGTTGTTGAAGGCAGGATTCAATTGACTTTGAATTATTGATCGCCATGCATATTATTTACAAGTTTAAGACAAAGTTATGAAATGAAAAATTGGAATAGTAATACGTCCGCTATTACGGGTTTTTGCCCGAGGTACCCCCTGGGGACAGCGAAGGTAGCACCAGAGGTACATGTACCACAGGTTGACAACCGCTGATGTTAGATATGGTTTAGCTTTAAATTTGATTCAAAATTCCGCGGAGTTCCGTTAAATTTTGTTAAAGCAGCGAATTTTTTGTAATCTTACGAAACGAAACGAAATCCAGAAATCAGCTTCCGCCATGATCAAATTCTGCAATATTTCACGGAATTACGTTTCGAACCACCTGAAACGAAATTATTCCAAATACCACATATGCTTTGTGATACGTAGTAAAAAGCGAGAATAGCAGATGTTCCAGATACTCCAAAACGTTCTTGGGTAATTCCAAAGTATCTACTGGATCAACCAAGGCTTTTTGTAATGTCCTCAACAACGATGGCACCTAATCTGGTTAAAGCATATGCGCACCACGGAAACCTAATTTTCTCGAATACGCGATAGTCAAGGTACTCCAAAGCGTTTGAAATACTGCCGATATCTGAAAAAGTGACGTATGCGCCAAATAACAACATAAATGTTTTCCATTTTTCTGTAAACGAGTAGTACTCGTTAACTCGTTTTGAAAACAAAAGATATTCGTCACTTTTTCAGATTACGACAGAATAGTTAACGTTTATTCAAAACTCGATCAATTTATGTCTTTTAATCTTAAAGACATTTTTGGACTTATACCTCACCTTAGTACATTTTGTTTCTTGACATATTTCCTAATACATTCAAGGATATGGGTCCGGAAAAATAATTAAGAAGTAAATAAGTTAGGAATAAAAAACGAAAAATTAAAAGTGATAAGTGAGAAGTAAGTAATAATTGACAAGTGATTCATCCGAAATAAACTTGATGGTATTTATTACTGCAAATCAGTCAAAGTTGACTTCATTCTCCATCGCACTTAACTTCTTTTCAATTAGTAAGTGTCGTCGAATGTTCAACACCTACATACGTATAGCAATACGTCATGTGAACTTACGATAATTCTGACATTTTTTTAATGGTATTTTTCCTCACAGAGTGCCAAAGTTCCTTTTTTCCCTACCCTCATATTGTGTTTTATGAAAACAGAATTGAAAATCAACATTTTCTCACATGACTCGTATTGACACTTATCAAATCAATTGAGCAGCATTGTACATCTTCTGTGTTCTCGGTTGAAATATTCATGAGCATCAAATTCGCTGCATTTGTGGGCAAAGCAAACAGAACAATGTGCGCGAAACCGTTTCGTTACCATTCATGACCACATGCACGATTTGCTGCTTCACAAACATGCTGCATTATGATGATAGTGGTTCCGACGGCGGTGTGGTCCGGTCAAGGTTGGCAAAAGGTTAGATCATAAAAAGCTACCACTGGCGTGTTTCGCCATCAAAAACCCAGCGAGTGATGCAGATCAATAATGGATGGCGGCCAAAGGGGGCTTTTAATGATTTTTCCATCGCCGCATCCCCGGCAGCTGACCGACACGGCACGCAACTCCTGTAAAACCGCAATCAGGTTGTGGCGTAAAATCGCTGAACTAACACAAAGTTGTTCGTCAGTGTTAAACAACGGCGAAGGTAAAACATGGAAAACATTTCTATTTCGATGACAGCTATTATCACGTTTCTGACATTGGCAGTCACTCCGCACGTCTAGTCATGCCATGCTCGGTAAGTTGTGTGATAATAAATTTAAAAGTGTAAATTGCAATGCATGTTTCTGTTAGCACATAATGATCACTCCGGAAAATCCTTGGTGATTCAATTTTTTGTGATATGAACTTTTCGTATCATCAAACAAGAACAATGCACAAAGCTCAATCATTGTGTCTCAATTTGTTTGCTTATAAACTGAAAACCAGACATACTTGAAACGTTCAGACAAAAATAATGAGTACAACTTTTATTTTTTATTTTATTTATAATAATTTATATTTGTAATCATATTCAGACAGTACAATTAGGAATCCCTCAGATAAAACGCCACCTAATAGGTACATGAATACATCAATCTCAATCAATCAACCGAGTTCCTTTTTCGTTGATCATTGATGCCACTATTGTTGCCTGCCTGCCATCGAAAGCTTGAAGCGCAACCAAGCAGTTGAAGGTGGCGGTGGAGCGAACTGCCGATACGATATGATTGCTAATTTGTTATGCCACGATGATAAATCAATTACGACAATCGAACTATTCTACCCAAGTGTGGCAGCAACAACCGGAGCCGGAGCTTCATCCAAACGCGAAGCAATTAATCACGCCCAGCATCTCGTTCGGAATCGCACTACTGACTACACTGATCCGCTCCAGCTCTCGATAGACCTACCGCCACCGAAGAAGCAGCATTGGTTCCTAGTTCCTATAGCTTACATGCTTAACCGACAGCGTCGACGACCTTCGCGGGAAATGGAGCGTCAAATTGGAATGATTTGTTGCCCTGCTGCTGATGGAGCAGTGTGCAATGGAAGATAATTTGTTGCTTCGGATGAAATGCAAAATTTGATGATCGAGCTAATACTTCAAATAGCTTTCTTGTACGAAAATGTTTATCATTGCTTTCGATAAATATTCAAATAATCTGTTGAACAATTATATGAGTTTTTTTTTATATGCTCAATCTTTATTACTGGACGGTGTCGTCATTCTGATTGTGTCCTTTCACAGTTCTATGAAATGTTTATTGTATTTTGTCATACTTAGGATGACAATAGCTTCTCATTTCACTAAAAGATCGAATTTAATCCTTAATAATACATTTCCCTTGAAAATCTTTCTAGATATGTTTTGTAGCAGTTCAATTCTATTTGATATAGAATTTAATCGTAGATTTGTTAAAATTCAGAAGATTTATCGTAGGAAATTTGATAGAATGCGTTAGAAATATTTTCCCATGTCAATTTTGAATAATTTCCCGTGCAAACATTTGAAATTGCCTGTAATTTAAAACCAAAACAAGGAATTTAAAAAAAAATCTTGGGAATTCAAAGAGATTTGCCATGAAAATGAGAGGCAATTTTCCGAGAAAATTTACAACAGTTTTCCGTGGAAATTTCAAATAACTTCTAGTAACAATGCGAAAGATTTTCCAAAGAAATAATTTCGTAATAATCTGTTCGTAATAATCTGAACAGCAGAATCTGTTCAGTATTCCCTCTTTTGAAGAATTTCTTATGTATATTCGGAATGATTCCCGCTGAAACTCGAGAAAAAAATATCATAAGGGTTGTGTTCAAGATACGACCGCCCGACGTAAACTACGAAAAACAGTTTGGTGAAATGGAGAATCTAAAGCCGATTCCGATTTACTTTAAATGACTCCAATCACTATCAGCAACCACCATTGGGACGCCATGCCACCAACGTTGTCGTTTGGACTGCAATTGGGTTGTTCAGTGGTATCGATGCTTTTACATATTGTGAATCTGCAGAAAAAACTAAGCCGAACTCCAATTTTTCAGAATTTTTGGAGCCTCGAAACTATTTTTAATTTGCATTTTAAATTTATATGGGACTACAACCCAAGTAACATTCACACAGCTCTTTGGCATTCGGTGTTATTTATTGCGGTTTTATTAAGGCAATAGTCATGCTGTTCAGCTTAGAGAAAGCATTTACCATGCGTGAATTATGATCCTTCTATAGGTTGTTTTAAAATCCTTTTGAAGCAGGTTATATATTCCGGATACTATGAAAATTTAAATATGAATTTATTGAGGCACTCCATGCTTTGATTAAACCCATCTGTGAAGTAATAATAAAGCTTTGTGATGTTTGTTTTAATTGGTACTATGAAATACTTCTTAAAGTCGTTTTGTGACTATAAATGTTACTTTCAAAACAATTGATTTTACATGAGATGTATTGGCATTCATGAATACTGTAAACATTGCATTTCTGATCGATTGAAAAAAAAAACGATAATTGCGAAGTGAAGGCGAGTAGTAGCTAAAAACTTCATTCTTACATCAAATATTGTCTTTAAATATTACTAAGCTGCGTGCTTACTCACAATATGCATGCTGAACCATTTTCAGTTACATCTATTATATCGATGCCGAAATTTGCGTTTCCAAAATCGCGAGGTGGGAAAGACACTAACGATAAAAGGAATAACATAATGTACGTACCTGCCCCAGCCATATTAAACGTTTCATATTTTCTTTGACGATGGCACGGTAAAGCACGGGATTATTTCTCGGGTACTTATTCAAAAATACGCATGTGATTTTGCAAACAAAGATTCAAACGTCGATTTGTCCAATCTGATGACAATCCCACGCAAACCACGCCGAAGACTTCCCCTACCTGTCTGTGCTAGGATAGGATGCGACAAGTAGTCATTAAAAATCGTACCGATTTTCTGTCACAATCGTACCGGTTGCTGATTGGTTGAAAATGACAATCGTTTACTTCGATTGGTGGCGGCGCGTTTTTTTGTAGGGCAGTATGTTGTTAGTTTAACCATGTTGCTGGTTGTAAAGTTCATTTTAAGCAATATACGTGAATGTTTATGTTTGAGTTTATTGGAACAAAATTAATTTATATTGAGCTGCAAACGCCATATAAATTATTCTCAAGGGTTGTGAAGGTTTGAAACTGTTGATTTTAGCCCTTATCATTGAGTTTTCTGACATTTTCGATATTTTAATTAGCGAAAACTTCTCTCTGTTAGTCTTTCGCTTCTCTTACATAAATAATGGATGGAACGGAAAAAACATCAAGTTTTGATACATGATATTTGGAAGATTTTGTACCAAATTAATTTGGCTGCACTGGCGACCACCTCGTCAGAGCAACCGACGAAAAAAACAACAAGGCAGTCTCAATTGAATTGTCACATCCTATCCTAGTGTCTGTGGTGATGGTTTGCGTGGGAGTGCTATCAGACTGGACAAATTGACGTTTGAATCTTTGTTTACAAAATCACATACGTCCTTTTGAATAAGTACCCGAGATTTCTGGAAAAGTGCCGTCACAAGTGACAACTATTGTAGTATTTTATTTTTTACTTACGTGTAAATATGCGATCAATTCGGAATCTTAAGGTCACTCCTGACAGAATCCAAGTTTCAAAGTGCTCACGTTTTCGGGGGCACACCACTCGATACGGAGGCGGCGGACAACTGTCATTTTTATTGATTCAGCTTTGCTGCGACAGTTGTGCGTTGCTATGTCGTATCGAGTGGTGTGCCCCCGAGAACGCGAGCACTTTGAAACTTGGATTCTGTCAGGAGAATAGAGGTAATAAACTATAGAGGAAGATTGTCGCTGTCGTCACTGGCGAAACATCTTTTGCTGGAGAGGATAGGGCACTAAATGTCAATGAAGGAAAAATCAGTACGTTTTGACAGATAGGTACCCGACATGTTTGGGAACGATAACAAAAGGAACCGCAGCGACAATCGTCCTCTATAGTCTATTACCTCTATTGTCAGGAGTGACCTTAATATGTTCCGAAAACTTCCATCCATGCGGTTTGTTTACTTTTATTTGGAAAACTGTCAAATTCTCTCTTATTATGGTCATCATAAATGTAGAAAAATGATCAATCGGTATTTGTAACAGCCAATGTATATAGTACATAGGCAATTACGCATGGAGAAAAGCTCTTTTATTGTCACATTTAAACATTGTGATTTTAAAGTTGATTTCATCGAAGCAAAGCAATTTTAACAAATGGATCACGAAAAATCATCTCGGATGCCATCGCCATATTTTTTTCACTTAGCATAAGCAGACATTTTGAATTCAAATATGTATTTATACTGCATTTCATCCATCCTATTTTATAAACGAATTAGGGGAACGGTTCGCCACTTTATCTCATAGCTCCTATTTCCATCCCATCAAAAACAAAGCAATGGAAAGAAATTGGGTTTGTTTATCATTTCGTCATCGCTCTCACCGGCAGCCTGGAGGTCGTAGAGCAGAATCATTCAAAAAGGTCTCTTATATTTAAGACTTCTTACCATCAGATAAATTCAATTCATTCTACAAGCATTCTAAGTAGTTGAAACAGTGACCTATTCTCACCCCCATTCGACCCATTGTCACCCCCGATGACGGTAATTGTCATTCTATCGATTAAAATGGCTTATTGGTTGCTGTATAAAAATGTAAATAAAAGGTTTACAAACAAAATAAAAATATGTTGAAGATCACCAAAGCATGCTCTTTATGTTAAACTATTAAAATCATCATATTTTTCTTTGTTAAACAACCCAATTGGACGAAAATTTCACTCCAGTGCAGTGATGCTGCTGTCCCGACCATCGCTCTACCATCGTTTACTGCCGCCAACGCTATCGCTAGGATCGCTACCCAACGTCATGGTCCACTCTTCACCCGCCTTTTCAATCGCCTCCGCTCAAGGCTACAAAGGAGTGTCGTGTCCGCTCTCCGAAAAGCTCGATAGAAAATGACCTGCGCGCCCGAGAAGTGGAACGAAGAGGATCGTAACTTATATCAGACTGATGTTCGGGATGCAGGATAAGATTGATTAGTTTTATTTTTTTACTGGGTTTGGAAAGAATTTAAATTTCTACTAGTTTAACGTTGATATAGTCAAATCTCCATGAGTCGATGTTCTATGACTCATGGAAGCAAATTATGCCATATTAACCCTCAAACTGCCGGGACGAATCTTGACAACTTAAAACAGCTCGTTCTCGGTCAATTTTTAACTAAATTGCAAGCGGTTTCAACTGTGATCAAGGGGAATAGTAGTTCCAGCATGTAGATGGGTAAAATGCTCAGGATGACCCTCCCTCTTTTAGAGGGGGGAGTTTTGAAGTGTGGCATAAGTCATTTTCGAGCAAATGTTTAGTATTTTGAAATTTTTAACGTCGTAACAGGTGTTTTAGTATAAGTAATTAATGGTCAATGTGAATGGTTGACAACAATGGTCAAATAAACATAAATTGACCTCCGGGTGACCTTCCAATAGGTTCCGGAAACCCGGAATATCCGGTATAAAAGGCCAGCATAGAATCACCGAATTTATCGGTCTTCCGACACCTCAAACTTCTCAAAATCTCATAGGTAACTTAGAAAACGTCATAGTTTCTTGGGAGGGTAAACTGGCCATTTGATGGCCATGGAACAGGTTCCGGAAACCCGGAATTTCCGGTACAAAAAGCCAACATAAGACAACAAAACAAATTAGGCTTCCGACACCTCAAACCTCTCAGAATCTTATAAGTAACTTAGAAAACGTCATAGTTTTTCAGTAGGGTAAAACTGGCCATGCGATGGCCACGGAAAAGGTTCCGGAAACCCGGAATTTCCGGTACAAAAGGCAAAAATAAAACTTCATAACAAATTTGGCTTCCGACACCTCAATCCTCTCAGAATATCAAAAGTTATCTAGAAAACGCCTTAGCTTCTTGGTAGGGTGAAACTGGCCGTGCGGTGGCCATGGAACAGGTTCCGGAAACCCGGAATCTCCGGTAGAAAATGGCTAACATAAAACTACAAACAAATTAGGCTTCCGACACCTCAAACTTCTCAGAATCTCATGAGTAATCTAGAAAACGCCATAGTTTTTTGTAGAGTAAAACTGGCCGTGCGGTGGCCATGGAACAGGTTCCGGAAACCCGGAGTTTCCGGTACAAAAAGCCAACATAAAACAACAAAACAAATTAGGCTTCCGACACCTCAAACCTCTCAGAATCTCATAAGTAACTTAGAAAACGCCATAGTTTTTTAGTACGGTAAAACTGGCCATGCGATGGCCACGGAAAAGGTTCCGGAAACCCGGAATTTCTGGTATAAAAGGCAAACATAAAACTACATAACAAAATTGGCTTCCGACACCTCAAACTTCTCAGAATCTCACGAGTAATCTGGAAAGGGCCTTAGTTTCTTGGTAGGGTAAAACTGGCCGTGCGATGGCCATGGAACAGGTTTCGGAAACCCGGAATTTCCGGTACAAAATGGCCAACATAAAACTACACAATAAATTAGGCTTTCGGCACCTCAATTAAAATTTCTCTTATATTTGAAACTGCCTGACTTTTTTTTCAATTGACTAATCGCTTGACTGATTATCCCCTCAAATTAAAGTTCTTACTACTGACGCCAAATTATAAATGAACCAATAACGCCAAAAATGCTGGTGCTCGGATTAGATGAATGAATTAACAATTTCAAAGGTAACATATTTTTTCTCAAGGTTTCTTTTAACCCTCAAACTGCCGGGACGAATCTTGACAACTTGAAACAGCTCGTTCTCGGTCAATTTTCAACTAAAATGCAAGCGGTTGCAACTGTGGTCAAGGGGAATAGTAGTTCCAGAAAGTAGATGGGTAAAATGCTCAGGATAACTCTCCTTCTGTTAGAGGGGAGTTTTGTGTCATTTTTAGAGCAAATGTTTAGTATTTTGAAATCATCATAATAACGGATGTTTTAGTATAAGTAATTAAGGGCCACGGTATAGATTCCGGAGACCCAAAATTAACGGTACAAAAGGCCAACGTTGAACTACAAAACAAATCAGTCTTCCGATACCTCAAGCTACTCAAAATCTCATGAGTAACTAAGAAAATGCCATAGTTTTCAGCATAGTTTTTCTGGTAGGGTAGAACTGGCCATGGGATGATCACGGAAAATGTTTCGGAAGCCCGGAATCTCCGGCACGAAAGGCCAACATAAAACTACAATATAAATTAGTCTTCCGACACCTCAAACTTCTCAGAATGTCATAAGTAATCCAGAAAACTTCTTAGTTCCTTGGTAGAGTAAAACTGGGCCATGTGATGACCACGGAATAGATTCCAAAAGTCCGTATCAAGCAGTACAAAAGGCCATCATAGAACCTCGAAACTAAGCTGTCGTCCGACACTTCAAACTTCTAAGAATCTCATGAGTAATTTTGAAAACGCCATAGTTTCATGATAGGTTTCGGGAACCCGGAATATCCGGTACAAAAAGCCACGTTAGGCTATCGGAATGGGCTTTCCAGAGACTCCGAATCTTGTTCCGTGGCTATAAAATTGCCAGTATTTCTCTAAAAGAACACTTTGGCATTTTCTGGATTACTCTGGTAATTCTCAGAAGTTCAAGGTGTCGGAAAACTGATTTGTACAGATGCTCTATGTAGGTCTTTTTCACTGGAAATACTGGATTTCTGGAACCTGTTCTGTGGCCATTGCATGGCCATTTCTACCCTACAAATAATTTACAATTTTGTGAAAAGTTTGAGGGGTCGACATACTGATTTATTTTGTAGTTCTATGTAACGTTGGAAAGATCACTTGTATGTAGTGTCTTACGGAGTAAGACCTACCAAACCGAGCCCTAGCTAAATCCATTTTCCGAGCTAGGGCTATAAGTTGTTTTAGTTAAGGATTACGCTACCAATAGAAGTATCTGAAGTATAACTAACCTAACTTTTCCCTGAAGATGACGGAAATTCTCATTGCAGGACAAATGTTTTAGCTAGAAATGGTTTTTTACATATAGCTAAATCCCAGGTGTGGTGCTTTACTGGTGATATTGTAAAAGCAAGACAAAGAGGTGACTAGGGCTCCAATACTTGGTCAAATAACAGTATTACGGTTCTGTTTTCTCAAGAAAGGATTGAATTCTTATGATAAGGGGCGCACATTCAATGATATTGATCCTCTTGAGAGAGAAAAAGCAAGAACTATATCGAAACCGATACTGCATTGCTTATCAGTGGCGTAGCCAGAAAATTGGTCTGGGGGGGGGGGTGGTTGGTTTTCCGAACACTGTTGCTTATCAATAGTATTGGAGTAATTCGAGATGCACCTATACATTAAGAATACGGGGAATGCTGCGATAGATCTAATAGCTGGTCAAAGTGGTCATCCGAGACTGATTTATTTTATAGCTCTACTTTGATCTTTAGTAACGAGAAAGTAATGTGTAAGGTAAGATAAGGGTTTGGACCTGTTTTATAGTTCTATGTTGGTCTTTTGTACCGTGAATTCCGGGCTCCGGAACCTGTTGCGTGTGCATCACATGCACAGTTTTATCCTACCAAAACAATATGGCGTTATCTGGATTACTAATGAGATTCTGAGAGGATTGAGGTGTTCGAAGACCGACATATTTCGTGATTATATGCTGGCCTTTTGTACCGGAAATTCCTGGTTCCCGGAACCTGTTCCATGGCCAGTTTTACCCTACTGAAAAACTATGGCGTTTTCTAAGTTACTTATGAGATTCTGAGAAGTTTGAGGTGTCGGAAGACTAATTTGTTTTATAGTTTTATGTTGGCCATTATTTACCAGAAATTCTGGGTTTCTGGAACCTGTTCCATAACCATCTCATGGCCAGTTTTACCCTACTGAAAAACTATGGCGTGTTTTAAGTTACTTATGAGATTCCGAGAAGTTTGAGGTGTCGGAAGCCTAATTTGTTTTGTAGTTTTATGTTGGCCATTTTCTACCGGAAGTCCCGGGTTTCCGGAACCTGTTCCATGGCCACCGCACGGCCAGTTTTACCCTAATAAGAAACTAAGGCCTTTTCCAGATAACTCATGAGATTCTGAAAAGTTTGGCTAATTTGTTTTGTAGTTTTATGTTGGTCATTTTTCACCGGAAATTCCGGTTTCCGGAACCTGTTCCATGGCCACCGCACTGCCAGTTTTACCCTACAAAAAAACTAAGGCGTTTTCTAGATTACTCATCAGATTATGAGAAGTTTGAGGTGTCGGAAGCCTAATTTGTTTTGTAGTTTTATGTTGGACATTCATAACCGGAAATTCCGAGTTTCCGGAACCTGTTCCATGGCCACCGCACAGCCAGTCTTACCCTACCAAGAAACTAAGGCCTTTTTTAGATTACTCATGAGATTTCGAGAAGTTTGAGGTGTCGAAAGGCTAATTTGTTTTGTAGTTTCATGTTGGCCATTTTTTACCGGAAATTCCGAGTTTCCGGAACCTGTGTCATGGCCACCGCACGGCCAGTTTTACCCTAACAAAAAACTAAGACGTTTTCTAGATTACTCATGAGATTCTGAGAAGTTTGAGGTGTCGGAAGCCTAATTTGTTTGGTAGTTTTATGTTGGCCATTTTCTACCGGAAATTCCGGGTTTCCGGAACCTGTTCCATGGCCACCGCACGGCCAGCTTTACTCTACCAAAAAACTATGGCGTTTTCTAGATTACTCATCAGATTATGAGGAGTTTGAGGTGTCGGAAGCCTAATTTGTTTTGTAGTTTTACGTTGGCCATTTTTTACCGGAAATTCCGGGTTTCCGGAACCTGTTCCATGTCCACCGCACGGCCAGTGTTACCCTAACAAAAAACTAAGGCGTTTTCTAGATTACTCATGAGATTCTGAGAAGTTTGAGGTGTCGGAAGCCTAATATGTTTTGTAGTTTTATGTTGGCCATTTTCTACCGGAAATCCCGGGTTTCCGGAACCTGTTCCATGGCCACCGCACGGCCAGTTTTACCCTAATAAGAAACTAAGGCCTTTTACAGATTACTAATGATATTCTAAGAAGTTTGAGGTATCGAAAGGCTTATTTGTTTTGTAGTTTTATGTTGGCCATTTTTCACCGGAATTTCCGGGTTTCCAGAACCTGTTCCGTGGCCATCAAATGGCCAGTTTACCCTCCCAAAAAACTATGGCGATTTCTAAGTTACCTATGAGATTCTGAGAAGTTTGAGGTGTCGGAAGACCGATATATTCGGTGATTCTATGCTGGCCTTTTATACCGGATATTCCGGGTTTCCGGAACCTATTGGAAGGTCACCCGGAGGTCAATTTATGTTTATTTGACCATTGTTGTCAAAGCTCAAAAAATGACTTATGCCACACTTCAAAACTCCCCCCTCTTAAAGAGGGAGGGTCATCCTAAGCATTTTACCCATCTACATGCTGGAACTACTATTCCCCTTGATCACAGTTGAAACCGCTTGCAATTTAGTTAAAAATTGACCGAGAACGAGCTGTTTTAAGTTTCCAAGATTCGTCCCGGCAGTTTGAGGGTTAAAAAATACTGTGATGGCCCCTTTATACAGTTTTTCAAAGATTTCATATTTCACATCTCGATATTTCCATGAGTCGATGGTTCCTTCAATATCGACTCATAAAGGTTTGACTACAATCAAAAGTTTAAAAAAAAAATGTGCGAATTAGTTGAGAGTTTCCGAGGCGTTTGATATATAAATCTAAAAATCCATCAAAAGATAGAGGCGTTGTGAACGTTTAAAAACTTACATGATTTCGTGACGATCCCCAATTTTGAAATTTTCATTTTACACCCTGTATCCAAGTTTAGACGTAGTTGACGATAAAATATGTGGCAACATTGCGCGCATCTATGCTGATGTTGGGAGCGCTCTACCCGAGCAAAGGAGAATAACTGATTGATAATAAATCTTGTTATCTGATTATCAAAAAATTGATACCCGGATTTGTTATCATTTTGGTTGAATTAACAGCCAACATAACAAAAAGGATAACATAATTTTGTTCCCTGGATATCTCAATGATATCTATTTCAGTTATCTGTGATATCATATTGATAACACTTTTTGTTATACATGTAATTCTGTTCGATAACACATTAAGTTATCATTTTGTTATCACACAGCACTGTTTTATCGACCAAAATAGTAAATTCTTCTTTGCCGACATCATTTGACATTAGAAAAAATGTTTGACATTTTTTATATAACACCTCTTATTGACATCGGCGGAAATCGAACTCCGGTCGAGTGATTGCAAGCCGTTACCTCTAGGCATATGACCAAATTGACTTCTGAAATCAGAAGTTTAAAAGAGCTAGGCTTCCTTAGCTTTGACCTTCTTGCGTTTTGGTCACACCTTCTATAGAAACTTGTAAATAAAGATCAGCTGTTGGTGCCGTTAGTAGTAAGCTGGGAGAACATCAGAAGTAGGTGTCTTGTTGGCAGAGTTATTTAAATGCCAGTGGATTTCTGTAGGAATTCTGTAAGTATCATTATGTACAGTTTTATTTATTACATAAACAACATATTCGGTGAGAATGATTCCATATTTCTATACTCTATTCTATTTATTTAGACTAAGGCCGGAATGCAGTACATAAAAAGTTCGAAAGGGTTCGCAAATCGTCTTCTACCTGATCGAAGAATCGCCTTGCTCACTGCGCGCCTCGCCTTTTGAACCCGTCGGATCGTTGTCGAGAATCATTTTCACTGAAATTCTGGCTACATGCGGCTCATCGCAGTCGCCCAATTTTCGCGGTGTAAACGATGGACGGTTCTCCCAACAGTTGATACAACTTGTGATTCATTCGCCTCATACACGTACGCGCCGGTACAGGGCAGCAGGGACTATGTCCAAGGGCTTGACGATCCCTCCCCAGGCCATCTGCGAGTTGTGGGCAGAGCTTAAAATATTCACCTTCATGAAGCAACTTCGGTCCGAATTTTGACAAACATCGCATGAATATTCAAAACATAGAATGACATAGTCAGACGACTACTCCACGAACTCATTCATTCGACTGTCACTGAATGTGTTTACTATGTGCAGAAAAAACATAATTATCATTGTTTATGTTGATGTTTACCGCTGAAAGTGCCTCGCGGATGAAAATCGGATTCAGTCCTGTGTGATAAATTACTTTACTCATTTGAAACGTGTTCAGATTTCAGATAATTAAACAATTTGTAAAATGTGCATAAATATTCAATGACTAATATTCAACTGAATATTGACTGTCCAGAGCCGACTATGAATGTGTCGGAAGTGAACTGACAAATGAAGAAAAATGGACTTCACTAAAAATTTTCGATTATTTTACACTCTGGTTGTGGGGCTTGCCTAGGATGTGGTGGGGTTTGACAGTGGGCCCTGTTAAACCTCTATAAAAAGCTGCATGTATCCGCAAGTAGGCCCCACCAAAGCGACCGTGTACCGCTCAAAGCGCACAAGCCCAAGTCCTGGTGTTAGGTGGGACGCTAAACAGCCCTGACACGACGGCCCTCCGACGAGACAGGAGGTTTGCGCTGGCCCAATAAGCCGCCTAGAAAACCAATCATTACGAACAATATAAGAGATAATGCGACTCGATATAATCGGCAAAGACCTAGGCGACGAATACAGGATCACGATTGGAAGCTTGGAACATGGATTTGCAAGTCGCTAGGTTTCGCAGGTTGCGACAGGATGATCTACGATGAATTACATCCCCGCAACTTCGACGTCGTGGCGCTGCAGGAGATTTGCTGGACAGGACAGAAAGTGTGGAAAAGCGGGCATCGAGCGGCTACCTTCTACCAAAGCTGTGGCACCACCAACGAGCTGGGAACCGGCTTCATAGTGCTGGGTAAGATGCGCCAACGCGTGATTGGGTGGCAGCCAATCAACGCAAGGATGTGCAAGCTGAGGATTAAAGGCCGTTTCTTCAACTATAGCATCATCAACGTGCACTGCCCACACGAAGGGAGACCGACGACGAGAAAGAAGCGTTCTACGCACAGCTGGAGCAGACATACGATGGATGCCCACTGCGGGACGTTAAAATCGTCATCGGTGACATGAACGCACATGTAGGAAGGGAGGAAATGTATAGACCGGTCATCGGACCGGATAGTCTGCACACCGTATCGAATGACAACGGCCAACGATGCATAAACTTCGCAGCCTCCCGCGGAATGGTAGTCCGAAGCACCTTCTTTCCCCGCAAAAATATCCACAAGGCCACATGGAGATCACCTAACCAAGAAACGGAAAACCAAATCGACCACGTTCTAATCGACGGTAAATTCTTCTCCGACATCACGAACGTCCGCACTTACCGCAGTGCGAATATTGAATCCGACCACTACCTCGTTGCAGTATGCCTGCGCTCAAAACTCTCGACGGTGTACAACACGCGTCGAAGTCGGACGCCGCGGCTTAACATTGGGCGGCTACAAGATGGTAGACTAGCCCAAGAATACGCGCAGCAGCTGGAAGTGGCACTTCCAACGGAAGAGCAGCTAGGCGCAACGTCTCTTGAAGATGGCTGGAGAGATATTCGATCCGCCATTGGTAGCACCGCAACCGCTGCACTTGGCACGGTGCCCCGGATCAGAGAAAACGACTGGTATGACGGCGAATGTGAGCAGTTAGTGGAAGAGAAGAATGCAGCATGGGCGAGATTGCTGCAACACCGCACGAGGGCGAACGAGGCACGATATAAACAGGCGCGGAACAGACAAAACTCGATTTTCCGGAGGAAAAAGCGCCAGCAGGAAGATCGAGACCGTGAAGAAACGGAGCAACTGTACCGCGCTAATAACACACGAAAGTTCTATGAGAAGTTAAACCGTTCACGTAAGGGCCACGTGCCACAGCCCGATATGTGTAAGGACATAAACGGGAACCTTCTTACGAACGAGCGTGAGGTGATCCAAAGGTGGCGGCAGCACTACGAAGAACACCTGAATGGCGATGTGGCAGACGAAGATGGCGGTATGGTGATGAACCTGGGAGAACGCGCGCAGGACATAATTCTACCGGCTCCGGATCTCCAGGAAATCCAGGAGGAGATTGGCCGGCTGAAGAACAACAAAGCCCCTGGGGTTGACCAACTACCAGGAGAGCACTGTCTAGAGCGCTGCACTGGGTCATTACCAAGATTTGGGAGGAGGAAGTTTCGCCGCAGGAGTGCATGGAAGGTGTCGTGTCCCATCTACAAAAGGGCGATAAGCTGGATTGTAGCAACTACCGCGCAATCACATTGCTGAACGCCGCCTACAAGGTACTCTCCCAAATTTTATGCCGTCGACTAGCACCAACTGCAAGGGAGTTCGTGGGGCAGTACCAGGCGGGTTTTATGGGCGAACGCTCCACCACGGACCAGGTGTTCGCCATTCGCCAAGTACTGCAGAAATGCCGCGAATACAACGTGCCCACACATCATCTATTCATCGACTTCAAAGCCGCATATGATACAATCGATCGGGACCAGCTATGGCAGCTAATGCACGAACACGGTTTTCCGGATAAACTGACACGGTTGATCAAAGCGACGATGGATCGGGTGATGTGCGTAGTTCGAGTTTCAGGGGCATTCTCGAGTCCCTTCGAAACCCGCAGAGGGTTACGGCAAGGTGATGGTCTTTCGTGTTTGCTATTCAACATCGCTTTGGAAGGGTAATACGAAGAGCAGGGATTAACACGAGTGGTACAATTTTCAATAAGTCCGTCCAGCTATTTGGTTTCGCCGACGACATAGATATTATGGCACGTAACTTTGAGAAGATGGAGGAAGCCTACATCAGACTGAAGAGGGAAGCTAAGCGGATCGGACTAGTCATCAACACGTCGAAGACGAAGTACATGATAGGAAGAGGTTCAAGAGAAGACAATGTGAGCCACCCACCGCGAGTTTGCATCGGTGGTGACGAAATCGAGGTGGTAGAAGAATTTGTGTACTTGGGCTCACTGGTGACTGCCGAAAATGACACCAGCAGAAAAATTCGGAGACGCATAGTGGCTGGAAATCGTACGTACTTTGGACTCCGCAAGACGCTCCGATCGGATAGAGTTCGCCGCCGTACCAAACTGACAATCTACAAAACGCTAATTAGACCGGTAGTCCTCTACGGACACGAGACCTGGACGATGCTTGTGGAGGACCAACGCGCACTTGGAGTTTTCGAAAGGAAAGTGCTGCGTACCATCTATGGTGGGGTGCAGATGGCGGACGGTACGTGGAGGAGGCGAATGAACCACGAATTGCATCAGCTGTTAGGAGAACCATCCATCGTTCACACCGCGAAAATCGGACGACTGCGATGGGCCGGGCACGTAGCCAGAATGTCGGACAGTAACCCGGTGAAAATGGTTCTCGACAACGATCCGACGGGCACAAGAAGGCGAGGTGCGCAGCGGGCAAGGTGGATCGATCAGGTGGAAGATGACTTGCGGACCCTCCGTAGACTGCGTGGTTGGCGACGTGTAGCCATGGACCGAGCCGAATGGAGAAGACTCTTACATACCGCACAGGCCACTTCGGCCTTAGTCTGATCAAATAATAATAATAACGTACGCGCCGGTACACGGTGTAAAAAAATGGATTATTATCGAAGTTTCATGTACCTCTGATTTTTTTTCACAGAAAATTAGACAAGGTCATTTGAAATGAGGTAAGGGGTGTTTTAAAATATTTCATCGGCGATTTTTTGAAACAAGTGATTTTTATTTTTTTCTTCTCTAATATACCTTACTCATTGTAATTTACCCCTCAAAATTGATTATATACACATTTGAAGCCTTTTTGCCTTTCTCGTATCTATATAGGTAACCTATCTTGACACGGGTATAAAATATTGAAAAACATTTTTAAGGTTCAAGCGTTTCTAAAGTGTTATTTTTTGTGTTTTGAAATCTTTGCTGAAACAATAATCTATCTCTGGCATCTATATTGTTCTCTGATGAATATTGGTTTTTGCAATTCTATCTTCTGACATTTTTATCAGATGACCAGATGATGATATCACTGGAGTGCGCCGTATTTTATGAGATTCAGAATGTTTTCTCCTTTGATGATGGATTTTGCTTGTAATTCATGCGCATGAGGCACATATCTTTTTTTGGCCTCTCACCGAGTATTACACGCTGCATCTTTCGCTAGAAAAATCTGAAAGTATCCTAGGCTGCTTTTAACGTTTTATGTCCGTAATTGCCCACCCGGAGAATTGAGAAATTATAAAAAGCGAATTTCGTTTCCATCTGAATTATTTTTCTTCACCTGTATTGTACGAGACCTAACTTAGTTTTAAAACTAGTTATGTACGCCAGAGGTAACCCTATTTAAAGCAGACATTCTTCAAAGGAAACGTCATTGCCAATGTTTACAGCATTGTTAGTGTTTGTCAGCATTTCAAAGGTTAATTTTGTTTATACATCTTCAAACATATCCCTTTTACTTTCTTAGCACAAACAATGTACTTCATCTTGGTAGAGCTTATGCATATGCTCCTAGGTTTTGCAAATGAAATTAAGCTTCTTATGAAACGATCGCAGAGTAGTGGTGGAGACTTTTGTCTCACTGAAGATAGAGATGGTGAGAAAGGACATATCCACTCACACTACCAGTATGAAGTACATTGCTACGGATAGAAATAAAAATAAGAGGATGTACAGATGATTGGAAGCGTTGAAGAAATAGTTCACATTGGAATGCTTGTGAAAGGGGATAATGATCCCTAGTAACATTGTTCTAGCTACTTATGTATAACGGTTTCATAGCACACATAAAGAATAAATCGCTATCTTCATTATAAAATCATAATTATTACTTGGGTGCAAGAAGGGTTTTTTACAGCTTACCAGATTACTGCTCATAAAAGTATGAATGACCCACACAAATATGGAATCAATCAAATGTGAGACAGTTGTGCTTGTAGCAACATTATAGCTTCCGTAACATGCAACCGGAAATGGAGTTTGCTCTGTATAACTCCATCCAATAGCCTATTTCGGACATGAAGCGTGGTAATTATAAGAAGCAGGCCAGAAAGGTTTTAGGGCTTTCAAGCAAAATGCGAACAATATTCGGTAAGGTTATTGTACAATGTACATGGTATGTACACCACAAATGATGAGACACTGTATCTAGAGGAAAATATGAACCCTTTAAAATATGGCAGACCGACAATAGGCTGGTCTCATAGTGCGAATGTCGGATGAAAGAAATGTGATTACAACATTCAATAGAGAACCATATTTGGGCTGGAAAAAGATGATAATTGCTAAAAAAAAATGAAAACAACGCAAAAATAAAAAAAATAATAAAAACATAGTTTAGGAAGGCTTGAATTACAGAAATTGATATTTTTAAAATATTTAGATCTATTTCAAGATAGATTTTCTACTCCAAAAAATCTACAAATGTTTACATTTTCAATTTTGAGGATTAATTACAACGATTGATCCTTTATTGGGTTATCAATTGACTTTTTGTAAGGTATATTAGAGAAGAAAAAAATAGAAATCACTTATTTCAAAAAATCGCCGATGAAATATTTTAAAACACCCCGTACCTCATTTCTAATGACCTTGCCTAACTTTCTGTGAAAAAAAATCAGAGGTACATGAAACTTTGATAATAATCCATTTTTTTACACCGTGCGGTAATCTGCACGACTGCACCCCACCATAAGTGGAATGCTGCATATCTTTACCCTATAACTCATTAATACGAATACTTAGCATAGATAGAAACCTTAAGTTTAGATAGTTGAAAGAAATCGAACATTATTGACTATAGATGATCAATATTATTGTAGCAAATATTTTCTTCTCACTTGACCACATTCAACGGGTGGCCACTGAATAACTGGAATGACTTTTCTACCAGAACATTAATTCTTTCAGAGAAATATCTTGTGAATGAATCTTTAAAATATTTAAAAAAAAATGTCGCGCACATAATTTCACTCCAACATGTTCACTTACAAGTACAACATGTTCATTTACAACACGCTGAAGAAAGAGGAAAGGCACGCATTTTACAATTATTTCAAGAGAAACAAAGATCGTAGGACCGTTCACCGCGAAGAATCAATGTTTCGAAAACTAGGTATCATAGGAATTTTATAGTCTTCTGAGCTCTATGGTATATAAGGTGATTGGAAGCCAAAAGACGTGAAGCAACTCATCAACAGAATCAGAAGCATTATCCGAAAAATCGTTGTCCAGCAATCACATGACTGCTAGCAAGTATAAGCTACGCCGCACGACGAACTACGGATTATAGATAGATTTGAAGACTAAGGACAACTTTTTATATAACATATATCAGATTAAGCTGTACTTCCTTGTAGTTTTCTTCCCGACCCATTCTTTCCATTCCCGCTATTTAGTGGCCACCCGTTAGTAAGTAAAATTTATTTTTCCCTGCACTCGTGTAAAAAAATCTTTAGTAAATTAGAAACAAGCTCATTCACTTTTCATATTTTTATATTAAAAAGCATATATTGGGCTTAAAATTAGAATTAGAACTTAGACTGAGAATCTCGTTTTGGTTTTTAGGATGTATTTACATATCTGCCCTAAAAGTTTTTGCTTTAGTTAGTTTTTTTATACATATTGGGCCAAGGAGGGAAGAGATGAGCATTTCTCGTAAATTTGACCCCTGTTTATCTTCTGTATGTATACTTAAACATTATTTAAAACCTTGTTAATTGATTGAACGAATGTATTATTTGTTTTTAGCTTTCTATTGGTTGTTTATAGGAAAAGCTAAGTTTCGACCATGGTCGCGTACTTTTATATAGATATTAGTATATTTGAAAGAATAGGAAAATAGAACGCTTGAATAATGCAATGTTCCGAAAACTAGTTAAATTGTATTGATAATAAAATTTGTTATTATTCAGTTATCAATTAATCACATGAATGATATCTAAATATCAAAATGATAATAACGATAACTTAGCGTGTTATCAGTTTGATATCATTTCAGTTATCTGCCTTTGCTCGGGTAATCAATAAAGTAAAACATGTAGCCACGCCTCTTTGAATAGTGTTATGGTTGTAAATAATATTTGCGCTCATACTGATAACAAAGAGGCGGGACAAACGGGCTTACTTTATTGATTACAAGAAAGGTGCTTTCTCGTGCGCACGAGTGGAAAGTAATCCCAGCATCGGCATCGGCGAACTGCTGCAACGAAGACTATAGTCAGAATCTTGCAAGAAAATTTTACTTTTCGCCGACGACAGCCGAAGCGATAATTTACCGCTGAAACGCCTTCCATCTAAGCCAATTAAAAATTCATCTACTGAACAACTGAACTGTCTGCCGTCGCCAAGCGATTGTGAAGAGAATTCATTTCGGATCAACTTCCTCTAGAACAAATGGTGATTTTCTAAAGAACCAATTTATCTTCAATAATGCGTATTTTAAGTCACTTTTAGCGACAAAACCAAGTCAGAATCTTGCGTGTAAAGTTCACTTTCCACCGACGACAGGCAAATCGGCATAGTGGAAAAAAAAATCTGTGGCAACCACCAATACTGACGCAAAGATTTTTTTTCAGTCATAATGCGAATAAATTTATTGCATTTTGTGCCGACGAGATCCAAATCGTTGCTCACTGGACTGCGCGACCGCCATCCGATGATTCGGCGCTATGGACGCTGTTGATTGCCAGATCCGCCGAAGATACTGATTGAAACACAAATGTAAATGATGTGCTGTTGCTGCCACGACCGCCACCACCACCGACGGCACAAATCTCCCAAATTGAGGGAAACGTGCCTCCTGAGCCGACGTTCTGTCGCTTGGTGAAATCCAGAATGAAAATGACGTGCGCACGCGAAACACGAGGCTTTTTATACACAGGGAAAACGTAAAAGAAAGCAATGGGTCACAAGGCCCGTACCTTACTTCAATCTGATGTCCGTGTTGGGGATGTATGAACGGGATTGATTATTTCAAAAATTTTCACCGGGTTTGGAAAGAAATAACATTTTCAATAATTTAATGTTTATAATCAACAGTATCGATGGAATTGGCAAATTGCTGGAGAGTTTCCGAATCGATTGATAAGAAAATCTGGAAATTCGTCGAAAGATAAAGACGCTATTAGCGTTTGAAATCTCTCCTATTTTCGTGACGAATTTCGAATTTGGAAATCTCCGTTTTACACCCTGTACCCGAGTCTTTCCCTTAGACTCAGTTTACGTCAAAAAGGTTAGAATAAAGCAGTTTGTTCTTGATTGGAAAACAATCAAGTCGTGGATGATTCTTCCTTCCGAAAATTCATTTTCCAAGGAACTCTCTTGAATAGCTCAGGTATTCAGGACAAGTTTCTCCCCAGGATCGACGTACTGCCCCTCGACAGTTAGACTTGTAGCAACTGGGAATTCTTGAGCTGGAAGCAAGAAACCGAACGAGTTTGAAACCAGCTATCGTCATTAAATGTTAGCTAGTTTCGAACCCCATACCTACCAAACGCTCCATCCACTTCTAATAAAGTAACCCTGGTTCGCTCAATTCCTTTGGTTGGGATAGGCTATAGCGCCATCGGCATCAGTAACATTGGTCTACGAGGTTAGCTTCGCCTGGTATCTAACCGGAATCAATCCAGTGTTTTATGTGCTGGACTGGTGTGGACATGCTGGGTTGATTCCGGTTTGAAACTAGGCGTAGTTGACCTGCTAGTCCAAATGATTTGAATTCTAGAACAATTTGGAGAACCTAGACATCTGCATGAAACTAATTTGGACTGCATATTGAACGCAAGAGCTCTAGGAACTCGTGTAGACGTCCAGGGTTGATTTCGATTGGATACCAGGCGTAGTTGACCTTGTAGACCAATTTTATTCATCTAAAATTCAACATCTGCATCAAACTAATTTGGTCTGCATAAAATATGCAAGGGCTTTGGGAGCTTGCAGAGACTGAATCGATAAATTTTACTCATATCGAATTTGGTAAATCGAAATATTCCACCTTATGAATGACAGCATCTGTCTTCTTCTTCTATGGCTCTACATTCCAACTGGAATTTGGGCTGTGTTCTATTAGGATTTCCACATACACTATGTTCAGGGAGTCAAGAATGTTCCCCATCCAAAAACATCCTGGACCGGACCGAGAATCGAACTTGTCATCTCCGGATTGACAATCATAGGCCTTCGCACGCAAGGCTAACTGGAGACCTCAGCATCTGTACTCCAGCTAGTCTATCAAAAAAAAAATGAGGATTCCTAGAAACAAAATAGCAAACTACATGAAATTGTATGACCCGAGAAGCACAAGCCACACATATAAGGTTGCAGCAACTAGATTGTGACCAAATCTGGTCCCATATGAGTTGCAGTAACCTACGTGGTACCTGTGTGCTGCTAGGGGGGGTGGATATGACAACCGTCGAAGAATTGAGAAAATCGCGCTAAGAAGATGCCAGGAATGTGCTGTTTGAAATCATGATTCTAATGATTTCTTGATCGCAATATTCGACATGGTAAGCAATAACATGTGCTTTCCAACAAGCAATTTGGTTCAGGTTTCCCAAGATACAAGTTCCAAACAAATGCTTACACACTTGTTCATTTATTTAATAAAACGAGTTTGATTCATTTTCATTTCATTTATTTAGTTAACATCTAAACAGATAACACTGAATCAACAATTTGACGCCACAATGCACGGTTCGAGGCCGCATCTCTCCATCCTCGGATACGCCCCACGCTCGCCAAGTCGTTCTGCACCTGGTCTGCCCATCTCGCTCGCTGCGCTCCACGCCGTCTCGTACCTGCCGGATCGGAAGCGAACACCATCTTTGCAGGGTTGCCGTCCGGCATTCTTGCAACATGTCCTGCCCATCGTACCCTTCCGGCTTTAGCTACCTTCTGGATACTGGGTTCGCCGTAGAGTTGGGCGAGCTCATGGTTCATTCTTCGCCGCCACACACCGTCTTCTTGCACACCGCCAAAGATGGTCCTAAGCACCCGTCTCTCGAATACTCCGAGTGCTTGCAAGTCCTCCTCGAGCATTGTCCATGTTTCATGTCCGTAGAGGACTACCGGTCTTATTAACGTCTTGTACATGACACATTTGGTGCGGAGGCGAATCTTTTTCGACCGCAGTTTCTTCTGGAGCCCGTAGTAGGCCCGACTTCCACAGATGATGCGCCTTCGTATTTCCCGACTAACGTTGTTGTCAGCCGTTAGCAAGGATCCGAGGTAGACGAATTCCTCGACCACCTCGAAGGTATCCCCGTCTATCGTAACACTGCTTCCCAGGCGGGCCCTGTCGCGCTCGGTTCCGCCCACAAGCATGTACTTTGTCTTTGACGCATTCACCACCAGTCCAACTTTTGTTGCTTCACGTTTCAGGCGGGTGTACAGTTCTGCCACCTTTGCAAATGAAAACGAGTTTGATGAAATATGCAAAAAAAAATTGGTCACAAGATGAATCATCGCACAAATGTAGGGGAGAATGGTCCAAAATGCACCCCTGGGGCAAAATGGCCTCACTCATAAAATCACTCATATAATCTGTTGTAGTACATTTATGAACGAATATTACCATTACAATTTATAATTAGTTATCCATCATTGAGCTCCATTGGAAAAAATTAGCAAAATCCCTCCATATTTACTCAAATTTAACGATTTGCTATTTTTCCACCACATCCGTAAGATTGTAGCTCAATCCATTAAGAAAAAACAAACAACCATGCGTTCACCATCATTTTACATGCAATTGAGTCATTTTAGACCACCATTCGGGCGTTTTGCCCCAGGCCTGTTTTTAAAACATTTTTTAAATGCGTTAGAAAGTTATGAAAACCTTATTGTTTTGAATAGGAGATCATTGTGAAATGTAGCAGGGTTTGTAAATTTTGCACCTATACGTTGAAATAGTTGGATATTTTTGTTTATATGGGCGAAAACATCGAAAAAGCTTAAGGGGTGCATTTTGGACCGTTCTCCCCTACCATGCGTCTCCACATGTTTTTATGCTTATATGCTTCAGAACAGTTTTCTAAATCACTAACTACCGTTTCCCCTGGGAGGACCATTTTTGCCTGAAAAACACTCATGGGGACAATAATAACTTAGTATTTTAACTTATCTGAACGTGAACATGCAATCATACGTGATGAACTTATAGTTTATAAACAATCACGATAACAAAGAATAAAAAAATGCAATCATGCAGACATGTAGGTAACTTCAACGCCAATAAAGCGATGACCTCTTTACTACTTTGTGACCAAATAATCTCGGAGTTTTCCCAATCAAACAACAAACACCAGTAGTCTGTCGATTTTAGAGGTCGATAACTACAAATGCAACACATGAGCATCGCGAATAGAAACTTCTCCTCTTATTTTGTCGTCCATTATTGTTCCAAAAAGCTTTTTTTTATAAAATACTACATGGTGGACACATTTAATATGGAAGTGTTATTACTCTGATCTTTCTATTTAAAAAGTATTACTTACGTCAGAAGCATTCATAATTGTCGTATTGAATCTAGGTCATAACCTTTACCAGTCTCATTGGCAGATTTCATTGAATCTATCAATTAATTACACATCAATCTACCACATCATTTTGTCGACCAAGCCCGCATCCACCTGCCAAAGAGTCCCCAAGGCGTCGATCTATTATTAATTAACGAATTACAATTTGGCACCGATTCAATGCTAACCCAATCAATACAAAGTGCATTTCACGTTCACCCGCTGCTGCTATACAGCTGGTAACGGATACGCGTTCAGAGCACAAACATTGAGCCACCCACAATTAGGCAGCTGGGCTTCCTCCCAAAAGATACCACCATCCAGGTCCGACCACCAGCAAAGGTGAACGGAAATGACACACTTTTAGGCCTGGCTCACCTGAGCGTCACATTGAAAATTGGACCCGTTCTATAAACACCTCGCCGACCCAGAGCATTCCCAATCATCGGTTTCGGCCTGGTTGGTGGTTCTCACTGGGGACCATTTCGAGGTCAATCCTGTTAGGTCGGTCATGTTTGTCCACTGGATATTGTCGGTTAAGGGGGGGATTTTTATTTCGTGTTTACCCTCTGATTCAAGAAAATGTATCAAGCTGAGCACGACGACGAAAGAAGTGTTTCCAGCAAGATATGGATGGAGGTCGGGGGTCGGGTAGGGATGGACACCCACAAAATGCTGTGTATCGATTCTTTTACTGCAATCTGGAGCCCACTTCCGGTGCAGTTTGAAAGCGCTTTCATAAACTTGGTCGCCCCACAGAGATTCCACGGGGAATGTTCGAGGAATGGCAAACAGCAAAGCCGATAATGGTTACATTTCGGGCAGTGTTTCTCAATTTGTCTGCTAAAGTTGAATGAAGAAGTGTTCGTTATTTAAACCAGTTGAAAAAAGATATTCTTTTGGAGTAATTCATTCGTTTCGCACAAGGGGGGGGTCCATTTTATAAATGAAATAGTAATACAAATCAAGCAAAAGATTGCAAAGGGAGCAAATGCATGAGTTTGCCAATGTGGAGATAGCGAATACAATTCTCGTTCCGGTATTATCGAGTGGGAATGTTTCCCATTTCTTGCAACGGTAGTCATAGAAAATATTGCAATTAAGAACTGTGGTGATGCGAATAGAACGAGATGTGGAAAGCAAGCTAAGTTCCAGTTGGGATGTAGAGTCTTTAACGAAAAATGAGATCCTTAAACGAATGAATCAGCTCAGGGCTATAAAGTAAACAATGACAATGAAGTATAAAAAAAGGGTTTTTCGCGGTTTAAGAAATTTAAATAAATTTCAGATCTTTGAGTAAATTGCATCAGCTTTAAATCGTACTAAAATTAAAATTGTTGCAAAGATTTCTTTTTAGCCTGCACCACACCTTTCCTAAATCCTTGATAAACCATGATGACCATCTCCTACTCAACATAAGGAACCACTGTACCAACACGCTGGTACTACAAATTGGAAGGGCTCTATTCGCCAAACAAATATCGTCGGGTTGAAAGGATATCCAGGCCCGGTGAAAACGGAAGCGTTTTGTCAGAAATAAACATCACTTTCAATCAGGGAGTTTATTTTGCTTTCCTTTTCGTGGCGTATCCACACCCGCGCCAGTTCCGAAACCCAAAGCGACGCGGAAGTGCTGCGCTTATACCAACGCAGCAACGATGGCACAGTGAGTGGTGCGCTTGAGGAGGGCTGGTCTAGTTTAGGGATGTGATCGTTTCGAACGGACCCAAGTGGCATGGTGAGGGGGGATTGTGAAAAGACAGAGTGAGGATATCACAACATTCGCATGTGGTGCCACCGAAAAGCTTGCCAAGAAGTGTCGGTTACACAGAAGGCTTTTAACGATTACCGTACTCTAAATAGGATTACAGAAGTTTGAAAGGGGTGGGTGGTTCTAGCCTTGAATTCTTGGCATCTTATTGTAAGCTACGAAGTCAATATCTGAACAGTGTATTTACATTAACGAAAATGAGTCCCAAGCCCAGGTTGATAGTACATACCACAATGAAAATGAGATTCACGGTTTCAACAAGGACTCATGCACAGCTAAGAGTCAGAGAAATAACACAATTGATTATAAAATTATATTTTATCATGCACGCTACCTCTCTGATGCACGACAAATCAAATATTTTCCCCAGATACTGTGATAGGTATTGGAAAAACGAAATCTCTGAGTTACCGTGAGAGAGGCGGGAAAGCTGAGCATGGCTGTGAGTGATGAGTGCGAAAGCTGGGGGAGGATGGCAATGAAAAACAGATTGTGCAGGTTCGCTCTCCCACCCCACATCATATGATTGCCGGATCAGCTGTATTGCGAACGATGTCAATGTCGGAAGCATTTGGGCGAAACGGTCCGTTCAGTACTGTTTAGAAAAATATGTTTGGTTCTGTTTAGATTACAGCTACCTTTTGATTTCGTACAATTATTTGTATTCAATTTATGTAACGCCCAGTGATACTCAGCATTTTGGGCGTTTTTTTCCTTAATTTGCTTCTTACACAATACAAATGAGCTTTGACCATACAAGTTAGTACCTGGACAAAAGCTTTAAAATATATCTATCTGCTGAGGGTATTAAAACGGATATATTCACTGTAGTGAAATCATGCGATAATTGACTGATTGTATAAAAAATGTGTTTGGGAATGGAGGACAAGTCAATAGTTTTCTATTCAAAATTATTAGATAACAATGGTTATTTTAAATCTCTGATAAATTTGCCATTGATTGAGCATGAGCATGCACAATTGAGCATGATTGACCACTGTTTTTACACAGAGAACCAACAGATGGTGTTTGGGACTAACATCATCTTAAATGTGTAAAAACTAGTGACCCATAATTAAGCAATACCAGTGCTGGCCGTTTCCGAATCCAGGTCAATTAACACGCCGAATATAGAGATAAGATTTGAAGGAAACTTAAAATTTAAATCGCTATATCTCAGCAGCTCTGTGACCGATTTCCAGAATTCTTTTATTGATCTTTTATCCATCTCACATACTTTCATAATAATAGTGTTTTGAATTTCTATGGGTGCTCAGTTGTCCCCTGGAATACCGTGACATACGTTGACAATCAAAAAATTCTAAAATTCGTTTTAATACTTTACACATAAATATTTTGAACGTCCCTGGATGCCTTCGAAAGTGTCTACAGCAGAAACAGAACAAACAGCGACTATATTTAAGCTATTTTTCAAACGATCTTTGAAGCTTTTTCATAAATGTGTTCATAAATTATTCCCGAGAAGATAGATAATGTAATACAAACAATATTCCTACAGAAATTCCAGGTCCTCCAAAAATGTCTAGAGTTCAGATCAATTGATCTCCCAGGTCAACTACATTCTGTAACGTCAACCCATCAAGCCCACACATGTCCAAAGAGCCTTTGTGCATATATAACATGCCCCGAGTAGCACACTTTTCACATATAATTCACTGTGACTCATATCATGCGATCAAATCTAGTCACATTGGAGTTGCTGTAACCAAATCGATCTGAACTGTGCTACTAGGGGCAATTCAATCATGCCTAAACCAGTTGTGCTGGGTTCTCCAAACTGTGGCGGAGTTCTGATCAAATGGTTCACCAGCTTTACTACGTTCTGTATCACAACGAGGTCTACTTTCAGAACCGAATATTGATCTGCGAAATAGACGAAGGCTGGACTAGCTCCATTAATGCAGGTGTCCCACAGGGATTAATTCTGAGCCCATTGCTGTGGAACGTGATGTACGATGGCGTGCTGAAGTTGAAGCTCCCGCCAGGAGTCAAGTTAGCGGGATTCGCCGTTGACGTAACCATGATCGTGTACGGAGAATACATCGAGAAGGTTGAATGGTTTGCGGCCTATTCGATCAGTCTGATTGAGGCATAGTTGCGCAGCTAGAGTTGGCGTATCATAACATGGAAATGATAGTCGTCAACAATCGGAGATCGGTGCAGGAAGCGACAATTAGAATCGGTAGCTGCGACATCACCTCCATGAGATCTCTTAAACAATTGGGGGTGATGCTCACCGATAAATTGAGCTTCAAAAGTTTTGTCGACTACGCCTACAAACGCGCGGCGACGGCGATAGCGGCACTATCGAGGATGATGATGAACAGCTCTACGGTATGCTCCAACAAGTGCTGACTGATGGTCGTGTCGGTTTTAATACTGCGGTACGGAGGTCTAGTCTGGGTGTCGGTGTTGGACGGCGTGGCCCCGGGCCCCCACAAATATTATGTACCAAAACCAATCTTTTTTGTACATTTTGGGACCCCCACAAGCCAGTTACACGAGTGCGAGTGGCTCCTCCAGCAAGAGATAGTCGTCTAGACCTTTCCATTTGTTCAAGCCTATTATCGTTGAACTGTACTTGGAAGGTGGTCCAAGATCCCCATGGTAGTGATCATTTGCCGATCGAAGCCTTGATTTTTCAATTTGTTTCTATCGACCTCTCATATGACCTCACGCAGCACATTGTAACTTTTTACGTTTGTTACCGTTTTAAATTTACGTAAATTTTCGTAGCTTCAGACGTTTTTATCTATTTAAGTAAAATCAAGTGTAAATAAGTTTTTGAAGTTAATTTTTATAATGTTATTGAGTCTGATAGTTTTTACGTGTCGTCTTTTTTGGTTTTTCAGTTTATTTATCACGCTCAGTTGTTCATTACAAACTCTACGGAACCAAGAGCAAATAATTATAATATTATATAAAATATATAATACAATTAATAATACGATCTTCGGACACACTTCTTTTTCGGGTGTACTACAAAAGCGGAACTTGATCCGGAGCCCGAACCGAAAAGTTGAGCCCGTCGCTGAGTCGCCGGTGGATGACACATCGCTTCCTTTATCACAATAGCCAGCTCTTCCAGTGTCACGTCATCTTTTTCCGATGAACCTTTTTCTCCGAATGCACGTTATCATGAACTACCGACTGCTTCTGGTTTCCTGATTTCGGATTTTCTTCAGGAACTTCGATGAAGTCCTCATCCTACGTTTCCGATGATGTCCGCTCTCCTTCATTTCGAGGTACAACGCCAGCATACGTAGTACACTGCGCTTGTTTCCGGACTTCTTCCACGCTTGGGGACAGGAGTCTCTCCGATGACCAACTGCTTGACACAGAAAGCAAGTATCCTTAAGTCCGTCTTAAAAAATTCTTCCCTAGATTCCGGCTGCATCTATCGATGGAGGAATACTTTTTCCTACTTCCATATGTACACCTCGAACTCCTGTGTAGAGATGTCCTAATACCAAATCCGCGGGAAATTTTTCTCGTATAACTTGATCAACGTTTCCAAACTGTCCGAGCACACGCGATAAACTATCATCGCTCACCTCCGGCGGCAGATCAAACACACGGACGTAAAGCACATTAGAACCTGCGACTTCCATTCGCACTTCAACCGACGTCCCACATGTGGGAACAAACTTCCTCGGCACTATGTTCCTCTTGATCGATGATCGATTCTTCCATTGCATCGCGGGAGACAAATTTAATGTACAGTGAACGGTCATGTGCCGTTTTGTATACTATGTCCATCAACAATAAATCAGTATCCAGCTGCTTCAAAAAAGTGGCAATTTCAGCTCAAGATGGTCGAGGACTGCCTATTGGAAAACGGAACTGCACAGTATTGACGAAAACATTATCATCCATTTCCATTAAATTGAATGTTGTGATGTTTGAGTACCATGACGACAGCCATATTCAATATGGCAACGATATTTTGTAATGTTCTATGTAGTAAAGTTAGCTCGATATTTCCTAAGGCGCGAACTCTATGTCGCCATTTGAAATTTAAATTGGCGCAATTGCTAACTAATGAGTTAATTGTTGCAGAAAGTTTCTTGCTCAAGAACAAACTCAAGCTCGTTCATTTCGCTTCCATGACGGCTGGCATTTAGAAGTTTTGCGAGTTCTAAGAATTTCTACTAAAGAGTTTGAGTAAAGTTCAGTTGGTCGAGGTAATTGAAGTGATTGGAGTGGTTTTGTAAGTGATTGTAATTAGTTTTTTTCGTTCGTTCTTTAGATTTTATTCTGTTGTCGGTAAAGCCTACTCTCGCAAATTTCTATTTTAAAAAGTGTAGTGTACCAAAAAAGGTAATTTTTTGTCGAACTACTCGTAATCTGTTTAATGTTAATTAATGTTTCGCGTTGGACTTCCAGCGCGTGGCGCTTTTTTGGTACGGGCTGGAATTTTCGGAGTCGACGAAAAGGGTTTGCGGCATTTCCGCCGTTTTATCGTTTGGAGGAGTTTTTTGTGGAGTCCGTGCGCTCGTCAAGGCCCGCCCTTCGGGGGTAGTGAAACGAAGTGTGGTGAAGTTTCGTTGAAAAGTGTAGCGAAAAGTACCGTCGATCGCCAATTAATCGACGGTGGTCCAAACCGTTCTTATACCCTACGGACCGTTCAGAGAGCTCGGCGGGTGGAATACGTCGCCAATTGCGTACCACGAAACCGTGCGGAGGTACGTTGGCCCTTGTCCGGAGGGAAAAATCAACCCGGGAAGCGCGACATCCGTCGACCCAGCTCTCTCGAGGAAATCGAAGGCCTTCTGTCCAGCCGCCACCCACTTCACAACTTTAGTTCGGCCATACTTGCACGGGCTCATCAGCTGCGCACCACCCTGCAGCTAGGCAATTCTTCTGTCGCCGCCATGGCCAAGGACAGCTTCGCCGCCATCGCCACGAACAGGTTCGACACCACCGTTCCGAACCGGTTCGCCACCATCGCGCCGGCGAAACGCAGAAGGTCGACGAAGAAGAAAACCTGCGCAGGTATGTGATTAGTGTGTAGACATGGCCATGATCTAGAAACGTTTCCATTTCCGTGCCAACACCTAATATGAGTTCAACCCGAAACAAATAAATCCCACGAATTTTTGAGTAAGAAGGTCGAGTAGTTTTTGAGTTGGAGTAATCGCTGAGAAATCATTCCGTTCGCTTTTCCATTCCGTTCCGTTGTCTACTTTGATCATTCGCTTTGCATAATTTCTGCCGGGATTTGTTAGCAGGTTGGAAGAGTTTGGGAGTTCGAGTAACATAACCTGGGAGGTGGCCAAGTTGGAAAAGCATTTGGCGCAAAGCATTATTTTAAGTTTCAGCCCGCGACCATTCGAGTGATCCCTGAGGAGAGAAATCGGGAATTAGTCGGGTAAAGCAACTCGACCGGTGGTCATCCGGATCCCCGGTTATTTTTAGACACCGGTTATTAGTAAACCTCGAGCTAAAGCTACGAACGGTTACAACATCGATTGAGGAAAATATATAGAGGCCATCATTGATGGTGTACAGTCCTTAGAACCACTTCCCCCGCGAGAAGAATACGAATTCCTATCCCAGTTGATCCTCGACAGCGCTCTCCAGACACAACACCTGCTGATGCAAGAAACTTAAGTTCGTAGGAAACCACACAGTCCGTGATGGGATGTCAAGTGTACGCAACCTTATCGCGAGAATTCCGGCGCGTTTGAGGAATTTCGGAAACACTGTTCGATCGTACTCCACAAATGGTACATCGCACTCGAGATCCAGTTCAAGAAGCTGGTCAAAGTGAAGAAAACGCGGTTATTCGCGCACTTTTGTTGAAGGTTTATCGCGCGAGACCTCTATGAAAACTCTCTGGACCGTCGGGAGAAGAATGCGCAACACGTAGTCCGTAAACGAAGATCGTGTAAGCTCGTCCCAGTGGATACTGGATTTCGCGAAGAAAGTTTGTCCGGATTTGGTGCCGGTGAGGCAAGAGTCATGTGATATTTTTGCTGACAGAGATGATATGGATCGCCCCTTTTTGATGATTTTGATGATGATAGCCATCAAGAAGACCAGAAAACCCGCGTTGGATTGTAATTCGTATTGTCCCATCGCGATGCTGTCATGTCTTCGTAAGCTGCAGGAGAAGATGTTTCTTTTCCTGGTATACAAATGAATTGAATCGAATGGATTGTTGTCAGATGCACAATTTGGTTTCCATAGCGGCAAGGAAACGAACGACTGTCTTGCGTTGCTTTGCGAAATTTTTCCACAGACGGGTCCAAAATAGATGATTCCACTGGTTTCGGTGTTTTCAATGTTTTTCATAGCGCCCACTTTAAGATCAAAGAGCCATGTCCCGTGTATATTGCTGAACAAGCAGCCATACATTTTTCGCTCGAGCAAATCTTATCCCTACCTCCTGTCCACTTTTTCATCTTCACCGACAGTCTAAATTCCTTGGAGGCTGTTCAAACAATTAAACTGGTTAAGCACACAGCGTATCTTCTAAACGGGATACGGAAAGCTTTGAGTGGTCCATCAAAATGGACATTCATAATAACCATAGTTTGGGCTCCTTCTCATTGCTCGATCCCGGCAAATGAGAAAGCGGAACGGTGGCTAAGGTGAGTGCTATGGAAGGTGATATCTACGATAGGAAAATCACCTGCAAAGAATTTTTCACATTAGTTCGTTAGGAAAACTTGATCAGCTGGCACCAAAAATGGCCAAATGGGGAGTTGGATACATGGATGTATTTAATTCGCTCAAAACGTCCATGGTTCAAATAAAGGAATATGGGACGAGACTTCATTCGAACCATGTGTCGTCCAATCAGTACACTTCAAATACACATCTTTTCAGACTGGGGCTCTCGGAAGGCAATCTCTGTGTTTGCGGCGAGGATTATCAGGATATCGTTCATGTAGTGTGTGCTTTCGAGGAGCATCGTGGCCCCAGATCTGCACTAATTGAACAACTCCGGGTCCGAGGAAAACAACCAAAGCCTCTTAGGGTCTGTCTCAATTGGATAATTAAACTGAAATTAAACTTAAAAGTGACATTTCAATAATTATCAAATAACCCTGCTCGCAGAGCAAGATTACTTTTGACAGATATCGAATCATTTTCCATCGATGTCCTATTGGAATTGCTGGGTAGCACCAGCCATTCTTATAACGGGGTGATTTTTTAATTTTCTAACTGTCACTTTTAAGTTTAATTCTCCAAATGAGACAGACCCTTAGGGAAGTGTTGGCGGGCCTTGATCTCGAATACATGTCCATTGTGCATCAATTTTGGAAAATTGCTGATGTAAAACTGTAATCATAGTCCGCCCAGTTGTCTGTCAAACCCCATTATGAATGTCTTCCTCTTGTCGTTCATGACAATGTCTGTTATTATGTCTTCCTCTCGTTGTTATCTTCCAAGAAAAAGTTTGTTTGTTTCGTTACAGATGAGAAACATCGCCAAGAATGTCAACTATGTGAACATCGGCATCTTTATTACTTAAGCACCCTAAATTCCCTTCCTTTCCTGCTGTATTATTGTATTCTTTTACTTCTATCAAATCGCGTGTCTTTCAGCTCCCCAAAACTAACATTATGTACACTGGATTTTATTTTTACACGATTTATGTTTTCTCAATTTTGCACTCATCCTAAATGTTTAACGCATATCAATTATCATGTGATTTTTCTTTGATTTATCCTGGATTTTTTGAAACATGTGGCGAAGAGTTTGGTGGTGAATTGAAGTCACACGATCAAAAACACGAGCGAAAAAAAATCGTGTAAAAACAAAATCCTGTGTATAAGAATTAAGAAATGTAAATATAACACGATCTCTGCTCCGTGACGCTTCACGGCGTGATAGATTAAAAAAAATCAGAAGGGTTATATACAAGATACGACCGCCCGACGTAAACTACGTAAAGCAGATCATAAGATAATAATTAATTTGCTTAGAGCTTAGAGTGATTGAAATTTTTACTTTTCCGCTCCCCTATGCTTGAACGATAACATTTGCTGTTTTGATGAACCTCCTAAATTTTCAACCGAATTGGTTGTAATTTAACTGAGTACGAGCAGTTTGAAGTTTGTATGGAAATCGCCCCGTATGTGAAAGATCGTTTCGTGAGGCGGCTCATTAACTATTTAGGGGGATATCCCCCAGCGCAGGACACCTCCCAATACCGGACACTTCTTAAAACGATACTTGCAGAGCTCCCTCCTTCAGCTTATTAAGTACAAAAGGAAGCTATTTAAAAAGCTTTTAACGGCATGAGATATCAGATTTTCATGTAAGCTTTGTACAAAATATGAAATTGAATAAAAATGTTTAAAATTTTGATGTTTCGCGTTATTTAAGAAGGTTTGAACCAATAATGTTAAAATCAATCTAATGCATTCTGATTGTGTGAAGATGGTCCATATTAGCCATATTTTAAATAATGATGATGATTTGTTAGATGTGCCATGTAATTGTGGTGTTCGGACATTGAGATTTTTCATAGCCATTTTTTACACCTGTTTTGTTACACTTACTTCAATTCAATTGTTTCTTCTTGCTGAGAAAGCCACAGAAATTAGCAGAAACAAAGAGGACATTCAAAAAGGTGAGAATTTGGATTAGGATGTAAACAATTTAGCTGAAGAGTCAAATAAGCTCTACTAACAATTTTTAATATTTACAGCTTGAAGCACATAAACAATATGATTATTCTCAATGATGTCTTTACTCATGTAACAGGTACTTTGTCACATTTGAACATTTGATGCAATAGTGTCCGGTACTAGGAGACATTTTTCTGAACCGTGAAATTTTTCTCCAAAATTCATCGTCGACGGTATCTCATCTGTAAGACGGTTGTTGTTGCGAGCCGATCGAACTTTCGTAAGCAAAGTTAAAAAGAAAACAAAAATGGTAATTATTGATATGTTATTCTTTTACGTGCTCAATTGAATTTCCCACGATTTAATATTTCCTTAATAATTTTTCTTGCAAGTAGCAAATTGTTTCGCAACAAAAACAATTTATTCACTCGCTAAATTTCCTATGTTGCCAACGTTCTCATATATATTTAGATATTAATGAGCAGCATTGCAAAACTTCAAATCGCGCGTCCTAAGTCAAATTACATCCAAATCTGCTAAAAATTAAAGAAGTTCTATAAAGACAACTGGTACCACCGTTTAAGCATAGGGGAGCGAAAACGTCAAAAATTGAACCACTCTTATGAGCATTGACGCCACGGTTGTTACTCTGTTTCTGCCAGGCCAGATGTAATTACAAAGAGAACCAACAGATGATATTTAAGAATAATATTACCTTCAATGTGTACAAACGGGTGACCCAGCGCCGGCCGTTGGGGATGTTGGATATATGGGGTCAGGAGACAGCGCGGTTCGTTTTGGTAAACGTTTTGCCGCGTGAGATTTTTAGTTTTTCCGCAAATCATGTTTGATCGCACACCAATTCATTTGTGTTTCGAACAAAATTAGCGTAACTCAATATATGAAAATGGTTGGATATAACAATGTTTTTTAAAAAACCCCAAATTTATTACTCCGCAGTGGTGATGATGCCTTTCCTTTTCCCGTCTGTTGTGTGACTTTTGCAGTGTTATTTTAAGGTTCCCCCAAACACGCGACGCGACAGTCGCGACGCGGTTCTATCGCTTGGCGACAGAGATTCTGTCGCCGTTGGTATGGAAGCGTAAATAGAAGATTGCCGGCAGCGACACAACGATAGAATCGCGGCAACTAGTTGTCGCCGTCGCGGCGATGAAATCGCTTCGGTCTGTGGGAGCCTTTAAAGGGGTGCTGCCTAATGGAACGTACACACGGTCAAGCCGTTTGACCAACATTGACTCCATCTCTCGTTTATTCAAACATCCATAAAGTTTTACCAACAGCGACACGAACAATCAATTTATTCGACCAACAATATCACACACGAACGACCGAAGCAACAACTCGAGCACCAACCATCAAAAAATATATGGGGGTTTGTGCAACTTCACTACAAATGCTCAAACATGTTCGGCGAACCTTGACTCCACCCCCGACAACTCAAACCAAAATCAAACCGTTTTAATTTTTTCCAACCGAGCCGCCAACTGTCAAATGGTTGTTCAAATAACTTCACACACGCTCAAACAAAGCAGCAACCGAAGCGTTTTCTTGGGGGCGGAGTCAATGTTCGTCAAACTGCTTGACTGGTGTGTACGTTGCATAATAATCAATTTTAATGATCACCTCTTGCTTACATCAACATGTTCAGCATCTGTAGCACTTTTTCATAAACACTACTTTTTTGCTCCGACCGCGGTCATTGCTCTGGTTGTTGTATTGTTGTACTTTTTGTGCGAATCACCACACAAAAGTAGAGCGCAAGAACCAACGGCACCATACCACTATGGGGCGGCTCCATACAAGTAGGTGGCCGAAAATATTTTCATTTCATTTCTGCAATATTTCACACTTATATCGTAGATTATTGTCTAAAAGATGTGAAATACTTGTTTTGCAGGTCGTTATTACTTCTAAGGTCTCCAAACTCCCTGGAATACAGACCTTTGATCTCTATGGAATATATCCCTTTTATCTACGAATGTCTCATGTACACAGCAGTCTATAGATGTGTATTTTATTGCAGCGCAGACCTGTAGAGTTCAAACTAGAAAATTGTATACTGTTTTTATGTGAATTGAGTTGTACATATGTTCTAAGTTGCACAAGGACTCCGTCAAATACAGGCCATTGCATCTACATACGTAACTGGTTGTTTTCGATAGATTTTTCAGATTGGTTCAGGCTCTTAACCCGTAAAACAAGTAAAGGGAATACAATATAAAGCTCTATTAAAGCTAAACGAACTCCATGCAATAAAAGCTTCAAGATATATAAGTATACTGCAACAACATTTATTTATTCATTATGTACATGAACATCCTCAACAAAATCATCATTTATTTCTTCAAGATCGATTAAAATATCTGCTATGGTATATTTTTCTGTACTCGAATCTGTTGTATTGCAAGAAGTTTCAGTCACTAAAAACTTTGAACATCTTCTGGATATTCCAGATTAGATTTATTTTGAAGTCGCTTACCTAAGTTGAGGGAGCTTATCAAAGGATCCGACGAGTTCATAGCACGAATGAAAACGTCATGTAAATTTTCTTCTCTTGAGGCTTTCCTGGCATGATGAGTCCGACTTTTTTTTAAGTGCTTGTGTTGACACTCAGCTGCTTCTTCAGCCAACATTCCAAGTGGTGCTGGTGAATGAATAATTATATCCCCAGCATGGGCAAGGACCAAGGACGGAAATCTTCGTTTTACTATCAGTTGCATCGACGCTCAGTAGGCAGCTTCGTCATTGATTCGTGTTTGTTTTGATCAGACGCTCGGCAATGCAGGCACGAACATCTCGCAGCATGCTGTCAAATTTCCATACCTTTTTTACCGCCCGATCCTCAATAGCCGATTGATAATCGAGCGTTAAAAATGAATATCTACCGAGGCTGAAATGAATTATTCGAATTGCGGTTGATGTGCACCGATAATTGATGATTATTTTACTTTATATACCAAACAGAAGCATATATTTTAGGAATCTGACTTAAAAATGTTGAATCCATGCACCGCAGTATGGAATGATATTCATATTTGGAGATTTCAAATTGAAGATCAATGTGCCAAGCTGAAGATTCATTTTGACACCGCACAAAACAACGCTGACACCGATAGTCAACGCTTGCTGCTGTTCGTGCACATGCCGTCCTATCCATTCGCACATTCAAATTCGGGAAGGACTAGCAACTTGATTGTGTGGTGGATATCAGCTATTTTAGTGTAGTTAAAATGATTTTTTCTGTCCCTGGCAAGGACTTTATGCACCGTAGCAGGAATTTTATACCAATCATACAGCTGCAAATATAACCGGTAGGTTGCTTTACAATAACTGTCTAGCTTTTCAGGATTGATTGGCTCTTGGCAGTTTATCGCGATCAGAATGTTCCAGAACCGGTGAATTAGCTCTTCGTTGACATTTAATGCTTCACTTAACAGATTTGGATTCGAAAACGCTCGTCGACAAATGTTTCCAGTTGTACTTGATCCTGCTCCACCTTGCCTTGGCTGGTCGACTCTCACACCAAAGCTATCATAAAGCCTTTTCTGTATAAGTTGTTTTCTCTTCAAGTACGCTTCCTTTAATATCTTTGATACCTGCCACTTTTTAAAATCCATTCGGTAAGATATGTGAAGAAGGCACTCGAAAAATCGCATCCATGCATGTAATGGAGATATTCCATAAATAAGTGTCCCTATCTCTGGTGTATATCCTTTTTCAAACTCCTAGAATATTTGAAAAACAAAACAGTTTTCAAAAATGTACAAGTATTTCTTTAAAATCATTTTCAAAATGGTATCATTTTTATACCTCTAGGCTTGTCATTACATTTGGAGTGGCTTTACAAATTGGGCAATTTTGCATAGATGACGTACCAGTTATGTAATTTAGAACTTTACCATCCACCATGCTCATGACAAAATCGAAGTCAACCAAAACATATTTCTCCTGCTCCAAATCGATCTTAACTGGAACTAATCCACTTAGTTCTCTCTCTATGGTGTTTTTGCAATCGATCACAACTTGCTTCGATTCCTTCACAAACTCTAGCATAATTGGTCTGCAATAACGAATACTTTGTGGGGTCAAGGGGTCAATATGTTTACGATTACTTAGTAAATACAAATGTATTGGAGTCGTTGTCACTGAAAATACATCTGAATCATCTTGTTGATTCGTACCTGGGAATGATTGATGGTATTGCGAGTATCCCGTAGATCCGTCCATACCCCAACTACTTAAAAGGACCATTTCGACGAAGTCCTGGTTTTTTTCATCCATATATTGATTGATTTCGTGTTTCAATGATTTCACTATTCGTTCTACAGTATGTTGCATTAGCGATTGTATTCTAACCTAAAGAAAAATATGAATACATATAAATATTCCATTTCAAGGAGATGATCTATCTTTCATTACCTGTATTTTTGTTGCCGTTTTTCGATGGAATCCAGCGGAGGTGAACATAACGCTTTCATTTTTTGTATCACTTTGTAAGTAGGAAATCTTTTTATGTGTTTGTTCGTACACATATTTACTCATATCACAATCGAGAAAATATTCAAAAGTTTCTTCATCGGACATCATTCCATGAGAATCACTTAGAGTAGTGTACATTCTGGAAGCGTGATCTCGGTTTTTTAAAATATGGCCTATCACTTTCACCATACTCGTATCACTTCTGTTGTAGGCAGTTCTTCTTGCTCCCAGTAGCGCTTTTTCTATGGTATCCTCTCTTGGATTCATTAGCTCGTCATTAATTCTTCTGCGCTTCGTACGCTCACTTAAATCCTCAAAATTTTTTGATGGCCTTCCACGATATGTTGAAGCCACTGGCTCTGGCTCAGCATGATAAAATTCTTCTAATTCAAATTCTGTGTCAAGCCATTCCTCATTATATGAGTCAAAGTAAGTTTTGGACCGGGAAGCGGACTGCCATTTTTTTCAAATTTCAAATGCAGATTTTTCAATTTTGTATGGAGTTGACTCTTTTTTTGTTTATCCACAGCGAAGCTTTGGCAGATATATTCCAAAGCTTTTTCAACGCGATCTACCTGAAGTCCCTCGTGAGCTCTAAATACTTCAATGAGTTGCCTATAATTCATGATTCACCAAATAATAAGTACACACACGATTTACCTTCGCAATCACAGCTCACTATGCACTCAGATAGACATTCATAAATGTTCTGTTTATTTATTTCACCTAGGTACATACCAATAATTATCGAAAGATGTCCTTAGGTACAGACATTTTTGCTTCTTGTATTCACATATTGGATTTTAATTAATATCAAAATTTTACTTTTTATGAAATAATTTCAAATGAAGCCTAGAGTATTTTCGTAACCCTCAAGAGTATATTGTTTTTTTTTTTCATATTTATTTGCTTGATACTTGATAGATAATGAGTTGCCTCCTCTTGGTGAGCCTACGCCAAATGGAGTATCATATAGCTGCATAAGCTATCGTGTACACGGCCTACCACGAAGCCTACGACACTTTTCGTGTTATCTACTATCTCTATTTTAACTGTTCTTGATGCTCTTTTGTCATACGCATGGGATTTGTATCCAGCCCATCACAGTCTGCCGTGTATTATGAGAATAATTACATTTAATGTTTTAAAATAATGACTTTTTTCGAAAAGTAATCGAAATCGCAGATTTGCAGCCATAAGCAGCTGGATTCGGTTTTAATGCATTCTGGAAAGTCCAAAGAAAGTCGTAGTGGTAGTCGCTAAGCGAAACTTTGAGAAACTTTTTTTGTATGGAACTTTTTGTATGAAAATTTTTTTTTTTCTTCGGGTCATTTTCGGATGTTTCACTACTTATTTTCCCATAACTAACCCGTTCTTCGCAAGTCCATGAAACAAGCTTTCAGAAACTTTTTAAAGAGTTGGAAAAGAGCTACTGTAGCCGAAGATATTGACAGTTGAATAATGCATTAATTTTTCAAGAACTAAAAAGTGTCTGGCTCTAATGCCTATATCTTGATAACCATATGGCTTAGAGTGCTGATATGCTGGAGTTTAATGCTCCAAAGCATTAGCATTTAGTAGGTCAACATGAATTACGAATCAGAGAAAGTCGATTTTTTTATTTTCGGCCACCTGATTCCCCATAGTGCATACGGCGGTCGTAACGAAAATCTGAAATTTTACTGAGTTGGTAAAGAATTGGAATTTTTAATGTTTTTACGTTGATTATCAATAGTTCCAATGGACTTAAAAAATTGCTGGAGAGTTTCCGATTCGATTGATAATAAAATCTCGAAAATCCATTGAAATATAATGGAGCTTTTAACGTTTGAAATCTTACATGATTTCGTGACGGTCTCGAATTTGGAAATTTTCATTTGCCACCCTGTATCCGAGTCTTCCCCTTAGACGTAGTCTACGTCGAAACTCCAGCAATATTTATTTTGCTGGATAAGAAATTGGATTATTGGAGCTTATTTTAGCTAAATTCATTAGCGAAATCATAATTTAAATACAACATGTGTAATATCATATTTTTGCAATTTGTTTTTGAGTTGCGTGATTACGAAAATAATGAAAAGAAACGTCAGTATCGTTTGTCAGCCCGAACGTATAATTATAAAAGGTTCAATAGGTTTCCTAAACTACCTATTTGAATTAAATTTATTTGATAACCATTTTTTTTTTCAAAACTGTAATCTATGTTCATGTGGATTGATACACTGTGTGTACATACTTTCGATTGTTATCATCGTTAAATTCAAAGATTTGCTCAGGGGGCGCATATTGACCGTCCTTCCCCTATCACCGGCACGTGCTTACTCGCAATACATATGCTGACACTATTCAGTTACATCAAACAACTGAAATCCAAAATTCGACGCTCCAAAATTGGAATAATAATACGGTATGTATTGCCTCCCCGAGTCACCTTAAAATCATGATAAAATATCAGTGACCCTTTACCAAGATAACAATCAGTGCCCAACGAAATGAATAAAACTTTCGTTAAGATCCCTTTCTGCTTATGGGAGCGTGTATTCTAATTCCTCCCACCATCATAAACCGAGAGCAGCTGAGAGCGAGGGCCAATTCCCTTTACTGTCCCCATTGCAAATCACGCGCGCGGCCTGGCATTATTAGACCCACATCTCGTCGTCCCAATCCCATCGCATCGCATCGTCGTAACCAAAACTGAACGAAAATTGTCGAGGCCCACGCAAGGACCTTCCGTCGCACTGATACTGGCTCTGATTGTTCGCTCACTCTCAATGGCCGTGTGGAAATCTCTCACTCCCCCAGGTCGTAGGTAAGCATAAGCGCGCCATTCCGCCATAGTGAGCTGTTAGTGCTGCAGAACACTATGAGTAGGCCGCTGGTTGGTTGGTCGGTGATCGTCGGTTGGATCCCACACGCTCCGTGCCAGTGCCGTTGGGGTTGACTTTCCGTCGGTCGGTTAGTTTCAGTTGGTGGTTTTCTCGATGCACAACACTCCAAGCAGAAGCGCGCGTGTCATTCGGTTTTCGTTCTAGTAACTCCCTTTTTTTCGGTATGGCTGTGGAGGATCAGTGGGACACAGATGTTGAGTTTTTGTCTCCGTTGGTGTAACGATCCCTAGAAAATTCATTAAAACACCAAGAATGATTGTAGCTGTGAATTCCAGGCTGTGTAAAGTTTCTACAAAAATGAAAATCTTTTGATGTAGTGTTTCGTTACTCACCCCCACTGTTGGATGTCCCTTAGTTTTCTGAAGAAACCACTTTTCTATATAGTGCTTTATATCAGTGCTTTAACCACTCTCAAACAAAGAAAATCGTTTCATAAAGAGGCCATCACAGCTCGAAAACGTAGAAGCGATGAGAATTATGGTGACGTGATTTATGATAATTGTATCAACCCTAAGAAATGAAATGATATTCCTTCAACCCTAACGCCTGCCCCTATTTGAGGACGAAAAGCAACCCAACCATTCAGTGAACCATGCCTCAATCCATGGGACGGACTCCGAAGAACCACCAGAACAAAACGAGCGAAATTACAATAAAAATAATAAAATGGAAATCGAATTAATATAAAGGTGATTGATTTTCAATTTCAATTCCGATCGCAGTCAAGTGGAGTGCCGATTAAAAACCATCACGACTACCATTCGAAAGTCGGTTTATGCTACAATCCTCCCCCAAAGCAGCGAGTGTTCCCAACAGTTGCGAGCTACTTACGCCAGCTAGAAGAAACCCCTCGCCTCGGCAGGAGCAGATGGTTTTGTGTGTGCTTTTGTGGTGAAGCGACGATGAAAGGAAGTGGGGCTTTGTGTGTTTGCAAAAGATGGTCTTTTTTGTTGCAGTGACAGTGGAAATATGTGATCCCCAGCATGAAGTGCCGAGAAGGATGGGGGAGTAATGTGATAATAATCAAGTGATGGAAACTCAATTTGGTGGGAAGAATGAAAGGGAAACGGTGGGGATCGGGATCGATGTGAGGGTTTGATACGAGCGGAAACAGGTGAATATCGTGATTCATGATAATAAAAGGCGCTTTGATGGGATTTGTTCCGTTGGGGGCATTCGAACTTTGGCTGGAACGTTTTGGGTTGTGGAATTAGTGTGTAAAGGTGGTTTTTGCTTATAATGAAATCTTGATAAAAATGAAAATATAAAAACCAGCTGGAAATGTCTCGGCACTCGGCAGTTTCAACTTTATATAAGTTCAATGGATCGATAGAAAACTTGAAAACAGTATGACTAGATTCCAAGATTAATCTTAATTTAACAAATTAAGCTATGATATTTTACAAAGGTTTTTTTTAATATAATACGGATGCATTACTGGTTTCTTAGAAATAATGTGATAATTGTATTAATGATTAAAAAGAATTTTCGTACACATCAATTCTGTACTGTTGCGACGAGCCAACTAGGTTTTATTTTGTACAATAATGTTAGTTTATGCGTTTATTAACAATTGTTATATCTCAGAATTAAAGACATAGTCTTACAATATTAAACAAAGTTGTCGAAGCATTCGTTTGGAAGGCGTGCATGCGATAATCCAAAGCTTTGGATATGTGAAGACTGGCCTCCATTACAATGGTTTTGATTACTTAAACAATTTTGCAAAAGACGGAAACTTTCTTCAATTTATATAATTCAAGACATCCAACCTAACCTATTGTAACTCCACCTATCTCAATGAGCTTGACTTCCTAAACATCGTTTTGGAGGCCAGAAAATGCTACTACACATTAGCCAAAGCCAAACAGAACTACAGTGCCACCTGATTTTCACCTGAGGATGTTTTCGATCATTTAGTCATTGAGAAGTTTGTCAATAACTATTTTCAGAGGCTACATTTTGAAATGTGTTGTTTGGTGAACATTTCGCGAGATGTTTTTTCTACAACTCTGCTTAACAGTTCGTTGTTTGAATTCTACTGGCTACGGAGTTGAAGCACTAGGCGCAGTAGCTTCTACTATTAAGTGATTGACGTTTCGTTAACATTTAGGTTGATTTACTGCAAATAGCGCTTTTAATTCATAACTAGTTTCAATCAAAAAACGAAATATTCAACAGAGGTGTAATACAAAAAAAAACTTGCAAAAGTCCTCCAAACATTAAATCAGACTGAAAAGGAGCTCCCAAATATTGTTCAGTATGGAACAGAAATAGAATAGATGTGGTGTTGAAGAGGACAGAAATTCAGGAAAGGGACTGTATCACTCCGTAACTCCGCACGGAAAACTTAAACTACCTAATAGTGAGTTCAATTCACTCAACTTCGAATTTGCGTACGGGAAGCCAACATTGAGTAAATGGGATCAAAGTAGTTTACCTTTACTCCCTTGTTGAAAAAGTACTTATCCTAAGTTTTATTCACTCAACTGGAGATTCAATTCACTTATTTTCGACTTTAGCTGGCAATAAACTCAAGGTTTGCTTCCCGTACTGAACTGCCGCCGATGGATTGTTTTGCGCTTTTGTTTTTGACATCAGAAGAAAGAGTGGATGGAAGAGGCTAGAAAAAATAACTAAAAGTAAGTTTTAAGATATTCAACGCTGGGTATTTTTTTGTTGCTTCTGAGCGGATTTGTTGAGATCCTATTTATTACATTGTCATCCGGTTATGGCCAAAAGGGAAAATTCAGAACTGAGAATTGAGAAGTAAGAAGCGCGACGTGAAAAGTGAAGATTGATAAGTGACGAGATAAAAGTGAAAAATGAAACGCCTCTCTTACTTCTCCCTTTTTATTTCTTACTTTTCACTTCTTTCCAGAAGGATGTGAGACGCGAAAAGTTAAAACCTAGAAGTGAAAACTAAGGAATACGAAAAAAAAGATTAATGATGAGTAAAGAGTTAAAAGTTTAAAAAAACGAACTGTCGCTCTTCACTACTTCATTCCTACTACTTAGTGCTTTTATTTTATTTTCCTAGATAAAAACTTTGAAACGGTGATTTTTTAAGAATTTTATCAAGGGAAGCTTTGAAGGGACAAGTGCAAGTCAATTTCCATCAAAAGTTGTTCCAAAACTTTGCAGAAAATTTTTAGATTGTCCATTAGAAGTTTTTCAGAATCTCCACAGAAATTATATTTCTACAGAAAATTCTTCGGATTATCCGTGAGAATCTATTCTTCTGGGACTCGCACCGTTGTAAAAAGTACAACAGCGAAAAAGCTCGTTCACAAGCCAGGCGGGACTGCATGAGTGATCCAAGTCCATGTGAGTCCCGGAAGGATAAGAAGTTTTCACAAGAAACTCTTTGGAAATTTCACAAAAAAATCTTCAGAATTTTCGAGGAAAAATCTAAGGAAATTCCACAGGGTTTTCTTTAGAATTTGGACGAAAATATTTTTTTTTTATTATTTCCCCAAGGATTTCTCTCAAATCCCCTCATTTTTTCGTAAAGTTTTTGAATTTCACGGAAAACGGCTCGGAATTTTATCGGCAATGTTTTCGGAATTTCGATGGTTTTTCTTTTGATGTATACGGAAAATTATTTTTGTTGTTCGTAAGAAATTCTTCGGAAATTCCACAAAAAATGTTCAAAAACGGGAAAGGCCGTTTGACAAACAGTCATTCAGCGGAAAGCCATTTAGCCGAAGGGCACTTGGTCGAATAACATGTTCAGCAGAAAGTCATTCTGAAGCTGAACGTCACCTGAATTCCATTTTGGCCGATTTGAACGTTCATCCGAAACGGTTATTAGTTCCGAAACGGGTTGGTCGAAAATGTCATTTGGCGAGAAGCGATATACGGCCGAACTGGAAATTTGGTTGAAAGTGCCATTTTGCTTAACAGGTCGTTTGGCTAATATGACTGAAAATGTCAACCCATTCGGCCAAATAGCTCTTTCTGCCGAACGACAATTTTGGCCGAATGACTTATCTGACCAAACGACTTTTTTAGCGGAAGGATCAGCTCCGCCAAATGACATTTTTGTTTCAACTTTCGAGATTGTGACTTTCGGTCAAACGGCACTTCCCGTCATTTGGCCAAAGGTCATTCAGCGGAAGGCCATTTATTCGAGTGCCACTTGGCCGAATGAGATGAAAGACTTCTAGCCGAATTACATTTGACTGAATTGAACGTTTGTCCTTAACGTTTATTAGTTCGAAAATGATTTGGCCTAAAATGCCATTTGGCTGAAAGTACGGCGGAAAGAAGCATGCGGCTGAACTGATTATTAGACCGAAGAGATCGTTTGCACTACCGGATTATTTGGTCGAAAATGCCGTTTGGTCGAAAAAGTCATTTGCCAAAAATGTCGGCTCGTTGACCGTTTGGTCAAAAATGTCGTTTAGCCGTACAAGCCAAAATGTCGTTTGCTGAACGGCAAAATTGTTTGGAATTTTCATAGGAAATTCTTTAGACTTCCCACGAGATATTATGTATAGGTCTGAAATATTTTCAAAATCCTTTGGAGTTCAATGAAAAATGCTTCGGAAATTTCTCTGAAAGTTCTCCTTAGTTGTTACCGGCTTTTCAAAAAGTTATTTATTCGCTTTTACAAAGATCTCAAAACACAAAACGCTCAATCGCAAACACTCCGGAATTTCCACGGAAAATAAGGCAGACATCAACAATTTTGCATCAGCATGGAAATATGTAAATCAACAGCAAGATAGATTTAAAACGGCAGCACGCTAATGCGAAATTCTCGTCGGCGGCATTATGCCGAAAACTTTCACCTCCTAGTCTATCCTCTCATTTCTTACTCATTTTTAAGTTCATATATTTCCTATTCCTCAGTTACTAATTATTCCACACTTCTCATCTCTCATTTCATTTCTTACTTTTTATTTATCACTGTGGCTAGTAAAGATTGAAAAACCTCCTTTCTCGAATCCATTCTCTGTTTTTATGTTTCATTAATCCCTTTGCGCTTCTCGAAGTTAGAAGTTAGAAAGAGAAGTAAGAAGTGGGCGATGATAATAAAAGATGTTAGTAAAAGAAGTGAGACATCCTACTTTTCATTTCTTTTTCTCACCTTTCAGAAAACTTTTGTGATACGTCTCACTTCTATTTGCTAACTTCTTACTTCCCACATTACACTTAACATTCGCACTTCCTTCTGAGAGGAATGATAATTCTTGAAAATTGAGAGATGAGAAGGAAGGAATGGCAAGAGAGAAATGAGAAAGGAGATGCGAAAAGTGAGAAGTGGGAAAGGCGAAATGTTTTTTCGATAGTATAATGGGGAAATTTTTTATCATCATTTTCAGCCCATTAGATCCGCACTACGGCGGAGGAAGATAACGGGGGAAGGGTCGTTTGACCGAAACCTATTCGGTCGTAAGCCATTTGGCCTAATGTCACTAGGTCGGAAGTTGTTCGGCCGAATTTACCATTTGGCCGAAAGGGTCATTTGGCCGAAAAGGTCATTAGGCCGAAAAGGTCATTAGGCCGAAAGGGCCATTTGGCCGAAAGGATCATTTGGCCCAAAGGGTCATTTGTCCGAATAGGTCGTTTGGCCGAAAGGGTCATTTGGACGAAAGGGCCATTTGTCAGAAAGGGTCATTTGGCCGAAAGGTTCGTTTGACCTAAATGGTCGTTTGGCCGAAAAGGTCGTTACTAGGAACTTTTTTTTAAATAGGCGTAACTGTATGTCACCTTGAAATTTGAAACGATTCATACCCTCTCTATTTAGTATATTTTGTTAAACTGACGTTACTACCAGATAGATCGCAATCTATTTTTTCTGTTGGGTACATAAGTTGACCAAAATAGTTTGAATTAAGAGCACAATCGCCATTACAAAAATCAAGGTCAGAATCAATTAAGCCCATTTGAAAAAAAAATCCTAGAAAAGGCCGAAAAGGTCATTTGGCCGAATAAGACTCACTGTAAAGAATGAGTAGCGCGAAGTGAGTTGTGAGACGTCTCATTCCTCATTTCTCACTTTTGACAGAGAGAAGTAAAAAATGAGGAGTGAGAAGTGAGTCTCTCTTCTCATCCCTATTTTCTCACTTTTCAAATGTCTTATTCAGCCAAATGACCCTTTCGGCCAAATGACCCTTTCGGCCAAATGACCCTTTCGGTCAATTGATCCTTTCTGCCTAATGACCCTTTCGGCCAAATGACCCTTTCGGCCAAATGACCCTTTCGGCCAAATAACTCTTTCAGCCAAATAATCCTTTCAAAATTACCTTTTCGGCATAATGACCTTTTCGGCCAGGTGGGTTTTGGCCTAATGGTTTGTTCGACCAAGAGGCATTCGGCCAATTTGCTTTCGGCCAAACGACCCCTCCCCGATATAACGACAAATGTACTTTAAAATAATAAGTTCAAAGTACAATATTTTAATCTTCGATATTCCTTCACGACAAAATCTGAAATAAATTGCTCACGTGATACTCATGTGGCATTTATAGTGCTTGACCTTTAAAATCGCCTGCTAACTGGCGTTAGTTGATTGAATGGGAAAATTCCGAGATTTTTGGGAACAAAGTAGGAGGGTTTCGTCGCTTTAACGACATTGAAGTTACTGGAGAACAATTTGGAAAACCAAGGGCTAGAGGAGTTTGCATTGACATGCTTGGTTGAGTTCCATTATGAAGTTTTTGTGAAATTGTAAATTTTACTTATTGAAGTTGGTAAATTGAAATTTTCTACATTCTGAATAACATGAATAAATGCTAGCACACCTGTTTATTAAATATTCATTTTATTAAACGGATGCGATGGAGATTTGCATGAAAGGTTAAGTCACAGGATGAATCATTGCACAACTTTACCATGCGTCTCCATATGCTTTAATGATTATATGCTGCTGAACATTTTTCAATATTCCTAACTATCGTTTCCCTTGGGAGATCCATTATTGAAATAACTTAGAATAACGTAGTATTTCAACTTAAATGAACATGCAATCATGCAAACATGCAAATAATCTCAACGCTATTAAAGCGACGTATCCCCTGCTGTTTTAAGACCAAATAATCTCAGAGTTTTCCCAATAAATCAACTAACGCCAGTCACCAGTTGTTTTCAGAGGTCGAGCACGACACCTGCAAGTTGCAGTGATGGGAAATGTCAAAAAAAAATGTCATGGCAATGCTATTACTAATTTTCTAATAACTTTTTCCAAAAGTCATTTACAGTTCGGATTTTTTGATTGACATGGAGTATTCAAAGAGTCCTAGAACTTTGTCGGACAGATCATTGTTCTAAATACAAAGTGTGAGTCATGAGAGCGAGATTAAAAAAATGTCACGGAATGTCATGACATTAATGTCATTTAACACTAATTCGGCTCTCACGTCGCCAATATCATGTTTAGAGAAATTACCTGTTAGAAAAAGTTTTCGGGTCCTTTGAGGGCTACATGGGCTACAAAATTATAAACCACTTGTGAAAAAAGTTATTAGCAAATTAGTCTCATAACATCGGAATGACATTTCCCGTCACTGCCTGCAACACATCTTCCTTTTTTATTCTTTCTTAAAGAGATTTTTAGCCCGGCTCATCTCTTAATACATCTTCTTCTTATTGGCATTACATCCCTCATCAAAACATTGCCGCATTGCAGCTAAGTGCTCATTAAGCACTTCCGCACGACTTATGAAGGTCTCAACTCTTGAGCATCACGAAAACAAATTGACAGTCAACCAGTGTAATCATTCAACCTCTGTAATTCTTGCATTATACAGAATTCTGTTTTTACACGATTTTTTGGCTCGTATTCGTGACTTTAATTTGCCACTAAAATCTTTGCAACATGTTCCAAAAAATCCTAAATAATTCCAAAAAAAATCACATGGTAATTAACATGCGTTAAACATTCACGATTGAGAAAATGTAAATCGTGTAAACACAGAATCCTGTGATTTTGTTTGTAATATTATCGTTTTTGTCTGGTCTGGATATAATCAGTTAAATAATTTTCCGACCAAGCAACATATTCCTCTGATTCCATCCTAACGATATTTTGGCCGAATAATTTGTTCGAACATAAAGCCTGCTCGACTATATACTTTTTGCTAAGAGGGCTTTCGTCCTAATGGTTTCCCTAGCAACACAAGTCGGTCCGATTTAGTTTCTGCAGCTCAAATGTAACCGAATTCAGTTGCACGTAGGTAATAGAAACCTCTATACCATATGTGTGCTGTTCGAACCAAATGATATTCGGCCAACTGGTTTTCTGCCTAATAGCCTTAGGCCAAAAGGCTTCCGGGCAAATGACTATCGGTCCCACGACTCTTTCAAGATTGATTCTTGGATAATTTAAGATATGGCTAACTTTTCGTAACTTCATCTGCTATTCGAGCGATCCAACTGATTTAGAAAGGGTACTACAACAGATTGGGTAGACCCAACCGTTGGTCTACCAGGAGCTCGAATAAATCATCCGAGTGAGAGTATCCGAAATCAACATTATGTACTAGTGCGGAATAATTCTCAGTCGATAATAATTGCAATGTTCATTTGAGATTTTTTCAGAAGAGAACAGTAGGCGAGTTGTCGCGGACGATAGCTTCTCAAATTTTGCATTTAATCGGCAATACACTTGATTCTTTTTTCACACGGGCGATATTTTCAGTTCAAAATTTGAAAATTCGTGTAAAAAAAGTTGTATGACTTCTCGACGAATTATGCAAAATTGAGCAACTTTGCAAAAATTTTGTATGGGATTTTTTTACTCGGCCGTGTAAAAAAAAATCCGCGTAAAATCAGAATCGGATACATAAATATCATTGAAATATAAACCTCACTAATATCAGCTAAATGTCAACAGTTCCAATCAATTTTCTGTTTCACGTTATGGTTCCATTGTAGGAAGAGACATTAGTTAAAACGTAAAGGTAAATGCCCCAAATCAAAGATTCTTACTCACTGGCGAGTTTTTATCATTTGGTTTTTCAAAAAAGGCGATAGCGTGTGTCATTGAGATCACCAGCAATGCCGCTGAATTAGCTTGGTGAATTTTTCAAGGCCGCTGTTCTTCCGTCTTAGGGCCGATGCCCACAGTAGGCAGTACTCCTAACCACGGCATACAAAAAACAAGGCAGGCTCATCACGTATGTAAACATTCAGTTTGAATGTCAACATGTGACGTCACTGCTATCTTCGCACAAGCTGGACCGAGACGATGCTCTACGGTCGCAGCATGCTTACTTTTGTACTCCAACATGTATACCGAGCTCCTAACAGAATCCAAGTTTCAAAGTGCTCGCGTTTTCGGGGGCCCACAGGCTATAGACATCCCTATCTAACTCCCTCAGCCTAAAAATAGCCACCATGTCCCGGGCATAGTGTGCAGATAGACCGCTGTCAGTTGCATGAGATGTCAACAATCGTCAACAACACCAATGATGGTAGCTTGATAATTAAAAATATCCACAACAATAAAAGAGCAGGATTTATTTTTAAATTCTGCTCAAGCTTTTCACTGTGAAATAAAAGACAAATTGTTGTTCTCCATGTAAGTAAAATCAAAATTGATCATGTAGATAAGTTTTGAATCAATTAAACTCATTAGTCATATTCAATGAATATTCCCGATTAAAGTTGCATATTGAAGAAAGCTGAATTTGGATGTTTTATGATGTTAAGCTTTTTTAGATTTGACGTACGCTGCTCGGCGTTGGTGTTGGTGTTGGCTACGCTAAACATGAGCTCTTATGGGCCAAACACAATTGATACTCCTATGGGAAAACTCAAGCTCTATCTGGAATAAGGGCGAATGTCGCAAGAGAGGATTCTCTTCGTCGACTTCCCCTCTTTTATATAAAAGTGACAAGCAACAGATTTCATTGCGGTTTATCACCTCAGAACGATAGAAAACAATCCGAACTTGCGTTCTGAGGTGATAAACTGTAAAGAAATCCCCTGCTTGTCACTTTTATTCAAAAGAGGGGAAGTCGACGAAGAGAATTCTCTCTTGCGACATTCGCCCCTTTACCAGATAGAGCTTGAACTGTCAAAGCGCACGCAAACGTATCAATTGTGTTTGACCCATTAGCATAGGCCTGGGGGCACACCACTCGATACGGAGGCAGCGGACAATTTGTTGATTCAGCTTTGCTGCGTCGCAGCATGCGTGAAAAAATAAAAATGACAGTTGTGCGTTGCTTCCGTTGCTTCAATGTTTTTTTTGAGGAAATCTTTCATAGTCTGGCGGCTATACACATTCTTCATCAGCAACGGTACTGATCAAGTGAGGTTGAGCACGCAACTCAAGTTCAGTTCAATCAAAGTTAATTGCCTATTTCCGACTTGGACGTTAATTTACAATGTTATGAAAACTCATATGTGAATATGTACGTTATGTGGAAGATATTGATTTGAAAAATGTATTGGAGGTAACCACTTTCCCTTCGATGGGACTCGAACCCATGACCCTACAGTACGCTAGACTGGTAGTACGCCAGACATTCTAAATACTCACGCTCCTCTAATGTGGACGTGTACAATACACATGTGGAAGTATTGGCTTGAGAAATGGATTGCGAGTGATTTGACTATGCGTCCAATTTGGGAATCTCGAGCTCGTTCAGTAGCCGCTAGGTTGCGAAGGCCGACGGAGGTCCTTCGTAGCTTAGTTGGTTAAAGCACCAGTCTAGCGTACTGTAGGGTCATGGGTTCGAGTCCCATCGAAGGGAAAGTGGTTACCTGAACTTTTTTTTTCGAAAAAAAAATTTGTTCTGAAAATTTTGTCTCTGGGGGGGTTATGTCCAAAACCACCCCCGTGGCTACGCCACTGCTTCTACTGAACAAACATTCCAGCTGAGAACTTTGGCACATGATCGCAATCTATAACTGTGACAATGTCGCCTTGCAGCCTTAAAGACAGTAAGCAATACCGCAGATATTTAATCGCGAGGTTTCTTCTAAGCCGAGCTACAATTTATGCATCTGTGTATCTTTTGGAAGTTGAGAAAATGTCCCGCCCACCTGATAAATCCCTGAATCGGACAAGGATTTGACCCCAGCTACATTTGACATTCGTCTGCATTGTAGCCACATGTTTTACCGCAAAGTAGACTTCAGATTTTATTAATGAAATGGTATTTGTTTTTAATGATGCAAATTACGAATAAGTTTGGAGATGAGACAGTATTAGCTATTCAATTTGTAGAGTTTGAGCTTAATTTTGCTTTCATAATGCTCATTGACTTATTAACCTTCTTTGTAAATACCATATACTTATTTTAAAAAAATATTTACCAATCGAACTCTTTATTTGATAGTTCCAATTACAATATCTCACGCATTCCTTTAGAACGAAACGGGTTGTAATTGACGTTCCTGTTCCAACAGTAGTGGTATTCCGACAATCTGCATGAACAAAAACTAAAACATGATAAGTTTATCAGGACAGTAAAACAAGCACACAGATCTCCAAATTTATTCTGCCTACAAACAATCGGAATAAATCACCGCCGACGTAAACCGTTTACCGCGTTCACACAAGATTCCACAATCCATTGTACGCCCAACCAAATCCAGCACCACTGGCTTGAATGGCCCTCGTGGAACAAATCACAAATCGAATTTCCCGCCATAAATCATCCTCGACGGTCATATTCTCCCGTACATGGATCTGTACCGGCACGAGGACCCCAAACCACCCCCACCGGAAATCACCCGCTAAATCAAAGTGAGTACCAAACACCCCCCAAACTCGAAAAGAAGAGAAAAACTACGAAACAGGCTGAATGTGATATCATCGAGCATCGACGGAGCCATCCGCCAGCCAGCCAGACGTCCGATACCGAAAATATCTGATTTACGATCGAACGCGTGCCTGTTAGCATTGTTTTGCTCAACGAAACCCTACCCACACTGGGCCCTGGACGGAGTCCATACTCAGATTATAAAAATTCGTAAACATGAATAATTCACACAAAACTGCTGCCATCCGATGATGATGTTGGTGGCGAACTCGACCTTAGTGGCGATACACTAATTACGTAAGAGATTTTTTTTGGGTTTTCAACCATCCATCTGCCTTACGAGCAAGTATCATTTCGAAGAAATATTATTTATTGTTTGACGCGTGAGAAAATTAAAAACCATGCCTCCTCCCAAGTCTCAACGTAATTAGTAAACGGTCCCTTACTGGTGCCACCATCGCATCGGGCGGAATTCTCTCACAATTTCGGAGTTGAAGTGAAGGGATTTTTGTGTGAGGCGTCTTGTCGGTTCGGTTCGGAGTGCTCGTTGAGGAAGAAAAGAATGGGAAAATTTTCCTCATTAAGATAATTTTATTGATCAATATATTTCACAGCTGGTGACGAAAACAACGAAAGCTCACAGCGGTTTCATGCGGCGACGAAATTAATGGGAGGATCTATTTTTATACACCGAGTTGAATACCCAACTTTAATGTTTTTCTTAGATTGGTTGTTAACATAAACAATGTCATACAGGACAAGAACACAGGAAAGCATTCAAATTTAATTCATTAACGTTGGTTTATTCGCGTCCTACGATAAATCTACAGAACTTTGACAATGATGAGCTCATAGTTAGACTACATTGCACACATAATTTATTATTCCCATGTGCAGCGCAGAACTTGAGCATGTTTCGCTTAGCATATTCCACTTCACAGTAAATGACCTTGCCCCGTGGTAGAACGTGACGTTGAATCAACTTTTCTTCGAACTTGCACCTCATTGCTTTTCCGGTGTCTTTGCTGCTATCTGTGTCTCTTCTGCTGCAGAAAAACCGCCAGGATCAGTCCTCAAACTACAAAGAACGGCAAAGTCATGCCTCCGTCCATTCGTTCAGTCCGCCTCAAGTTGCAAATTTTCCGAGTCACACACAATACAATATGAGGGATTTCTACTGTAGCTCCCTTCTCCCCAACGGAAACGAAGAAATAGTGCAACTAAGGAGGGGGAAGAGCGGTTCGTCTTGTGGTTGTGAGATAACAAGTGTAGATATTGTAGCTATTGTCGTCACCCCGTCAGCGGTGCCGGTGGTGGCGGTGGCGATGACGACGGTACAATGAGTGCATTTTGAGGACAAACGATGGCGACCGTGCCTCTGCCGTATAGTCGGTGTAAATAAAGCTTATGCAGATTTGTTTCTTCAAGTCGAGAGGTTCTTTTCTCTTGTGCCAAGGATTTTGCGGTACAGGCGTGGGTAAAATATTATACGAAGAAACTTCGGTTTGGATTGGGGTCTCTGGAGAATGGCCATTGGGAATGAGAAACAGTTTCAGCAGGAAAAGGGATTTAAATAGGATTACTTTCTGTTTACATGTTGGGAAACGAAAACAAAAAGGATTATCAAAGAGACAGAAGTTTTGATAAGTAAATAGAATAAATGGGGGAATCCAGCATTTTCGAAGCTTTCATGAGCAAAATAAGCTTAATATGGTATCCCAAGTATATGTAGGTAAGACGTATATAGAATTAAAAAATTCCATACAAAATTCATTCAGAAATTCAATTAAAAAAAAAAATCATTGAAACGCTTATCAGCGATTCCCAAATTCTTCATTGAATTTCACTTAGAAATAATTCTAGAAGTGCAACTGTGCTCTTGGTTGATTGGAGACATTTTATGCCGAGACATAAGCAACATTTAGTACAAACATTTTTAGTTTATATCGTTACATGGCTTTTGCCATATGAATCTTTTTGATTTTGTGGACCCTTTCATTCCCGCTTCAAAATGACGTGGACGAAGGTTAGGTTATTGATGGACATGGCGAACAAGTCGCACAATACTTGTATATTAGGGTGGACCACACTTATATGAAAAAAAAAAAAAAATCAATTTTTCGAGACGTATACCCTTTAAATTAGATTTTTTTTGCTCCCAGAAGCTACTTGAAAATTTCTGCCAGATCCCTCAAGTCTAAGTGGGTGCTCAACAATTATGAAGTTTATATGGGAAAAATCTATTAAATATATGGGAAAATGTATACTTCCCACATTATGTACAATATTTACATATATAATGTCACTAATGAGCGGAATTGAACGAATACAGCGCCACTTGGAGGTAAAAGAGTTTTCACAGTAGCTTCTGGGAGCAAAACATTACATTTTTAGGGGATATACGTCTCGAAAAAATGATTTTGATTTATTTCACATAAGTGTGGTCCACCTTATTGTATATACTATAAAAAAAACTAAAATTGATACCGTTGATAGGGGAAGAGGCCCCAAAACGCCCCCCCGATGCAAAACGCCTTTTGTGGTTTGCCTCATATTTACCGTCCTTAAGATGTCCGTAACAAAACTAGATCTAAAATTATGTAGGATAGGCGAAGAAAGTTTCAAAATAGTGCATGGGAAGGTCGGAAAAACCGAAAATTTCCACATTTTGAAGAAACATCTAACATTTTGGCGAGGCAAAACGCACTAGTGGCAATAACCTACAAAGTACTTGCGTCTCCACGGACTATCCATACTAGAATGCTGATTCGCCGACGCGTGGTACTTTGTTCCCTAGGAGCCGCCAGCTAAAAGGCGTTTTGCCTCATGAGTTTTCCGGCAACAGAATACCACCACTTTTTTTAAATGTGAATATTATCAATATGATTGAGATTTTTTCTAATTTTAACATGGCATCAGCTAGCTATATTGTTTAACTGTTGCGTGAGGTAGAAACACCCATGAAAATCGTTATAGCTAAGGCATAAACGCAGTCTATGCTTAGCTAGGGCATATTGCCCCTCCTTCCCCTACCGTTGCAATAGATATGTTTGATACGGTAGATCATTCAAACTGCAGAACAATTTGGATATCTCAAAAGATCTCATGTGCCTAGATACGGACTGCAGCAAGCAACTCATAGATACACAACTTGAAGATCTGACAACATAGCTTAGATACGACGCAAGTGAAAGACATACCAAAGCAACCAAAAGTTCGGATAGCAGTACATTTCTGGTTTAATCAGCTCCAAGAGGGATCTTGAATAGTAGTTCTATTCAGCTTACTTTTTAAGTAGTTATACGAACTTTCAAGTTCACAGTAAGTTATTTTCAAGTTCTAACAGATTGCTATTCAGCTTCTAAAGTGAACATCGAAGCTCACAAAAAGAAGAGGCATGTATAGCATGCTTAGCTGAACAATGACCTTAAAGTGTACTTTACAAAATAAAATTAAAACCACAAGGTGATGTACTGTTAGAACTATTTTCAATTTTATTTCAATGATTATTCGCTAGAACGTAGATGCTGTTCTTGTTTAGGATGCGAGACTCCATGTGAAGATGCGCCAACCACAAGTATTGAACTCTAGTCCTCCTCTTATAATCCGGGATGCATACCACTGCTGCATACGACTGACATACAAAGTGACAAAATTTTACTTCATTAGTTGATTTCATATATGGCACTTGTATCAAAGTTCACCATAAATTCATTAAGGATAAAATGTGAACTAGAAAGTTCGTATAATGTCAAGGCGGCACTAAATATTGGAATAATATTAGATATTAGAACAAGCTAATTATAAGTTCGGTTAATACTAGAATCAAACTTCTTGTTAGAAGTTCGGAACAATAATTTTATTGCCATGATGTGAACTTTAAAGTTCTGATGAAGAAGAATAAGCATCTTTTCTTGAACTTTCAAGTTCATTAAAAGTAGTTATTGAGAGTTAAGTTCGGTTTATGAACAATGGAGCTATATTCGAACCAAATGTGAACTTCTTAGTTCAATCCTCAAGTGTAATCTGAACTTTTGGTTGAGCACTTTGAGGACGTTATTGGTTTGATATCGAAGCTGAAAACATAATAAAAGCCGTGATTTTTTCGCTAGACTATTCGATTTGAACTCCAGCACAATTTGGAGATCTTACAATACCTCATTCGCCTAGATTTGTGCCGCAAATAAATACTCAAAGGACATAATTGAGTTGTTACCACGGCTGGTTACGTCATGAAGTTAAGGTTATTTAGGATTTCAGGACTGTTCCCGAAAGATTTTGAGTGACTTTGAAGTTAATTTATATAAGAAAAAGAAGATTTTTTTTTATAATTTACCGAAAAAGGTTTCTTTGCATACCCGTGAGATTCGGAGAGCGGTCTATAAGGTTTATTGTTATCTACAGACTCATCATTCATAATAAGCATGAAAAAGAGTTGACGCATGACACGTTTTAGTTTGCAAACGGAAATATGTCCTCCTACAAGTACTGGGGACTCCGTAAACAGTGAAGAATGCACTATGCACAGAAAAGTAAATTAGAATACAAATTTCTCTTTAATTTTATATAAAAATATCCGGATTCGGCTGATATTTGACAAAGTGAGAGCGTTTTTAAAACTGATTCTCCTTAAAAAAATAAAATCGTCAATATCTGTATATTACCATCATTTGGAGCTGATTTCAAGAAATATGATGTTCCACAAAGTTTTCATTAATTTAATATTGAAAGGATTAATTACAATAGATTGTAGATCGGACTAAAATTGCCATAGTTATGATTGTTTCTATGAAAGTCTAGATTCGATGGTCAAAAAATCACCTTGAAGGCCTTCGCGCGACTTCTAAACTTCAATATTTTGACCTCAAACTCTGAGGCTACTCTTTTTTTTGCCATAAAAAAGTGTTCAAGCGCACGAGTTCTAGGTTTCGGGAACATTCGCACCCTAAGCCAGTTGTCTTTTAGAGACTCATCAAAAGACTATTCGTGAGAAACCATGACGAGAAAGCTATCGCAAGACACGTTTTAGACTGTAAGCGAATATGACTCTCTCATACAGGCACCTCCGAAGCACTCCGTGAGGTTTCGGGAGTAGCCAATGGGAACTTCCGCCCTTTACAAAAGAAGCTTATTCGTGAGAAACCGTGAAGAATATGCTGTCGCATGACACTTTTGATTTTCAGTTTAGTATTCTATTAGCATTTCCTCAGTTATTAATTGAAAGCTTTTCCATGCCCGCCATTGTATGAGTATGTATCTTTTGTGGCAAGTACAATGGATACACTATGGCCAGGAAGTCGAAAACATGCTAGACCGGACCGAGAATCGACCTCGCCATCTCCGAATTGGCAATCCTACGCCTTTGCTTCAAAGGCTACTGGAGACCCTGATCAGGTTATTTAACCGAAACGATCGTTTGGCAGAAAGAGCCAAAAAAGTAAAAATTGTCGTTTGGACAAACAAAGGTGAATGTGAATAGTGCAAAATGATTGAAGATAATGAAGACATGAGAAATGCGTAATGATGAGTGAAAAGTTAGAAACCTTACTGCGAAAGTAAGAAGTGAGAATTCTAATTTCTCAATCCTTATTTTTCACTTCTCACTTACACATTACACTTTTCACAGTTAGAAGTGAGAAATAAAGAGTAAGAAGGGGAAGTGAGGCATCTCACAGCTCATTTCTTGCCACCCATTTCACACTCTCTCACACACACACTCTGTTTTACAGTGGGAAGTGAGTAGTGAGAAATGAGAAGTTTGAGATAAGTAGTGAAGAGTGAGAAGTGAAACGTCGAACTTCTTTACATCGCACTTCTCATTGCTCACTCCTCATTTCTCACTTTTTACTTCGCACTTATCACTTTTCACAGTGAGAAATAAGAAGGGATAAGTGCGTAGGAAGAAGTGAGAAGGAAAATGGGGGAAGTGAGAAATAAGAAGAAAGAAAGAAGAAGAGAAAAGGTAGAAGGAAGAAGAAAGAAGGAAAATAAAATAGGGAAATAAAAAAAAAGTTAAATGGAAGAAGAGACTGTAAAAAAGGAAGAAGGAAGCTGGAACAAAGAAGAATGAATTAGGAAGAGAGAAGAAAGAAGACGGTGGAGGAGGAAAAGGAAAAAAGAGGCGAAAGAAGTATGAAATACGAAGGATAACAATAAGAAGAAAGGAGAATGAAAGAAAGAAAAAGGAAGAAAGAAGAGAAATAGAAAAAAGACAAAAGGATAAAGCAAGAACAAAGAAGCATAAAAGTAGAAGAAAGGAAAGGAAGAACTGACTACTCACTCCTCTCTTCTCATTTGGCTTAATGTTCATTCGGCCCATTGATTATTTGGCCATATGACTATTCGGCCTAATGACCATTGGATTTGATGACCTTCGGTCTAATGACCAACACCACCTATAACGTCTGAAATGAACTAATTTGAATTGCATATCATCAACAGGTTTTGGTATATTTACATGCTAGTTCTCTTCCGTTTTGGTAACAAGCGTAGTTGAGCTGGTGGACCAATTGACTTCAGAGCAATTTGGATAACCTACAGCATTTGCTAAAGACTTATTTGAATAGTGAATCACTCGCAAGGCTCGAGGGGCTGTTATGGACATGTTGGGTTGCTTTCGGTTTGGTACCAGGAGTAGGTAACCTGATAGACTAACATTAACATAACATTCGGAGAACCTATAACATCTGCTTTATATTTGAATAGTAGTTTGAGCTATTCCGTTATTGATCAAAACAATCGTAATTGCACAGGGATCCAATGGATTAGAGAGTCCATCCCGGAACGTCCCGGAACAAAAAATCCCGGGATTTACAAAATTTCGGGATTTCCCGGATCCCGGGAAATATTTTTTCAAATCCCGAAAATCTCGGGATTCAGCCATTCAGCGCTAGAATATTTTCCACACTGATGAAAACTGAAACCAAACTAGGAATCGTGAACCTGAGTTGAATTCATGTGACCTGGAATTCAATTTACGCCAAACATTCACAAAATATACGGACAAGACAAAGATTTTAAAACCACTGAAACAATATTATTAGTACATGTCCGTTACACTCAAAACACGAACTTGCAATATGCTTTGAACACTGCATGAAAAAAATAATCTGAGAGCAATATTTTTAGAAGTGAAGAAAAAATGTGCTGATTCTTATCTTAAATTTTAAAATGTTTTGTTGAATACTCTAGTACAAGACATTTTGTCCTCTGTTTCCAAGCACCGCTTTCAGTTTTGTCTAGAAGACTTTCTCCAAAGCAATATAAAACTTTCATAGCTGTTAGAGAAGGAAATTGTTCCTTAGCCAACAATTATTAATAATTGATGTGATTTACCATACCGTACGCCGTTGCTGATGAAGCAAGTGTGTAGGAGCCGGACAATACTAAATACTCATCCTACTTGGTTGGCATGTGTACAAAAATACATATGAGAGAGTTAGTTCTGAAAATGTATTGCAGGCCTGGTAGCGATGAATGCCATTCAAAATAGTGACTTAGTGACTAACGATGACTAAAAAAGTGACCAAATAGTGACTTTCAGTTGCAGGAAAAGTGGCCAAATAGTGACTTTTGAATGAAGTTTACAAACAGATAGTGAACTACAAGTTGCACTAGTATTGCTACGGTGTAATTCGTAGACTAAAAACTATGTATTGATACTCATATTATTATTATATTCTATATTAAAGAGGTTTTTAGCCCAAGGCTAGTTCACCTCCGACATGATACTCATAGTTATCCTTAATCCTTATCTAGAATGCTATCAGAAATCAAGAAAAGACAAAAATAAACAAAAAAAAAGGAATGAAGATTACTACTACTGGCTACGCCCATCTTCACGGGACCCGAAAAAGATGGAATTTAGCAAGAGGGCATCGCCCTAGCGACACCGTCATAAGTACCACGGAGTTGGATATTGAGGAAGGTATTTTGGTTCAGCCAGAAGCTAGTAATGTGATCATGATAAATCATCACGGAAACGGGTTGTGAGTTACAAGTTTATAATTTCAGTAACGTTTTTGAAGCAATTACAGCATTGTGACAATAATGCTTATTATGAGCTCGAAGTTTTCTGTGAAACTGCAAAACAATGGTATAAAATGATCTAATTGATTCCTAGACAGATAACAATTTGAACTCATAAAGCTTATGAATCTTTAGTAGTTTAAAAAATTAATTAGGAATTTTTTAAAATACGATTTTTCCAGCAACAGGTAGATTTTTCCAATAACAGTAGGAGCTAAAAGTAGGTGAAGAAATTGACAATGTACTATGCGTCTCCATGCATGGCCCTTACCAGAATGCTGATTCGCCGATGCGTGGTGCGCTGTTCCCTAAGAGCTGCCAGCTAAAAGGCGGTTTGCCTCATGAGTTTTCCGGCAACTTAATATCACTAGCGGCTAGCTATATTGTTTAACTGTTGCATGAGGTTGCATAATTGAGGTGATTTCTGTATGTGAGTGTGAGTATGTATGTGTGTAGTACAAAAAAATGTGAGACACACTTTTTGGTAGTTAGCCTTACCCGGTTTAAAAATTCATTCAAATTAACGCAAATAAACGTGAATTGATGGAAATTACCACGGGGATGACAAGCTACGCCATCTTTGTCACATCTTTTCTGAATCACCAATACGAGTGCACTGCGAATGCAACATAAACAATTGCGAGGGTGAAAATGATATAAAACGAACAAAGGCATAGACAGTACCTTGTGCAACTAGCATTCTAGATAATTGAGCAAATAAGTTGAACATTCTTAAGTACACACTTACCTCATTTCACCGTATTCGGTAAATTTTACCGAAATCTCAACAGCAGAACTGTTCGGTAATTTATTTTACACATTTGTTGTAATTTTTTCCATTGCTCAACTGTCAAAATCACCGAAAATCAGTTAAATTATTTACCGAACAGTTCTGCTGTTGAGATTTCGGTAAAATTTTACCGAATTCGGCGATTTATTTTAAGTGTGTATGAAGCATGGAATCGAGTGTAAAATTGTTTTAATTGATAATTCGTTAAATTTTTCTCTGTTTTCTCATTATTGTATAATGTTGCATTATTTAGCGGTATGGGCGTTTTGCATCATATTCTCCTATAAAAACGAAAACATTCAAAATTCACGCACATACTATTGCAAAATAAATTAGTATTGGGGTTAATTTGACACTGGGGGATAAATTTATCCCCCAAAAAAGAGCGAACAGGCAAACCTGTCAAAATCCATAGTAAAAAAATTGGATGTCGTTCCTCTGGAAATAACTGAATCAATACCTGAATCATATCTCCCTGACCTCTCTTATGTGCTTTTCTTGATACTCTAATGTGTTTTGGTAATGGTATCTACACTTCTTTATTCTGTACTCTGTACTCGAGGCCTGCAATTCGCATTTTAACAAATTCCATTCGCGAAGAGCAAGACCATAGTTGACCTGAATCGATAGTAAACTGACGATTTTCACAATACACCCCGGAAATAATTATAAAGCATTCGCTGATTTTCATACAAAATGGTCATGTTTGAGGATCAAAGTCTGCTTTGTTTGAACGTGTGTGAAGTTGTTCGATCCAGGGGGAGAAGGCGGAGCACTGAATCCCTACCCCGACATGTACTGGTTCTAAAATGTAAACAACAGTGTTAATTCTCTACCACATTTTTGTTGTGGCGAGGGAATTTTTATGCACACTTTTGTTTTTAAAATTTTATCAAAATTAAACACTCAGTCATGTAGCAATATGACGATGTGGTATGCTTGAGATACTTGCTTGATTAAAAGGACTCGAAAAAGAATTTATTTGCAGTAACTAACCGAATATAAAAATGTTCGCATTAACGATTGCGCCCTAACAGTTGTTCTAAGCTTCGATGCAGAGTATACGAGCTTTGTTCGCCAGTGACAGGTATATGAGGCCCTTGGTTCGATCAACCATTTGACAGTTGGCGGCTCGGTTGGAAAAAATAAAAACGGTTTGATTTTGGTTTGAGTTGTCGGGGGTGGAGTCAAGGTTCGCCGAACATGTTTGAGCATTTGTAGTGAAGTTGCACAAACCCCCATATATTTTTGGATGGTTGGTGCTCGAGTTGGTGCTTCGGTCGTTCGTGTGTGATATTGTTGGTCGAATAAATTGATTGTTCGTGTCGCTGTTCGTAAAACTTGATGGATGTTTGAATAAACGAGAGGTGGAGTCAATGTTGGTCAAACTGCTTGACCGTGTGTACGTTCCATAAGGCATATTCCAGAATTGATCAAAATTTGCTACAAATGCCATTTTTTTGGAGGGAGACTTTGTAAGAGTTTTCCGAATAAAAACTGAATTTTTCATTATTAATGCTGCTGCGCTGCAGTGACAGGGTGGACGTCAAATGTATAATGCGAAGGTTACTTTTATTGTTAGCAATATGATGTTATCAACATCATTACGGAGCATCAAAACCGTTATGTAAATCCGCGTGTTTTAAAACAAATTTTCTCTATTGAATCAAAACGTAAAAGGGATTTATCTCAATTTTTTAGATATCCCGGGATCTCGGGATTTCCAAATATGTTACAAATATGGGATCACGGGCAGTAGAGCTCTAAATTTTTCAATGGCAAATTACAGCGCCGGACATAGGGGCCCTCCTTAGCCGTGCGGTAAGACGCGCGGCTACAAAGCAAGACCATTCTGAGGGTGGCTGGGTTCGATTCCCGGTGCCGGTCTAGGCAATTTTCGGATTGGAAATTGTCTCGACTTCCCTGGGCATAAAAGTATCATCGTGTTGGCCTCATGATATACGAATGCAAAAATGGTAACTTGGCTTAGAAACCTCGCAGTTAATAACTGTGGAAGTGTTTAATGAACACTAAGCTGCGAGGCGGCTCTGTCCCAGTGTGGGGATGTAATGCCAATAAGAAGAAGAAATATTATGAGAAGTAAGAAATATGGTTATGGCTTTATCTTTATCTATCATTGTTTATTAAACGAAAGGATCGCACTCCAGCATTCTATACCAGCCCGTCCAGCCCGTTGCCGGGGTGACCCTGGGTTTGCTCGAGAGTACTGGCAATGAACGACCGAAAGACGTAGCCAGTGAGCGTCAATGGTACTGGCCGTCGAAAGGGCGGGGCCTTGGTCTCCATTGTAATCGGATAATGGCATCCCGAGGCTCAGTTTTCGCGACCGACCAGAGTGAAGCACCGAACAACCAAACATCATAGCAACAAAAATCGGCTGCGAAAATGCAGCGACGATGACTGTTACGGCGGCTGTTACAAGCAGCGACAGCAAAGGCTCAGAAAAACATCATCAGGCAACCGATGCGGAAGCCACGGAGGAAAGAAAACTATGACATCTACATTTATAAGATGTTGAAGCAGATCCACCTTGAAACTGACGTCTCGTCGAACGCGATAAGCATCGTGAATAGCTTCATGAAGACATTTTTAAGCGTATCGTGGGTGAGGCCTCCCGTATGATGCACTACAACAAACGCTCAACAATCACCAGCCGTGAGATTCAACTTCATTCAAAACGGGCCTGTTTAGGGCTCCAGCCGCGCTCACATAAGAGAGAGGTTTTTGTACCGCTCTCCGAAAAATGATTATTGAACTGAGTCCGTTAGTTGCACGATTTGGATGTCCGATTTATAACAAAAACAACAAAATTTTGCAATAGATATGCGCAATTATTGATGTTACTAATGCGCAATTGTTTTTAATAGTTAAGCAAATTCTTAATTAATCGTCGATCGATTAATACCAAAATCTTTAAAATCGGTTGAAAAATGGCTAAGATATTTGCTCGTACTTCCTGACCACTTCCTGTGGCGGTCTTTGAATCTGCAGAATTAACCCCCAATCTTCCCGAAGGACGTAGTCCCATGTCGAAAACATAGTTATAGTATTGCACAATTATCGTTAAAAGGTAGTTCGGACCTGTCAGTGATTATCACACGATCACACTGTCTTTCAATCCTATCTGACTCAATATGCTATCAATTGCACACTTCTTAAATTCCATTTATTTTCCAGCAAGCCATAAACATTAGCGAGCTATTCATTCAAATTTCCAAAGCAAAGGCGATCGACAATACTCAACCAAGCAACGAATTCACAGCTTATAAACCACAATGTTCCGACTCGGAGTCACCATTTGCATCGCAATTATGCCCAATCTTCATTAGTTCAAGGGAAAGGGTAATCGTTGAAGTAGAAACAACGTCCCGATTGTTCCTCAGACCGAAGGAAATAGCATACGGGGACCCCATTGACAGAGAAAAACAAGTCTCACAATTTCATTAAGTTGTTTGATATGGTCGTTGTTCGTTAGACGGAAATAGTCCGTCTGTTGTTGCTGCTCGGTCTCTGCACTACTTCCATCAAGAGCATACCGCACCGATTTTGGTCTCGTTTCGGAAAACGATACCCGCCCTAATAATAGTCTGAGACAGCGTCTTCCATAAAACTACATCAAGCTACATTTAGGACTACATAGCCACAACAGATATTTTGCCGAGTTTCATGAAAAGTACACGGCATCTGTTCGAACCAGAAGCACATCTCTTTTTTATGAGCAGTTCTGCTGTTTTTGCTATCGCTGCAGTGCTGTAGAAGAAGTTTCTGAAATCCTTTGCGAGCATACAGCCAATCAAGCCAAGCAAGGCGCAACGGAAGTCGGACCAATCAGGTTGAAGTGGAACGGACTGCGGATGGCCTGCTGATGCGTTCGTAGGCCGTTTGATGAATGTCAGGCATGTAAAGAAGGCTTCGACCATCCGCCCTTGAGATACGGCACGAAAAAAGAATTCAGCCACCGAGGCGAAAACGGACTAATCCAACTATGGACAATTATTGGCTTTTCTTGAATTTTTTGCTTATATTCCTAACATTAAATCCCAAAACATTTTGTGTCGCACAATTTTATGAGCATTAAATTCCGTCGACAGGTAGTCCAGTCTGCGAGCGTCGAACAGATTGGACAGCCGTAACCGCCCGCCACAAAACGTCCTCTCAAGTGGCCCCTTCGGCATCAAAACGACATCGAAGACATCGAAGCAGCACAAAGCGTAATGCCGCCCATAAAACTCGCTGGAAAATGCCTCCGAGCCAGGCACCGATTTCGTCCTTAACCTTCAACGGAGAGAAAATTGAAAGGAACTGTTCCGAGATCTGTCATCTAACATCGCAACCACTTGTGCCGGTTGGTCGCCCGCCGTTCGTCGTCTTTTCGTGGCCTGAGGGAGGATTCCCGCAGAAAACCGACCGCTTTGCCATTCCGAATGGAAGAGGCTGATCACAGCTCAACGTGGTGGGTGCCCATTTCAGTATCTCGACTCTATATCGGGGTAATTCTCGTAAATTTTTGATCAACACTCGTTGATAGCCCAAATCGAAGAAAGACGAAGGAAGAAAGCAAATAACATTGGTCCCAACAGACAGAATGGAATGGCTGTCTGGGTTATACGGGCGATTGTGGCGGCAATCGAATGAGGCTCATCATTTATTGATTTTCGATGGCGAAAAGTTGGATGAAGAGGATTGCGGTTTTTACGGGCGATGGTGAGCCAGGATTGACTGGGGAAAGTTGCTTGTCTTACACCAGAAGATTCGTTCGATCAAGAGGTTGTAATCATGGCACGAAATGCTTGCACTGCAGTTTGGACTAAGTTTGACATGCAAAGTAACAATGTATAAATATTTGAATTCCTGGATTATAACCAACATACAAAATGGGAAGAGACATTTAAGAGTTTTTATTCCAAAAAAGTTAGCTGTTGATAGTAGTTATAATTGTAAAACGCATCTGCTTTCAGGTAGACAACACTGCTGTAATTCAAAAAGAAGTTCTTCATAATGATTTGCTATGGAACTACGAAATGATATCAAGAGGGGTTGTCCATATACCAAGTGGACAATTTGGGGTGGATGGTATGGAAAATGTCCACGATACTCACAATTTTCTGTGGATTAGTATGAGCAGTTGTCCACATTGGGGAAGGAGGGCTACCAGAAGCTGAAAAAAAAACCTGTCCACGTGTTATATGGACAGTCCCAGGTTATTCCTGCGGTGGAGCTTCTTTTCTTTTGCCTTTTTCAAATTGTACGAAATATATGCTGAGAATTTTGTTTTAATTGTAAAATAAATTATGAATGCAATCTAATGTCATTAATCCTTGCTATATTTCCAGAATATTTTTTAGATAATTTTATTCGCCAATTATCTAGAAAAATGTAAACAAGCCATCAATTCTATCAAGCAAGGCAGCTGCAAAGTGCAGCGGGAAACTGTTTTTTTTTTTCGAACACCGTCAAACTCTAGTGAGTATTTTTCTATATCAAAACAAAACAGCTTCATTTCATTACTCTAAATTATCATGCATTTACTTAAATCGACGAGAAAACTTCAACTTCATGCAGTACATCCAGTTAAATATTTGCCCTTGAGCATGTAGAGCATGTAAATTTACATTACCTAGCCAGAACACGATCACGATGTGCTCGATGCTGTATGTGTGAATTAACAGAACTCAGAACGTTTCAAGCAGTGAAGATGGTCGAGTGGTAACAAAATGGACTGTCACTTCGCGGACTTGAGTTCGATTCTCATGTTGATCGTATTTTATTTAAATAGAATAAAATAGAACCTGTAAATTTGAAGCAACACATTATTTTGAGATGATGGGTGATGTAAAAATAAAATGAAATATAAATTTCTATCGTTTATCATGCTCCAATTATGTGCATGATATTTGATGTAAATGTACATGATTCTTTCGAACAGTGATGTTTTTATGATTAATACTAATGGTTCAAGGCATTTGAAGATTGCAAATTTTTTTGCCCGATTCAATTTCAAGTCCTTTGAAGCGCCTTTTTTCTGGAATTCCCGCAACTAGTCCATAATGGCACAGCATATAACGGGTTAGGAACAAAAGGTCGAAAGTCAAAAGGTCGAAAGGATAAAAGGTCGAAAGACAAAACGTCGAACGCGACAAAAGGTTAAAAGAACAAAACATCGAACGGGACAAAAGGACAAAACCGCACGTGCATCTAATACACCGGCGTGTATAACGCGCCTGCGTGCCTGCAGCGTGCACTGTTTTGACCAGTGTTGGGAAAAGTACATTAAAACACTCTGATTATTCGAATTTTTACATTTTTTTTAGTCAAATTTCATGCACCAAACAAGCCGAAACAGTTTGCAAAAAAATGTACGCGACTTCGTGACATTTTTTGTCGATGAAGCAAACTGTTTGTTTGCTGCTACGTTAGAGTTGTGCCGGCACGCGGTCTACATTTGCCTGAGATTTATTGTTTCGGCTCGTGCGCAGCGCAAACAACACAGAATCAAATTTAATTACCTGTGGCGCAAAGCCTAGGAAAAGAGTGCTGGCCCTAGGTACATATTTATTAGCTCTAATCTCTAAAATGAACAAGGAGTAATGAAATGAATATTTTCCATTATTGTACCAAAACATTAATTGAGGGGAGAGAAAATGGTAAAAGCATGTGCTGACTGTCGTCTGCTTGGCGTGGCTGCTGCTGCGGCTGCCGTTGTTTTGTTTTTCTGTTCCTGATGGAAGAATGAACGGTAAAAAGAAATGTCAACCATTCCCGTCCCTGGTTTTGACAGATCGAAGTGACACTTATAAATCCCAGATCTCTTTGAATGAATTTTATTTAATTGTTAAAAAAAAGAGTGAAAATTAAAAAAAAAACAAGTTTTTGCCAACTGTGTAGGAAAACTCTGTCTCGCACAATACAAGTTTTATTCATTCCCCAAATCAACAATCTATTTTATCTAGATATTCATAATATTGTTTCATGGTAATTACTCATTCGTTAAAAGTTTCTCTTTCTACAACTTTGATTGATGAGATGAGTGTGTTATTTCTGCTTGAAGTAAAATGCATTTCACAAATTCCCCCCAACCTCTTATCAAATTGTTCTTGATCGGGCTTTTATCCTTTCGACCTTCTGTCTCTTTCGACCTTTTGTCCTTTTGACATTTTGTCTTTTCGAACTTTTATCTTTCGATTTTTTGTCTTTCGACCTTTTGTCCTTTTATCTTTTGACCTTTTGTCATAGATTCGCATACAACATGGCTAGCCTAAAAAAATGTTTTTAAATAAAAAAAGTTTTTAGGACAAAGTTCTATTTCTATAGAGACTTAATATATTTCTTACATATTTAGCTTGAAATCCTTCAATGTGATTTTTGAAAAATGAAGTTTGATTTAGCATAAGTCCTAAATATTGAAAATAACGATTTTTAATACCCCGATGATGAATCAGGTAAGTCAAAAGTTAAAAGGTTATACATAATGTGCCCCAGCATGCTGCCTTAAGGGACACTTGCTCTTATGAATTCTAATAGCTTACCGGCAGTGAGCGATCTGATAAATAATATTGGATTAGTTTTATGATGTACAGAGATAAATGAATGTTTTTTTTTCTTTTCGGATGTGCCACTGCGACCAGCTATTAAGTCTATTGTAGTGTTTATCTTTAGTGTTCAAGTGCATGTCGAATTACTCCATTACTATTGAGAGGCAATGAAGTATCGGTAGGTAAGGCCCTTCTTAGCCTAGCGATAAGGTACGCGGCTATAAAGCAGGACCATGCTGAGGGTGGCTGAATTCGATTCCCGGTGCCGGTCTAGGCAAATTTTCGGTTTTGTTATTGTCTCGACTTCCCTGGGCATACAAGTATCATCGTGTTAACCTCATGATATATGAATGCATAAATGGTAACTTGGCTTAGAAACCTCGCGGTTTATAACTGAGGAAGTGCTGAATGAGCACGTACCTGCGATGTGGCTATGACCCAGTGGAGGATGTAATGCCAATAAGAAGAAGAAGTACTATCGGTTTCAATACAGTTTTTGTTTTATTTTTTCATGAGTGTCATGACAAGATACCGCTATTTAGATCCTTCACAGAGAACAATCTCATGGAAGGTGCGCCTCTTTTCAATCCTTACTTGTTTCTAGAATATCGCCAGTAAAGCTACAAACTCGGAATTTAGCTCTATCTTCAAACCCATTTCTAGCTAAAGAATTTGTTCAGTAATAAGAATTTTCGTTTGTTCCTCTCACTACCATTGTTCACCAGTTCATAAATACTTAGTACGTATTTGAACCCCTAACTCGATTTTCGTTTCTAGCTATCAGTTTAGCCTAGGACGATGGGCACCGAGGTTTTTAACTAATTGCTTGAAAAGTTACTTCCGCTGCATACGGTTTAGCCTCAAACGGAGTCTTTTAACCATCTGCAGGGGAAAAGATAATTTATTTATAATTTAGAGATTAGTAGCGCAGACTAAATACGATGGATCCTTGTTACCACAACTTATTGCCCTAGCTCGAAAAATTGATTAAGCGAGGACTCGAATTGGTAGATCTTGCTCTGTAACACACTACGTAAAAGTGATCTACCAACGTTACGGGCAAATAAATGATACATACACTATACATTAACATGAGAATACATTCCCAGAAATAAATAATTATATTTCTCAATAAAAACATTCAATAGTTTTAAAAGTCTTGAACTTTCTCAAATTTAAGCAGTACCCAAGTAACCACCAAGCATCAGTTCAGCCGCTGCTGTTGCCGGGTACGGATGTGATTTCGTTTTGCTGCTTGTGTGCTTTGAGAGTAATTTCGTACGTCGTTGCGCATTGTTTCTCGGTTGTTCACTTTTTCTTGCTCATCGTTAGTGTATTCTGTTCGCACAAATAGCATCATATCATTAGTGCAATGAGTGAAATTTGTGTGAACACCGTTCAATTTCGATTCCCGCCGGGTAGTCCTAGGCCGTCGTGGGAGGAAATTTCCAGTTTTATTAAGCAGCTCGATGTAGATGTGATGCTTATGGACACAGCGTATAAAATAGCACACGATCGCTCGCTATTCATTAAGTTTGTCACTTTGGATGCTATGAAGGAAGCACTGCGAAAAACGCGGATCCGCGAAAATTTATTTGTTCGAGCGGAAAATCGGTAGAAGTACGGATGACAGTTGCTGGTATCAATGTGAAATATGTGCGTATTTTCGACTTGCCGCCAGAGCTAGAGGATGACAGTTTAATGCAGGCGCTTTGTAAATACGGAAAGGTGGATCGTGTGATTCGGGAAAAGTTTGCGGTAGAGCTAGGTCTCAGTCATATGTACACAGGAGTGCGCGGAGTGTACATGACAGTTGAAAAAAATATTCCGCCGATGATCAATGTCACGGAACGAAATGGAAGGGTATTCTACGATGGACTCAAGGATACGTGCTTTTTATGCCAGAAGGAAGGACATCGGAAGGACTCCTGTCCACAGCGAGTAGCAAAGAAGATGATTAGAAGTGACAAACCGGTAATATCGTACGCCACGATTGCCGCTGGGAAGCAAGCTGTACCAGAGACGAACGAATCGGTAGAAACTTCGGACGATGATTTTATTGAAGTGCAAGAGGGAACCAATAGAAATCCGGAGCAACTATCTATTTTGGAGGATACCAACGATCATGTGAAGATTTCGCGACGGCAAAAGGATACGGTAACATTGGAAGACGTGGCAAAAGCTATCCAGGAGGCGATAATACCACAGGCGAGTCAGCGGCGGGCTCAATTTGCTGCTTCAAGGTCAGATTCAAGTTCTAGCTCAGTCCCTCGACCGAAGAAAAAATGTGCTAGAAAAACACTGTATTAACTAGAATAATTTCATTTTTTTATGTTATTCGATTTGCACTCGGCTCCGTAGAGTTTTTATTTAAACAAATGAGCCTTCAAATAAACAAACTGAAAAAAAAAAAAAAAAACCACCAAGCATTAATTATTGCATGTAATCAATCACAAATCAGCATTCATTTTCATTTATTTAGTTAACATCTAAACAGATAACACTGAATCAACAATTTGACGCCACAATTCACGGTTCGAGGCCGCATCTCTCCATCCTCGGATACGCCCCACGCTCGCCAAGTCGTTCTGCACCTGGTCTGCCCATCTCGCTCGCTGCGCTCCACGCCGTCTCGTACCTGCCGGATCGGAAGCGAACACCATCTTTGCAGGGTTGCTGTCCGGCATTCTTGCAACATGTCCTGCCCATCGTGCCCTTCCGGCTTTAGCTACCTTCTGGATACTGGGTTCGCCGTAGAGTTGGGCGAGCTCATGGTTCATTCTTCGCCGCCACACACCGTCTTCTTGCACACCGCCAAATATGGTCCTAAGCACCCGTCTCTCGAATACTCCGAGTGCTTGCAAGTCCTCCTCGAGCATTGTCCATGTTTCATGTCCGTAGAGGACTACCGGCCTTATTAACGTCTTGTACATGACACATTTGGTGCGGTGGCGAATCTTTTTCGACCGCAGTTTCTTCTGGAGCCCGTAGTAGGCCCGACTTCCACAGATGATGCGCCTTCGTATTTCACGACTAACGTTGTTGTCAGCCGTTAGCAAGGATCCGAGGTAGACGAATTCCTCGACCACCTCGAAGGTATCCCCGTCTATCGTAACACTGCTTCCCAGGCGGGCCCTGTCGCGCTCGGTTCCGCCCACAAGCATGTACTTTGTCTTTGACGCATTCACCACCAGTCCAACTTTTGTTGCTTCACGTTTCAGGCGGGTGTACAGTTCTGCCACCTTTGCAAATGTTCGGCCGACAATGTCCATGTCATCCGCGAAGCAAATAAATTGACTGGATCTGTTGAAAATCGTACCCCGGCTGTTACACCCGGCTCTCCGCATGACACCTTCTAGCGCAATGTTGAACAACAGGCACGAAAGTCCATCACCTTGTCTTAGTCCCCGGCGCGATTCGAACGAACTGGAGTGTTCGCCCGAAATCTTCACACAGTTTTGCACACCATCCACCGTTGCTTTGATCAGTCTGGTAAGCTTCCCAGGGAAGCTGTTCTCGTCCATAATTTTCCATAGCTCTACGCGGTCTATACTGTCGTATGCCGCCTTGAAATCTACGAACAGATGGTGCGTTGGGACCTGGTATTCACGGCATTTTTGAAGGATTTGCCGTACAGTAAAGATCTGGTCCATTGTCGAGCGGCCGTCAACGAAGCCGGCTTGATAACTTCCCACGAACTCGTTCACTAATGGTGACAGACGACGGAAGATGATCTGGGATATCACTTTGTAGGCGGCATTAAGGATGGTGATCGCTCGAAAGTTCTCACACTCCAGTTTGTCGCCTTTCTTGTAGATGGGGCATATAACCCCTTCCTTCCACTCCTCCGGTAGCTGTTCGGTTTCCCAGATTCTGACTATCAGTTTGTGCAGGCAGATCAGCATATTAAATGCTAATCACATCAGAGAGTTTTAATGATGTAAAGATGCATTTATTCATCAACTGTCAAGCAACTATACACTAGTTCAGCATTACGAATGCAACGATGCATTACTTATGTCTTATTTCAACATGTCAAAGTAATGAAGCATTATTTCGGTCGTAAAAGGGCCTTTTTCCACTTTAAGTCAACTTTAATGGCTGTATTATTTGCAAGCATATATAGCTCCATGGTTACTTGGTTTTTTTATGGAATCCTAGAATAGTTCCTAATAAACGCCCTAGTAGAATAGGAGCTGGTAGTCTTGCAGTCACTCCATCGCGAGACGCTTTAAAAGAGGAGACAATACGGAAGATCTTCGCAGATCAATTTCTAAGTTACTGAACACGGAATACTGATGGTTGCGATTCGAGGCTCAGGAGTCACAGGTAGTAGCTTAACGGTGACAAATTGTCTCCCCAAGCAGTCCTAGTGCTAGTCCTAAATGAATGATGGATCTAATCAAAATTGGTATGGATTTTTACCTCCGAAAATCAGCGTCTAGTTTGTCTTAAACTTTTACCATCGTTCCGGCCATAGAAATCCAATTAGGGTAGAGAACCATTTGGGCAGCACCCCTATTCCCGTCCGCAACGATCATTACTCTATCGCATTACAACCGAATTACTTGTTTTTTAGTACATGGTTAGTTTCTGTCGATATCTAGTGATGTACAAAAAATCAAGCGATTTGGTTGGAACGCGGTCGAATTATTAACATTGAAGACGGGAATAGGGGGTGCTGCCCAAATGGTCCCGCTCCCTAATTGCATATTATTCGGCAATTCGGCCGCACGAAAATCATTATTTTGGTTAAATTGTAAGGGGGTCCCTGCTAAGGTCCTTCTAATTCCAGCTTATGCGCCAGACGGCGAACACCGTCTGCCAGAATTTATGATTTATTTGCCCAGCTAACTTTTTGTTTTTACCCTTTAGCAGGTCCACCTCTGCAAGCAGCTCAAAACCTACCCAAAATATTCCTCTCCAATCCAACTGTTCTTTCCAAAATTCAAATTATCAAAAAAAAATAGTTTTTTAATTCTTAATTTTACCAATTAGTTTATTAAAAAAAGTGTAAGAGAAACCATTAAAAGCTTATAATTTATTTACATTTAGTTCTAGGAGTTGCAATCATTTCTGTTTTAAAACTATCACCCTTTCATTCATCGGTTCTTGGCCGTTCAAAAACTAAAATTGTCTGTTCTCTAGTTGTGACGTCACTCTATGATTCTTGTTTTGTGTTTCGTGAGTCTTTGCATGCTTCAAAATTTTCTATCCTAACGACTATAATTTGTTTATTTCTATTAGTGGTGGTATTGCGAGTAGGTGCACTTATTCGTATCGGGTACTTACAGCTCTGATTTTCGTGGAGAATTTACCTTCAATACCAGCGAAGGCCGGGGCGCTAGGTAGCAAGCACGTCGCTGTGTTGTCGTGGCGATCTCGGGTGAGATGATGACCGACAACGCTTACGTGTGCGTAGTCTGTCGAATGACCGATACGACCGGTTACGGGATCGGTTAGCGCGTCGTCAGGTCAAGCGGAGAGTACGACGCCGGGTCTACGTTGGTGGCTCGTACCGGACGCCCGCATGCGTCGAAGCAATTTCGGTGTACCCGTCCGTTTTCTGGGTGTTCCTTTGCAGTGGAAGTGGGGTGTTGATCAGGACTGGATATTTACCATGGATATTGTTCCCGGGCGTGAGTCTGGGCAATCACTCTGGCAATGGTAAACTTTCCCTTGAAGACACTACTCACTGTTCGATAAAAACCACGTGTTGACGGGTGGTGATAGTGAGGCCGAGATCTTTTCTCGATGACCATGCACTCTGTGTAGGCCCTTAGTAGCACGCAGCTACGAGGCAAAAGGCGCACACAGGGGATCGCCCCTTCAGTCCGATCTGTAGCCGACGGATTAGCTTTACTGGCTACGGTATGCAGAACAGGCTCGAAAATAGGTAGACGCTGCTCTTTAGAGGGCGCTCTGTTCTGTCCTACACCACTTCACCAATCTTCCACCCAACGGTGAAACGTGGTCACGACGGTGACTCACGTTTGACTTCTTTCTTGCACAATTTTTCTTCGGTATTAAGTTTTAGTTTAAGACTCACTTTCTTTGTACTAGCTTTTAGGAAAACACGACTCACTATTTATTTCAGCTTCAGAACCAATTTCTGTACTCAGAAAATAGTTTTAAATAGGCTTCACTTTTCACTAATTTGGATCTGAATTCACTTCTAAAAATTTTATATTTGAAAATAGACTTTACTACTCGGCGGTCTGCACGGGAAAGAACGAGTTTCCACCAGTTCATTCCCAAGAGACCCCGATTTTCCTCATTTCTTTTCCTTTCCTTTCCTTTCTTTTCCGGTTTCGAAATTTCTTGAAAAAATAATTCATTTCTGAATTTTCTTTGGTTACCCGATCAAATAAACCAGCATTTTGTTTAACGCCCATCCTCACTTTAATCTCATTGATTGGAGCACTTTATCGTAGACTAACTACTAGGCGCCAAATTCCGTAAAACTAGGGTTGTCTATGAAACGAATGTAGGTCCGTTTCAAAATATCTTGGCTGTGCATATGCACAGCACTTGTTTCGAAATGGACAAATTGATATGAAATTTGCGAAAAAGAATCCACGTGTCTTGGAGGGACTCGAACCTCTAAGCATCCTACTCTCTAGATAGGCGTGATAACTCCTTCATAACAAGAGCACTTATAGGTCACGTTTGCGGAAAAACCATCAGAATCCAAGTACCGAGTATCCGAGTATTTCATATCAATTTGTCCATTTCGAAACAAGTGATGTGCATACGCACAGCCATAGAAACCCAATCAGGGCTCAAGAAGCCGCTCAGCATACTCTCATTGGTAGATTTTTTATTGCACATCCAGTAGGCTAATTTAATTTTCGGATGAAGAATACTGATTTTCGGTGACCTTATCAAACTTTGTCTAGCGTTTGGTGTTTAATTTTTATCTGTTGTCATAATATAAGAAACCTTGCATTTGATGATCTCCATGTTGGACCTGAGAGTGGCTTCGTTCCAAGCCTCTTCCTATTATTTTTAAAAATCCATATTTTCATATTATCATGTAAACATATCTCCAAAATATCATATTATCATACATGCTATTGCCATATATGCCCAGCGTTTCAGATTGGCTGCGTAAAATCACAGAAGAGAGATAGGTCACCACTTTCTTCAACAAAACTGTTCACCAGGATTGCAGCCATTGCATGGAAAATATCAGGGGTCAAGTTTGACTATACGGTGTAGACCCAGATTTCCGAAACCTTGGGAAGATTTTGCTCCTGAGAGCATGCAAATAAATCTGGCATGTTTGAATCCTAAATCACATTGTTTAATAGTTCTGCTAACTCAGACAAATTGAGCCATCCTGAACGTTATGCCTGTGATTAATTTATGAGGAATACGAGATGCTGAAGGTACTCCAAAACGCTTTCGCCAATGTCCTCATCGTCGGTATACACTCAATCTGGTTCAATAAGCATATACGCATCATGCAATGCCAAGAAACGATGTACGCTTTAGGTTGCATGGGTGAAAATAAAAACACGTCATTGGGTAAAATACGCTATTTTGTTGGTTGGGTAAAATGTTGGTTCGTTGAGGTTGAATGATCTGCAGCAACCACGCCGACGACCACCACACGATGGTTCCGCTCTCTGCGGAATTCCGATAAAAATGGTAAAATGGCTAGACCGGACCTAGAATCAAAATCACCATCTCCGGATTGGAAATCCTATGCCTTTGCTTGCAAGGCTACTGGAGACTCCCGCTGATACCATATCCAGCCAAAATAGTACTGAGTTATTATGTTTTCGGATAATGGACGTTAGCCGTCTTTACAAGAATCCTCGAGCGCACACATCAACAGTTATTGTATCGGTTGTTTCAAACGGATTTGAGAGCATTCCACACTTACAAATTGCTTGCCAAACCATTGCTTTGTTACAGATTTTTTTCTAAAAAAAACTGGCTTATTAGCATCAATAATTTATCTATATATTATCTAATAATTATTTTACATTTTCGCCATTTTACTAAGTGAATGTTGGGAACAGTGCACCATTTGTGCAAGATTTGTTTGCGCTTTTAAGGGAAAGGCTTCACTTTTCTATTTAAAAAATCAAATGGCACTTAGGGGTGGTGTGTGTGTGTGTACAAACTAACCCCCACTGTCTGGCAGTGATGTTATGGAAGAAAGCTGTCTGTAAGAACAGTCAGATTTAATCCGAGAGTTAGAAAGTGTTAGCTCTACTTCAGCTCCAGCGACCCATTTCAGAATGCCTGGTATTTCATGTCCATTCCGAGGCCACTGTCACTAACAATAAGCCCCGCCCGATTATGCTACCGTTTATCAAATGGATAAAGGTATCATAATCAAACTTCCGGATTCGAAATAAATTATTTTGAATCCAGCGCGCATATAGTTCAATTCATAAAATGTTTAATTAGTTGTTTTTTACCATTTGCTGAACATTTGCCAAGACCTTATCAACCAAAATTCCAGAAGACTTCGTTTGATTGGCAGCGTGATAAAAAGTCTCCGAAAGCCTCTTGAACTCAGGAACGCACGTACAGTTTATTTCTTCTAAAAGAATATCTCCTTTCTGATGAACCTTAGATTCCTTCAGGAGAGCTGAAAAACACCTTAGTGGGTAACAGAAGTCAAACGCATGGACAACCACTATTCGAGAAAGAAAGTAGTAATAAGGAACACAGATAAAGAATCAAGCATAATCTGAATAGATTATACCAAACAGTCCTATTTTCAATAGTAATGAAACACGTTTTTTAACTCTGTATTGTACGGTTCTGGGACTTGCTGCAAAGCTCGTAATGAGTGCTTGATTAATTTTCAGCATATATGAGCTATTATGTTGTTAGAAGGGTTCAATGATTGAAAAGCTTACAAATATCATCAATCAAACAAAGCGATCAAATAAAAAAATGATTACAGCAAGAGTGAGAACTGGGATAGAAAACAAAAAGTTTTGCTCGTTGATTGAAATGTGTTGGAATGTTTATCAAGAGAGAGAAAAAATGTAATTAAAGCCTGGCTTTCGCTCGATCCTTCACTGTAGATTTGACTTTCGGGACCGAAGATTTTCCGTTAGTGCCCATCGCGAACAAGGCGATGGATCATTGGTATCTATTTTCCTACTGAAGGCATCATCTCACTGTCATTAGGTCTTGGCAGCCCAGGAAGATTTGTTGTCTACTTACTTGAATCCACTACACGCCGCCATAGAACCTCGACTGGCCACTTTTTGTCCGTTGTAACGCACCTGAACGTCTCATCATTCTTGGCCACTATCCTCCATTCCCTCGCAGCAGAGTCCATTCCTGCATGCTTTGCCGTTGCAGATTTTACGCTCCTCGCCGTCTCCTTCCTTTCACAGGCCACCATCCGGCTCCCATCCAGCCGCCATTCGACTGCTCACAAAATTCGTTACTGGATTAAATTCTCCTCTATTTTCTCTCCTTTCGGACTGCCGCATAATTTTATTATCAGAATTTTCTAAACACAAAGCACGATATGATGAAGTTGAACAATTTTCACTTCGATCACTTCACTATTACATTTTGGATTCAATTGGTATCCATATTTTAAAAACTTTGAAAAAACTGGGAATCGGAAAAAAATGACGCTGCTAAAAAAATATTCTCCAATGGCACTTTCCTATGAATCACAAAGCGGTTGATTAAAATGCAAACAATGATTTTGCGTTGCGTTGGTAACGAAGTATTTCGTAGATTACATACTGATAGCTGTCATGTATATCTTTAACTTCCTTACTCCAATTGCTTATGGAATACTATTTGGGAGTTGATAGCAACCCAATTGGAGGTCCGAAAACAAAAAGCATGAAAACTACCATTGCTGGCCACGCCTATTTTCTCCGCTACAAGGAAAGAGAAGGAAATGATGGTATGACATCTACTTAACAAGAGGCCAGCGACTCACCGACGTTCTCATAGATGTCAAGGAATTAAAAGTTTGGGAGGGAAGTTTTTTTTAGGAATCATCACTATAAGCAAGTGATAACAGAATGCATTATTACGTTGGGAGTTATTCGGCTAAGAAAATTATTGTAACTCCGTTGGCCATTGTGTTACTCTTCCTGGGATGGGGCAAGGTATTTAATCTGTGCCCTGGCTCATAAGCCTAGGTTCAAGCGCCATTGCTCGCTCTCTGAAACGAAATAAATAAACACTTAGAAACTCGAGAAGTCCTACCCTATAATATTAGAATGCTGTTGTATATTAATAATAATAAGAATAATAATGATGAAGATAGATATAATAATTGCAATTACGGTGATTGGAACATGTCAGTGATAGCATTTCATTCAGAAAAAAATCGTAATATGTAAAATGTTGTTTTAGAAAGAATGTATAATATCTTGGATTGTTCTCTGTAGTTTTTATTAAAAAAAAAGTTTCCGAAAGTTTTTCCTTCAATTCCCAGACGGGATATTTTGATTCTTTTTTGTGATATTCAAATGTTTAGAACTCCTATAGTTTCAATTTTGGATAATACCTAATATAAACTAAAATACATGTTAAAGAAAAGTATAAAATTAAATTTCCAATTTCTGTACCCGTTATTAATATTAAAAAATGTTTATTTTTCGTTAAATTGTGGTTTTGTCTGTCTACCTTCGAAGAATGTAATATTTGTAGTTTGGCACTTTTCCACGATTAACCTTTGACAATAGAAGATTATGGTGGCGAATGATACTCCCTAAAAAATTTCTCCAACCTCTTACACGGAAAATGAACCAATTTCTTGAATTTTGATAATTCCAGCAAACTTTTAATATATTGAAGAATCAAAAAAGATCAATAGATTCAAGAAATTATTTTATTGGATTACAAACTAGAAAAACTAAATTCTGAGAAAACAAAATGAAAAAGTCATGAAATCGCAAATTAAAAGTTTGAATTGTTCAAATTGCGCTCAGATCGATTTTAGAAAGAAAAATAATGACTTTGAATGATAAATAAAAAAAAACAAATGGGTCTTAGAGCGTTATTGGGCGTCCTCAGATTTTAAGTTTTAGTGGTTTTATATTGATGCAAGTGGAAGTACTATAATACCAATACACTTTCTAAACACGTTTCACTTCCGTTTATCTCCATTATAAAACAATTGATGAAAAATGAAGTCAACAAAAAGAATTGAAAATGGATACTTGGCGCCAAAAGTGAACTTGAGGCTCTCCCATAGCCGAAACGGTTAACCGGTGAATTGAGATTCCCCTGGTCTTGCTGTAGACTGTTGCTATCGCCGATCTATCGCTGCTAGTAGAATGGTTCTGATCATGACTTGATTTTTTTCTTGATTAGCTTCTTCCCTGATGCACTGCACCACAGAAATCCAATTATTAAAAAATGCCGTAATTTGGGAGATTTGAACACAATATTTGATGGGAGGATTTTTTCTACTTTCTTCAGCTACCACAGCACACTATGATTTCTTGAAAAGTCACTTGATTAAAGGTCACATGAAAACAATGATTGTGCATCAAAATCGTGCTTATACTTTTTGGGACACCCTATACCTGCCGTTTCCATACTAATATCTACGAAAAATTCATGCAAGAAAAAAACATTCAGGCTTATACCAAATGTTTAAGGTCACTCCTGACGGAATCCAAGTTTCAAAGTGCTCGCGCTTTCGGGGGCACATCACTCGATACGGAAGCAACGCACAACTGTCATTTTTATTATTTCACGCATGCTGCGACGCAGCAAAGCTAAATCAACAAAAATGACAGTTGTGCGCCGCCTCCGTATCGAGTGGTGTGCCCCCAAAAACGCGAGCACTTTGAAACTTGGATTCCGTCGGGAGTGACCTTAAGGTGTGGCCTTTCCCCCTCCTCCTCTACTATAATTCCTGCTTTAAAAAAATTGCACATATTGGCAGACAACTTTTATTTTAAGATATTCTTTAAGGATCGTAAGGAAAAACCCATTTGAAATCTAAAAGTACAATTTTGTAGACATATAGATGAAAGTTTTCTTGTAGATTAGATGGCAGATAATAGAGAATAAAGGTTAAATAACCCCAAAGCACCTTTTTATACCTTGCATGATACTTAATTAATTTTGACTTTGTATAATCTTCGATTATCCAACGTAGCCTCAATAAGCGAAACTGTGAATCGATTCTCCCCGCCTGTTCCCTCCTTTCAGAAACACCGCGTGATATGAATAAATGATCCAAACATAAATAAACGAGCAAAATACCTGAATTAAACCACCCCGAGTTGGTGCGGGTTGCCGCACTGTGCCACTTCCAGATCCACGTTCTCGAAGTTTCTCTCGCATGAACCTAATCGCCGACCGTTATTAAAACACCGCTAAACCACTCGCTAACGACTCCGGTTATTTCCAGATTCGGACAGGATTCGTCCACTGAAACCCGACTCGATCTCCGGGGGTGCGGAAGTTGAAACTTGGAAACGGGAGGAAGGACTCTTCACCCATCACGTGTTCCATGAATAATGGAAAACTTTCCCACGATGGCACCGTTGTCGGTGACGGACGACGAAAAGGTGCTGAATAGAATGACACAGAGTGCGAGGAACCGATGGCAATACTCACCAACACTTCCAAGTTCATTGACGACAAGGTATGATGAAGAGAAGAAAAACATAGTGAGCTCTTCATTAAGCTACTGAAATTAATAACAGTCACTCACCACGATCGATAGAATCAGGTGCGGAAAAATATGAACTAGATGATGAGAGAGCAAATACACCGACGCACGATAGAACAGATCCACTAGAGATGATAACGGTGGGGTATTGAATGGAGATACGATGAATTAATGGAATTGACAACGATTTCATTGGCCATAAAAATCGATACTGTTCTATTGTAATGAGCGATAAGCATGAACCAAGTGATGAGGTAGTATTAGCGTGATTTTAATGATTAATAATACCTTTCAGATCAATGGCATAATTTGATGATTGGGAAACATTGCAATTAAAATTATTCTTTTTATATGCCTAATAAATCTTATCGTTAGGCCATCACAAGCTTTCCACACTGCTTTTGATAAAACTCTTGAGCAGCGAATTGAATGAATACAGCTGAATATAATTTATTTTTAAAAAATTCCCCAATATTTCAATCAATTATATTATCAACACACCCAACAAGGCGTGTAGTATCAATTACATGCCACGAATTATAGCAACATTTTCAGAAAGCTATGAATTAATCTCAAAATATTCCACTTGAGAGTTTCGCTTGAAAATTTGGACGATTTGCTGTTCTGTGCTAGTGCCGAGTAGATATTAACAAGTAAAATATTCTTCCAAAGAAAAATGTACGCTAAAGCGCATTACAACCTACACGATCTGTAAATCGGATTTTCATAAGACCCTCTCCTCTCACCCATTTGTCATCCTCCGTTACAAAGCGAGAATAGATGTGCTTCCCGATTTCGTGCTTATGTACTTGCTCTACGGAAGAGTGCACCTGCACCCTTATCGAAAGCCAGAATTAAGCGGAGCCGCGCAGTAGAACAGCTGTTCAACGTCGCATTTCCGATGCAGCAACATCAAATTCGACCGAGGCACCGGGCACTTACCGCCCGCCAGTACTGCTCGGGTTTGCTGAGTGTGGAATCCCGGTGGGGCGCACCTTCATGTGCACCTTCTGACATGCAATCTTCGGAAAAATCGATAGTAAAATATTTCATTCGTTGCCCGTTGACTACGAATCGGTGCAGAACGTCCACCCGGTTTTATATTGGAGGAGGGTCGGTGTGATGGCGGTATTTGTTGTTTGTTTTCTCCGACTGTGTACTTCCTATCTTCAACGTGTAGACTCAACCGATGACGAAGCCAACAGCAGCGTCATCGTCGTCGTCGGTAGCGAAGACAACGGACACATTCTTCAAAAAGAAAAGTAGGTAAACTCTGCGCCATTAGATATATCACCGGGTGACATCCGCATTTCGGGTCCGTTGACTCAGACCGAGCCAGTTTGAACTTTTCTCGAAACGAACGAGGGGGGGAGGGTGCAAAAGTTTCCCTCCCGCAGAGTCGATTGAAACTTGTCTCAGATATCAAGCCGTACGCTACTCGGAATGAGCAGAACCGAGAAACAAATTACCCGCTAGAAGTTGACATGGACAGAAAATTGTGTCGGAAAAGTTTTACGAGGGCTCCGGTCAAACGACAAGGAACGGATTATTGTTCGAGAAATGCAGCCGTGGGATAGGTAATGATTTGGCTGAAAGTTTCGAAAGTTCACGGTCTCGGAGCAAATAATTTGGTGGTTGGTTCTCTTTTCGAACAATTGTACGATGCCTTGAGGTGGAACGTTCCGTCACTCGCTACATTCGTATCTAGCAAAGAAAGATTCTCCATCGTATGCAAGAATTCTGGATTTTTAGATTAAATGCACTAACCGATTCTGGAGTAATGCAAGATTTGTTCAGTACTTAAAACTTTCAGTACTTGTCTTTAAGATTTTCGATAAAATCATCGATCAAAAGCAATCAACACTTTACTTAGGCTCACCTTGATCTAATCTGAATGAAAATTGTGAGTAACGAGCCAGTACCATTAGTAAAAAAAACATTTTATCGAATAAACATATGAAAGGAGGCTTCCGAGCCTCTTGAAAGGAGGCTTCCGAGCCTCTTGAAAGGAGGCTTCCGAGCCTCTTGAAAGGAGGCTTCCGAGCCTCTTGAAAGGAGGCTTCCGAGCCTCTTGAAAGGAGGCCCCCAAGCCTCTTGAAAGGAGGCCCCCAAGCCTCTTGAAAGAAGGCCCCCAAGCCTCTTGAAAGGAGGCTTGAGGCCTCTTGAAAGGAGGCTTCCAGGCCTCTTGAAAGGAGGCTTCAGGCCTCTTGAAAGGAGACTTCAGAGCCTCTTGAAAGGAGGCTTCCAGGCCTCTTGAAAGGAGGCTTCCAGAGCCTCTTGAAAGGAGGCTTCTGAGCCTCTTGAAAGGAGGCTTCTGAGGCCTCTTGAAGGAGGCTTCCAGGCCTCTTGAAAGGAGGCTTGAGGCCTCTTGAAAGGAGGCTTCCAGGCCTCTTGAAAGGAGGCTTCTGAGCCTCTTGAAAGGAGGCTTCTGAGCCTCTTGAAAGGAGGCTCTGAGCCTCTTGAAAGGAGGCTTCTGAGCCTCTTGAAAGGAGGCTTGAGCCTCTTGAAAGGAGGCTTCCAGGCCTCTTGAAAGGAGGCTCTGAGCCTCTTGAAAGGAGGCTTCTGAGGCCTCTTGAAAGGAGGCTTCTGAGCCTCTTGAAAGGAGGCTTCTGAGCCTCTTGAAAGGAGGCCTGAGCCTCTTGAAAGGAGGCTTCTGAGCCTCTTGAAAGGAGGCTTCTGAGCCTCTTGAAAGGAGGCTTCCTGAGCCTCTTGAAAGGAGGCTCTCCGAGGCCTCTTGAAAGGAGGCTTCTGAGACTCTTGAAAGCAGGCTTCCAGGCCTCTTGAAAGCAGGCTTCCAGGCCTCTTGAAAGGAGGCTTGATCCTCTTGAAAGGAGGCTTCCGATCCTCTTGAAAGGAGGCTTGAGGCCTCTTGAAAGGAGGCTTCCTGAGCCTCTTGAAAGGAGGCTTGAGCCTCTTGAAAGGAGGCTTCTGAGGCCTCTTGAAAGGAGGCTTCCAGGCCTCTTGAAAGGAGGCTCTGAGGCCTCTTGAAAGGAGGCTTCCGAGGCCTCTTGAAAGGAGGCTTCTGAGCCTCTTGAAAGGAGGCTTGAGGCCTCTTGAAAGGAGGCTTTGAGCCTCTTGAAAGGAGGCTTCGAGCCTCTTGAAAGGAGGCTTCTGAGCCTCTTGAAAGGAGGCTTCCAGGCCTCTTGAAAGGAGGCTCTGAGCCTCTTGAAAGGAGGCTTCTGAGCCTCTTGAAAGGAGGCTTCTGAGGCCTCTTGAAAGGAGGCTGAGCCTCTTGAAAGGAGGGCTGAGGCCTCTTGAAGGAGGCTTCCGAGCCTCTTGAAAGGAGGCTTCTGAGGCCTCTTGAAAGGAGGCTTCTGAGGCCTCTTGAAAGGAGGCTGAGCCTCTTGAAAGGAGGCCTGAGCCTCTTGAAAGGAGGCTTCCTGAGGCCTCTTGAAGGAGGCTTCTGAGCCTCTTGAAAGGAGGCTTCCGAGGCCCTCTTGAAAGGAGGCTCGAGCCTCTTGAAAGGAGGCTTCCAGGCCTCTTGAAAGGAGGCTTCTGAGCCTCTTGAAAGGAGGCTTCTGAGCCTCTTGAAAGGAGGCTGAGCCTCTTGAAAGGAGGCTTTGAGCCTCTTGAAAGGAGGCTTCCAGGCCTCTTGAAAGGAGGCTTCTGAGCCTCTTGAAAGGAGGCTTGAGCCTCTTGAAAGGAGGCTTCCAGGCCTCTTGAAAGGAGGCTTCTGAGCCTCTTGAAAGGAGGCCTGAGCCTCTTGAAAGGAGGCTTGAGGCCCTCTTGAAGGAGGCTTGAGCCTCTTGAAAGGAGGCTGGGCTGAGCCTCTTGAAAGGAGGCTTGAGCCTCTTGAAGGAGGCTTCCGGAGCCTCTTGAAAGGAGGCTCTGAGCCTCTTGAAGGAGGCTGAGGCCTCTTGAGGCCTCTTGAAAGGAGGCTTCCTGGAGCCTCTTGAAAGGAGGCCTGAGCCTCTTGAAAGGAGGCTTGAGCCTCTTGAAAGCAGGCCTGAGCCTCTTGAAAGGAGGCTCTGAGCCTCTTGAAAGGAGGCTGCCCGGCCTCTTGAAAGGAGGCTTCCAGGCCTCTTGAAAGGAGGCTTCCGAGCCTCTTGAAAGGAGGCTTCCGAGCCTCTTGAAAGGAGGCTTCCGAGCCTCTTGAAAGGAGGCTTCCGAGCCTCTTGAAAGGAGGCTTCCAAGCCTCTTGAAAGGAGGCTTCCGAGCCTCTTGAAAGGAGGCTTCCGAGCCTCTCGAAAGGAGGCTTCCGAGCCTCTTGGAAGCAGCTTTTCGAGCCTCTTGGAAGCAGCTTTCCGAGCCTCTTGGAAGCAGCTTTCCGAGCCTCTTGGAAACAGCTTTCCGAGCCTCTTGAAAAAAAAACAGGTTTCTCAGACACTTATAAGATGGCTTTCAAGCCTTTCGCTTTGATTGTGGTAGGCAGGATTTAACAGACTCTAATATACAGATCGCCATGCATATTATGAGCAAAACAAAGTTTAAGAATTAATAAATACACACTCATCAAAACATTATAAATAAGTTTTTTTTAACAGTAATACATCCGCCATTACGCACTTTTGTTCGAGGTACCCCCTGAGGACAGCGAAGGTACCCCCATGGATACATGTACCCCAGGTTGAGAACCGCTGGATTAGATTATAGATAATTTTCGGCCGGTTGTGACGGCGTCATGTCATTATAAACAGGCAGAGTGATTTGCCGTAAGCTTATTATACTATGAGTTCCTTCGAATCTTCCTCCGGGAATTCTTCCAGAAGTTGCTCCAGGAATGCTTTTGGGAGTTCCTTTAGGAATACCTTCAGAAGTTCCTGCGAGAATCCCTCCGGAAGTTCATCCAGAAGTTCTTCCGGGAACTCCTCCTCCAGAAGTTCCTTGAGGAATTTTCCCGGATATTCCTCCCGAAGTTCCTCTGGATATTCATTGGGAAATTCCACCCGGATTTCTTTCCGGAAGTTCCCCAGAAGTTTCTCTGGCTATTCTTCAAAAAGTTTCTTCAGGACGGTGTTGAACTTAATCTAAAGTTTAAAAAACACATTAACAAAGAATTGAAAAAAAAGTTTCTTCAGGAATTCCTCCGGGAGCTCCTCCAGGGATTCCTCAGTAAATTCCACAAGAAGTCTTTCGGAAGGTTCTAATGGAATTCTTACGGTACCTCTTCAAGGAATCAAAAAAAAATACAATCTTTTATAGGAAAATTAGATATTGAAAAAAAGGGGGTTTCTGGTTTGAATCCCTGGAGATATTTAGCTTAGCTTAGCCTAGCGTTGACTGACTACACATATTTAAGGTTACTACTCAATCAGTGAAATTGCACAAAGAATCAAATGAATGATTGACTAAGATTGTTCAAGCATTCTAAGTGTGAAAGTTTCAGTGATTCAAATGTTTAAATGATCAATAACGGCGCTAGGAAGAGAGAAGAAATATTAGTAGGCAGTTTTTGCCATTTGATGACCGTGTTTACCTCTGCGTCTCCACAAAAATCAAAGGAAGGATTATCAGTTCGTGAGTAGGCATCGTTGGATCTGGATTCATTCTGATCAGCGATACGACCGTGCCATTCTTTTTACACAATGGTTCGGCAAAACATTCGGCAAAAACAAAACAAACAGGTTACTTGCACACCGAGGAGCAGGAACACGATTAAACGCGAACAAATTAATCTACTTCTCAAGCGCACGAAACACTGGCTACTGCAAGCTGTGGAAGATCGCACTTGTTCCGACCGAAAAATCGCAATACAATAATAACGGTGCCGGCCACGTCCTGGTAGTCAGTTACGAAGAGGGAAGAAATTCTAGTAGGCGGTTTTTGCTATTTGAAGACCTTTTCTACCTCTGCGTCTCCACAAAACCACAGGAAAAATTATCAGTTAGTGGGTAGGCATCGTTGGATGACACAATGATTTAACAAACAATGATTCGGCCACACAAAGCAAAACAAACTGGCTACTTGCACACTGAGGAGCAGGAACACGATTAAACGCGTACCAATTTATTTGCTATTTGCTATTTATTTGCCTCAATAAATTTCAGGAAAAAATGGCAAAGGAATTGCTGATTAAGTTTTGGATAAATTTTTGAAAGAATTTCGAGTGCATTTGCTGTTGGACTTCTGTGAGGAAAGTGTGAGGAAAATTCATGAAGAGTCAGAAAAAAAACTTTGCTCGAGATTTTCAATAACATATTTTTGAGAATATCGTACTTCATAAATATAAACCTCTTAAATTTTAGGACGTAAATTTCTTTGATTATTATTTTATGTCCAATGTTTGCAAAAATGTCCAGATGCACAAAATTTACAATAACTCATTAACGAAAAACCATCTCCTAAATCTAAAGGACTAATGTTTAAAAAATTCTCTTCACAAAAATGTGTTTTTTACTTGTTTGGAGATTATCTTCCAAACTTTCTTTTATGATTTTTTCTCGCGGTCGAAAAATTCGTTGAAAACTTTTACTAGTTCATAGTTTTGTAGATTGTTAAACTTTGCATGTGTTTTCGCCAAAATCTTTGATTCTACTATGCTTTATTTGAGTTATGACTATTCAAAGTTGAGGTGTTTGATAAAAAAAATATACAGAGGTGATCAATAAGGTTAATATTTATTTAATCGTACAAAGCATTGCACCAAGCAAATTTAATTCCCCAGATACATCAGAGCTATGACCACTGAACAGGGTGGCAAATGTATGCAAATGTGCCAATGATACGCAGCTCCATAAATGGAATGATGTATCAAGTGAAGGCATTCTCCGTTATGCTGAGTAGTGTACAATCCGCAGAACGACAGACATGGGTCGCTAGAAAGTTGCCACTGATAGTAACAGCTAGTCAACTGTTGCTCCGACAATGGCCCTTTGCGGCATCAGAATATGTACCAATTTGCATGGCCATGATTATCTTCTTATGTCCAATACAGTTGCGTGCTACGAATGCGTGAAAAAAATCATGATATGAATATGGAAATGGAGTTTGTTAAATGAATATAAAATTCTCTCACCGCATAACTTTACAGAACACACCCTAACAAGGGAATTTAAGTTCGAGAAGGTTTTCAATAGACTGTAAGGAACTTGTAATCATGATATATTCAAAGTTGTAACAAAGATTATGGATGATGTTTTAGTGAAAGTTTGAGGCATAATTGAGTTGATAATCTGTAATTCTTTTTTACATCGAAATGCCTTTTTCTCTTTTTCTTTAATTTAATTGAGCAAATTATAATAAAACAATTGTTTCAATTGTTTCTGGTCGAAATGATTTAAATAATCAGTAAAGCTGTTCTTGTTCCTGAAATCATTGCCAGTAGTTATTTAATCTCAACTTGCACCTTACAACAAAAACAACATCTTTCACAACAAGATGAAAAATACGCTGATACACATTTGTCTAATTGTTGTCGAACATTAAATTCGTTCCAATAATTTGATCTGACAGTTTTTTTTTTCAAATAAGACAAAAATAAGGAATTTGGCTATACTCAGTCGTCCGCTAAACTATAACGACTGTTCCTCTAACGAAACGAAGTTTAAAATGCTTTACCCACACAATTATTCATCTCGACCACTGCCAACCAGAGCCATGCTTCGATGCTTACTCTCCACTTGTAACGAGCTCAAGCACCGAAAATAGCTGACAGCCCAAGCTCGGCTCATTAAAAAGTGAAAAGTTCAACCGACCGTGAACAACAGTGCCATTACTAAATTTTTCAACCATTGTACCCGTCGGATGGCGTAATGGCGTATACTTGAAATAAAATAAAAATCCTCCACCGAACGTCCCACGAGGCAAATGGTCGTTGTAGTGGGTTCTGGTACCAGAACCAAGAAGCAGAGCAAAAATCTGGATTTGAGCGGTTTTAATTTCGAATGAGCCAGTAAAAGGATTAAATTCAACCCCAAGGAGAACGTGAGAGACCTGCGTCTGCTTGACACCATCCAGGGACGTCAACTGCTGTTTTTTTGGTTTTGCCTTTCAATTATAACTAGATGTAAATGAAGCTTAACTTTCCGATAGAGGAAAGTTCATTTATTTTCAAGCGTCGTAGTTCGACAACTGTGACAAGGAAAGAGTCCCATCACTTCTAGGTGGATTATTCATAGCTTTTTTTTCTTCACATCTGCTGACTGGTTCTTTGCTCTGTCAAAGTGTAAATCTGTTGTAAGCCTTCACTATTATATGCATGTACTGCGACTGCGAGGAAGGGTACCGTTCTACGTAGATATTCTGTCGATGCGATATGGTCCGTCCCTTGGGAGTACCGAAAAAAAAAGGATTGACATTTTGAATTTTTAATCCAGTCTCTAACAAATTGCAAATTGAATTGCGTTCCCAACCGTTTGAATAGTTGACGATGGTTTTCGTTCGAGATTCGTGATTTTTTCCATATTGATTGAATTGGCTGGGGAATAAAATGTTAATGTATGTAACCTTTTAGTTTGGAAGCAAAGAAGTTCAATAAATTTTTGAGAATGGCACTGCTCAGAGCAAAGAACTAACGTTCGATGTCAGATACTCGTTGTATTTTGCTAGTTACATACATTCATACATACAAGCACTACTGTTTTAACGCATAAAGATGTAGTAAAATACCATTGAATTGAATTTTAAATTTTCAGAAAGAACTTACGATTGCAATTGAATGTGAAAATAAACAAAAACATCATAATTCCTAGAAGAAAATCGAACATCCCATCGCATGAACAATGCTCTGTTCATTCGTCATTATCATTGCGTACACCAGTCTTCTGATACGAACCACACAGTATCTGATGGGACGTCGAATGGCAACCAATATATTTGTAATAGATGAGACTAAAGAAGAATGGCCCATTTTTCCGATTTATTGCCAATTCAGCAATCTGGGGAGCATCATTACTCACTAACTCACCCCCAAGGGACAACCCACCATTGTTGCTGCAGCGCTAAACGCGATTCACACCGGAAGAATGTAGGAAAAATGAATGTCAATACCATAAGGTGAAAATCATGTTATCGATTCGTGGCCGAAGGTCAGTTGCTAACCCGATTCAATAACGAGTAGCTTGGTGTCTCGTACGATATTTTTTCCTGCCCTCAAGCCCAGTTTTCAATTGGCGGTGGATGATACAAAGCAATCATCGACACATTGTATCGGTTAGCTACGCCTCTGCGGAAGAGGCTCGCTGAAAATGAATCTCTCTTGCTGCAGGCGCTTCCCGTGTTGACTACACATCATTCGCCATTCATAGCTTTCGAACGATCGATTTCTAGGTCACTGTCGAGGTTAGCAAAATTCACAAAGAAATTTGCACAAACTAAAAAAACTTGAAGCAACAACGGTTTCAGTTGCAACTCGCAACGAGCTTGTAAACTTTGAACCGGCTGCACCCGCAAAAAATACCTCACCAAAAGAAGGAAACTTCCTGTAGTGCGCTGCGCTGGTTGGAAAACTTTTCCGATAACACAGTTGTCCAAAGTTCGTCTCCAGAAGGTCTGCGTTGTTCTCCCGCCCCCAACGCACGTTTGCCGGAGAAGAGAGAAGAAAAAAAATACCATCGGCATCGGATAGTAGATCGGTCGTTCTCGGTCTTGTGCGAGAAAAAACAGGAAAAATAATTCAACTAATAAAGCAGTCGAGCTGGAAATCAACGAACCAAGGATGCTCTGCTTCCACACCCGAGCGTTTCCCATTGGAGGCTGGGCAGTTTTCAAGCCAAGACCACCACCTCTGACTGCTCTCCATGTACCTTGGTGATGTTCGTTACAATTTGACAATTGGGGGGGGGTCCAGGTCCGCGGAGCTAAGGTGAAGGCCGGATCAGGCGGACATGAGACTTCCAACTGTAATCGATTGCTGTTGGTCAGTTTTGGAAGTACGTATCGTATTTTATTTCCCCACATCTTCGTCGTTGTTTGCTTGCAATATTCGGAGAAAGAGGGGGCATAGGACGAACTTTTATCGTACGTCTTTCATCGATGCTTCAAGTTGGTAATAATTTACATTCAATCGAAACCATATAAATACCAGTCGTTGGGAACGTATAATGGAGTTTGGACTTTTTTTTGGATTGGCATTTTGTTGCAAAAATGTTCCGTTTTTGTTGGGAAGCGAGAGATAGGGATCGTACTCTTTTGAACCATGTCTCTGCTCAGTGATTTAACGATAGCAATAACCCCAAAAGAAATTCCATTATTAACAACAAATTAATTTCCACAACTTCTATAACATTTGGATAATCATCTCAAAAAATTAGAATATTGAATGAAAACTGTTCTCGTTGAACTTATTCTAAGTTGAGCTGTTTTGGGATGCTTTTTTTTTCTTTCCCACTTAACATATCATAGATTTAACGAAGGAAAGGGTCTCTTTAGTATTTTTTGCATACTTTCCGAAAATAATTTTATTTAACTGTGCAGACCTGCATCTAACACGCGATTTTGGATGTATAAGATGGAGACAATATGAAGAGCGAATCAGAATTGACGGATTCCACGCAGAATGACACATCGACCAAACTTGATTCGATTGAAACTTGTCACAAACTTTCGGTGTAGGAGATACACAATTTTCCACTAATTTAAAAAAAAATGGACACCTTAAGAACTGCTGCTAGTTTTCTGACAGAAACTTGTCATTGCTCATTTTAGCCCCAACCAGTACCGCTTCATAACAAACAAAATAAACGATGTAAACGATATTTGGTTCAGAACTACTAACTCAGAGTTTTTATTATTTAAATGCCACAGAGCTGAAATTAGAATTGAAATTTGGCTAAATCTAGCTGTTAAATAATTATTTCATGTTTTAAAATGCCTAAATCATAGTGTAACTTGGAAAATAATACGAGAAAAATGAAAAATTTTCAGCTCTTTTTTAGTGGAATGTTTTCACTGTCATAAGACGAGTTTGACACAATTCCATTTAATTCCACCACCTCGTAATACTTTTACATATATGTGTTTCGACCTCAACTGTAAGGTAGTCTTCAGTGTCTCGTACTTGACTCGACTTAGTCGGGCATAGAAAATCTTTCAGTTAATTAACTAATGTGAAATGTTAATAAAATACTAAATCGAAAACCAGGCCAAAAATATCCAGAGAAGAAGAAGAAAACCTGGTTGGTCAAACGGCCCAACTACCCTTCTACCCAACGACCGTTTCGGACAAAATCCCTATTTGGCTAAATGCCCTATTCGGCTAAATGACCTTTTCGGTCAAACGACCTATTCGACCAAATCAACTTTTCGGCAAAATGACCTTTTCGGCCAAAGACCTATTCAGCCAAATTCCCTATTCGAGCAAATAGACTTACTACCAATTGACTCTCGGCCTTATGGTCTATTCGTACAAATGGTACATTCGACCAAACAACTTTCGGTCTAGTGACCTTCGGCCAAATGGCTTTCGGTCAAATGTCCCTTCCGTGTGGTGGAACCCTTAAGGTTCCACCCAAACACACGCAACGCGACAATCACGGTGCGATTCTATCGCTCGACAACTGCGATTCTTTTGCCGTTTGTATGGAAGGGTAAATGGAACATTTCCTGCAGCTACCGAACGATAGAATCGCGTCAGCTAGTTGTCGCCGTTGCACAGTGATGCCACTCCATACAAAACACGGAAAAAAGTCTTTTCAATCACTTTTTGTCAACCGATTATTTCAAAACAGGTTGCATTCGATGCGGAATATTGTCCCATTGCTTACTATTGAAATTTGGCCGGATAGGACTATGGGCTATTGAAATTTGGCCGGATAGGGCCACAATACATTATGGGCCAAAATTTATTATTTTCCTAAAAAAAATGCGTAAAAACCCATCACTTATTTTTTTGGCACTTATCTTCAACCGCCTTGCTCGCAACAAACTGCATTCGAAGCAGAATCCTGTTCCATTGTTTCTTATTGAAAATTGATCAGATCGGACAATGGGATAAGAAGTTATGGCCAGAATACTAATTTCATTATTACAATTCAAAATCACTTTTTTTGCACTTATGTCCATCCGATTTGCTTGCAACAAATTGCGTTCAGCGAGGAATTGTATAATGCATATAAACAAATATGAAATATAAGACCTATCCACATATTTGTGTTATTTTAAACTTTCCTTACATATTTCTCAACCCTTTTGAACGAACGAGAAAGACACTATCACCGATTGGTGGATTAATTAGGGTTTTTTGTGTTTGAGATTGCTACGCAGCTTTTATAAGACAGTGATATAAAAAACTTATCATATATATATGACGATTTTATGACCCTGAAATAAGACTTAATGATCAGAGTTATTCAATATTATTCAATTATATGGTTTTTGTGTAAGTATTGTATGTAATAAGAACTGAGGTAAGCTCCATCGCGGTAGAGCGCTTTTTTCGAGCTAAAATGTGTATAACTTGGAATTTGGCAGGGATTTCGCTTATCCCAGCTGACAGTCTCTTCTAAATTTATCAAGGATTGTTTCTAGAAAATTTCGTGGACCTACTTTTCCCCAAATTTGAATGAATGTCTCAATACTGAACTATTGTACAACTGAAATTTTCGCTTCTCAACACCTCTCTCCAATGATTGATTTGAAATATAAAAGAACCGAATTTTGCAAAACCCAACTAACAAAAGTTTCTAAATTTTTCAAACGATCATTTTGATGTAATAATAAGTATATGTAACTTTATGAAATTTTGCAGGAATGTCTTTCTACTTCAATCAAGTTTTCCAAATTCCATACAAAAATTACCATTTTGGGACTTTTGGAGATCGGCTCCAGGAATTCTTCCGGAAGTTCTTCCAGGAATTCCTCCGAAATTTCTCCGGAAATTCCTCCGAAATTTCTCCGTAAAATCCTCCAGGAATTCCTCCGGAAAATCATTCGGAAGTTCCTTCAGGAATTCCTCCGGAAGTTCCTCCAAAAGGAGGAATTCCTGGAGGAATATCTGGAAGAACTCCTGGAGGAATATCCGCAGGAATTCGTGGAGGAACATCCGCAGGAATTCCTGGAGGAATATCCGCAGGAATTCCTGGGGGAATATCCGCAGGAATTCCTGGGGGAATATCCGCAGGAATTCCTGGGGGAATATCCGCAGGAATTCCTGGGGGAATATCCGCAGGAATTCCTGGGGGAATATCCGCAGGAATTCCTGGGGGAATATCCGCAGGAATTCCCGGGGGAATATCCGCAGGAATTCCCGGGGGAATATCCGCAGGAATTCCCGGGGGAATATCCGCAGGAATTCCCGGGGGAATATCCGCAGGAATTCCCGGGGGAATATCCGCAGGAATTCCTGGAGGAATATCCGCAGGAATTCCTAGAGGAATATCCGCAGAAATTCCTGGAGGAATATCCGGAGAAATTCCTGGAGGAATATCCGTAGAAATTCCTGGAGGAATATCCGCAGGAATTCCTGGAGGAATATCCGCAGGAATTCCTGGAGGAATATCCGCAGGAATTCCTGGAGGAATATCCGCAGGAATTCCTGGAGGAATATCCGCAGGAATTCCTGGAGGAATATCCGCAGGAATTCCTGGAGGAATATCCGCAGGAATTCCTGGAGGAATATCCGCAGGAATTCCTGAGGAATATCCGCAGGAATTCCTGGAGGAACATCCGCAGGAATTCCTGGAGGAATATCCGCAGGAATTCCTGGGGGAATATCCGCAGGAATTCCTGGGGGAATATCCGCAGGAATTCCTGGGGGAATATCCGCAGGAATTCCTGGGGGAATATCCGCAGGAATTCCTGGGGGAATATCCGCAGGAATTCCTGGGGGAATATCCGCAGGAATTCCTGGGGGAATATCCGCAGGAATTCCTGGGGAATATCCGCAGGAATTCCTGGGAATATCCGCAGGAATTCCTGGGGGAATATCCGCAGGAATTCCTGGGGGAATATCCGCAGGAATTCCTGGGGGAATATCCGCAGGAATTCCTGGGGGAATATCCGCAGGAATTCCTGGGGGAATATCCGCAGGAATTCCTGGGGGAATATCCGCAGGATTTCCTGGGGGAATATCCGCAGGAATTCCTGGGGGAATATCCGCAGGAATTCCTGGGGGAATATCCGCAGGAATTCCTGGGGGAATATCCGCAGGAATTCCTGGGGGAATATCCGCAGGAATTCCTGGGGGAATATCCGCAGGAATTTCTGGGGGAATATCCGCAGGAATTCCTGGAGGAATATCCGCAGGAATTCCTGGAGGAGTATCCGCAGGAATTTCTGGAGGAATATCCGCAGGAATTCCTGGAGGAATATCCGCAGGAATTCCTGGAGGAATATCCGCTGGAATTCCTGGAGGAATATCCGCAGGAATTCCTGGAGGAATATCCGCAGGAATTCCTGGAGGAATATCAGCAGGAATATCCGCAGGAATTCCTGGAGGAATATCCGCAGGAATTCCTGGAGGAATATCCGCAGGAATTCCTGGAGGAACATCCGCAGGAATTCCTGGAGGAATATCCGCAGGAATTCCTGGAGGAATATCCGCAGGAATTCCTAGAGGAATATCCGCAGAAATTCCTGGAGAAATATCCGCAGAAATTCCTGGAGGAATATCCGCAGGAATTCCTAGAGGAATATCCGCAGAAATTCCTGGAGGAATATCCGGAGAAATTCCTGGAGGAATATCCGTAGAAATTCCTGGAGGAATATCCGCAGGAATTCCCGGAGGAATTTCTGGAGAAATATTCAGAGAAATGGAGCAATTCCTGGAAAAACTTTGGAAGGAATTATTGGAGGAATGGAGCAATTCCTGGGGAAACATTGAAAGGAATTTCTTGACGAATACCCGGAGAAATTCCTAAAGAAATTTCCGGAGAAATTCCTGGAACAATAATCAACGCAATTCCTGGAGCAATATCCGGAGAAATTTCTGGAGGAGTATTCGGAGGAATTCCCGGAAGATTATACGGAGGAGTTTCTGCGGAGTTCCTGTAGAAATTTTAAGAAGAATGCATGGAGGAATTACTGGAGGAATATCCGGAGGATTTCCTGTAGGAGTTCCGGAAGAATCCCCGGAGAAAGATTTGGAAGAATATCCGGAAAAAATCCTAGAGAAATATCCGGAGGAATTCTTGGAGAAATATTCGAAGGGATGCCTTCTGGATTTCCTCCGGAAGTTCCCTTTCGAAATCCTCGGAAGTTACTTGTTGAATACCTTTTGAATTTACTTCTGAAATATCCTTCGAAGCTCCTTCTGGAATTCATCCGGAAGTTCCTCTTGGAACTCCTCCAAAAGTTCTTTCTAGAGGAGTGGAAGTTTTTTTCGGAATTCCTGCGGAAATTGCTTCGGAAAATCCGAAGTTCTTCCAGGAATCCCTCTGGAAGTTCCTCTAGGAATTGCTGGTAGACCAATTGATACGAATTCCAACACAGTTTGGAAATTTTTGAACTTCTGGTTTAGATGTGGTGCGAATCATATAAGTACCGCCATCGGGGGTGACAATGGGTCTGGGGGTGAGAATGGGTCATCGCTCTCACCGGCAGCCTGGAGGTCGGATAGCAAAATCGTTCAAAAAGGTCTCTTATATTTTAGTCTTCTTGCCCTCAGATACATTCAATCTATTCTACAAGCATTTTAAGTAGTTGAAACAGTGACCCATTCTCACCCCCATTTGACCCATTGTCACCCCCGACGGCGGTACGCGAGCTCTACGGACGTGTATGGACATTGGACATGACTGGTCAATGTCAAATTTTTATCAAGCATAGTTGACCTATTAAACCAATTGTTCCAAACTTCACAATAGTTTGGACAACCTAGAACATCTGGTTTGGGTATAACTGAAACGAAATTTTTAAGCGTGGTGTCTACAGACATGTAGATCCATTAATTACGTAATGCAAAAATTGGGCACTTTAAACACCCCCCTCCCCCTATGTCACACTTATTGTATGAAACATATGAAAATTTTGTATGGACACTTCGCTCAACTCCCCTCCCCCTTTAAACGTTACGTAATTTGTGGACGCTCCCTAACATAAATGATTGATATCATGTTTGTATCAATTGATATCATGTTTGTTTGTTTGACCGATTGAACTCTACGAACTTGTATGGACATGACTGGTTGATGTCAAAGTTATATTGAGCGCAGTTGACTTGATAGACTCCAGAGCAGTATGGAGTACTTCGAACATCTGATATTGGTATATTTGAGTTCTAAATCGTATACATGGACTCCATGACTTGTATGTGCATGACTTATTGCTGTCAGATTTGTACCAAGCGCAGTTGACCTGTTGGACCAATTGATCCAAACTCCATAACTTTTTGGAGAACCTGAAACATCTTGTTTGGGTATAACTGTGCTGTAAATCATACGCGTGGGCTCTAAGAACTTGTGTGGACATGACTGGTCAATTTCAGATAGCTATCGAGCGCAGTTGACCTGGTAGACCAATTGATCCAAACTCCAGAACAGTATGGAGAACCTAGAATATCTGGTTGGGGTATAACTGAGTTGAAAACTATACACGTGGGCTCTTCGGATGTGTGTGGACACGACTTGTCAGTTTCAGATAGCTATCGAGCGCAGTTGACCAGGTAGACCGACTGATCCAAACTCCAGAACAGTGTTGGTAAAAACTCAAAATCTTAAAACTCATGGACGATTCAAATCAAGCGTGAGTTGAAACGCACCCAACCCAGCACCTAAAAACTCATGGATGAGTTGAATCAACCATTTGAATCATCGTAGGTTTTCTTTTGTTCTCCTTCGTTGAAAACAGTGAATTGACAATTAATTGCATATTATTCGGCAACTCGGCCGTACGAAAACCATTTTTTTGTTAAATAATTTGGCTGTGCATATGCACAGCATATGTTTCGAAATGGACAAATTGATATGAAATTTGCGAAAAAGAATCCACGTGTCTTGGAGGGACTCGAACCCTCAACCTCCTACTCTCTAGATAGGCGTGGTAACCCCTACACAACAAGACCACTTAAAGGTCACGTTTGCGGAAAAGCCATCAGAATCCGAGTACCAACCTCCACCGCGGTTAGCTCTCTTTTTTGCAAATTGAATATCTTTCGGATGCTTGATTTGCCCAATCTCCACATTTGCTTTACTGTTGTATATCCACAGCCAAGCGAGTGCACATTGTTTATTAAACGAGAGGATCGCACTCCATGCCCCCCAGCAACGGACTGGGCGGGACGGTATAGAATGCGAATTCAATCGCACTCTGCTGTGCCAAAGGCTTGCTTGGCTAAAGCATTTGATGAGTTTGATTGCCTTTACGTAAACGGTCGCGTGTACTTGTCCGGTTGAGGGTTCGAGTCCCTCCAAGACACGTGGATTCTTTTTCGCAAATTTCATATCAATTTGTCCATTTCGAAACATATGCTGTGCATATGCACAGCCAAATTATTTAACAAAAAAATGGTTTTCGTACGGCCGAGTTGCCGAATAATATGCAATTAATTGTAATCAAGTGTCGGTCTTTCACCGTCATTAGTCGTCTGAGTACACGCGACCGTTTACGTAAAGGCAATCAAACTCATCAAATGCTTTAGCCAAGCAAGCCTTTGGCACAGCAGAGTGCGATTGAATTCGCATTCTATACCGTCCCGCCCAGTCCGTTGCTGGGGGGCATGGAGTGCGATCCTCTCGTTTAATAAACAATGTGCACTCGCTTGGCTGTGGATATACAACAGTAAAGCAAATGTGGAGATTGGGCAAATCAAGCATCCGAAAGATATTCAATTTGCAAAAAGAGAGCTAACCGCGGTGGAGGTTGGTACTCGGATTCTGATGGCTTTTCCGCAAACGTGACCTTTAAGTGGTCTTGTTGTGTAGGGGTTATCACGCCTATCTAGAGAGTAGGAGGTTGAGGGTTCGAGTCCCTCCAAGACACGTGGATTCTTTTTCGCAAATTTCATATCAATTTGTCCATTTCGAAACATATGCTGTGCATATGCACAGCCAAATTATTTAACAAAAAAGTGAATTGACGTTTGTCGCATAAAATATTAGACACTCTTCCATGTATAAGCAATAAATTGCCCAGATTGATTTCAAATGCGTTTATAAGGGACCGTCCAGAAACCACGTGGTCATATAGGGGGGGAGGGGGGGGCTGGAAAATGACCACGATAAGCCACATGGGGGGAGGGGGGTGTTGCTCTCGAACCACGTGGTTTTCTTTAACACGAAAATTTTCAGTCAATAACAATCCCGGTGCACCAAATACAAATCCTTAAAATTTACTGATTTAATCATTAAACGCAAACCGCATCCTAGGGCCGACGCCCACGTAGCGTCTTTTTCAACTCAGTGTTAAAGCGAATTTCGCCTTAAGCATTGAGACAACACGGTAACGCAGCGTCGGTCGCAACGCCGATGCATATCTGAGTTATTTGGCCAACTTAGCTTTAGATCCTATTTCCATAAAAAAAAATAAACGATATGCCATGTTGAGTTGCAGTCTCAATTTTCACCAAAAAAATTGGGAAAGAAAATAAAAAATATTTTTTTTAAATTCCGCCGCAGATGGTTTTTGGCATCACGCCGCCGACACTTTTGCATCAGCGGACTACAGCTACAATTTTGAAAACTGTTCATGTTTTTACAATAATTCAAGAAAAATCTTCAAAAGAATGTCTTGTGGATATTCAGGAAAAATCCAGTAAAAAAATTTCCTGTCAAAACTTTGACCTTACTTCATATAATCCTGATAAAGTGCTGGCATTCAGAATGTTTTTTGAACAATTCTCTCTGGAAAATTTTGCTTGTAAATTTTGCTACAAATTGGTCATGAAAAAAAAAACAAAACATCTCCAATGTAAATCCCGAAAAAAAATTCCATGTGAATTCTGTCTGAAAATTCAAAACAGTCTCGTGGGAAATACATATAATTTTCGGTGGAAAAAAATGTTCATATTTTCATATTTTTTTTACATTCTAATGAATTTCTTCGACAAGTTCTTCCGAATCTTCACCAGAAATTCTATTTCATTTCCAAAATAAGTTTTTCGAACATTTTAGGGAGTGCACTTCAAAATGTTCAGTCTCCAGTTAGCCTTACGAGCAAAGGCGTAGGATTGCCAATCCGGAGATGACGAGTTCGATTCTCGTTCCTGTCTAGGATGTTTTCGGGTGTCAAACATTGTCGACACCCTAGGTATAATGTATCCTTCGTACTTGCTACACAAGATATATAATCGACAGGGTTCGTATCGCTCACTCAATCTCAGGAGCACAGGATGCTCCCTCACGAAAATTTTCGGGGAGAAATCGCTTTTCGGCAAAGAAAAACAGCCTGGAGAGTGATAATGATTTTTCGCTCACTTCTATTGCCGCCAAACGTTGGTTTGCTCTTTTTCTTTCATATTCGAGTCTTTTCGTGGCATCTTCAAAGCAAATGGTAGTAGCTTATGTAGAACAAATAACCTAATGCTTTCATACAGATAGCGTGGTGATGTGGCTAGAGTAACCGCATTCCTACGGCTATTATTGTTACTATTCTGGGTTCGAATCCCGGCGCGGCCATACAATTTTGTAATTGTTCTGCGATAATTCTCGCGAAAAGTGAGTGCGTGGGTAAAAGTGATGAAACGAAAGAGGATTTACATCTAATAGGCAAGATTTTCGTTTATCATCCAAGGGTAATTGTAGAGAAAGATTGATAGGTGAAAGATGATCCTCAACATAAACAACGAAAAAAGATTCTCCCTTGGCCCGAGAAACGCTTGCTTTGGTCTCATTGAAACGAAAAGTTGAAACCCTGATAATCGTACAATTGCTGGCATTTGAAACTTTCAATTTATAACTGAGGAAATGGTAATAGAATAAACTAAGTTGAAAAGCAGACCAACTTCCAGTTGGAATATGGAGCCATAGAAGAAGAAAAATTCTAAATTTTTCAAGAAAAAATCTTCTGAATTTTCATGAGAAATTAAATAGCCAATGACACATGAAACACTTTGATATTACCGTTGATTTTTTGTTTTTGGATTTTTGTTTTCAAATTTGGAATTTTGAAAAGAAATTTTTTACGCTCTTTGTGAATTCTATCACATTTTTTAAATTTTCCAAATATTTTTTTTATTCGAGGCATTATTTAGATTTTCCACGGAAGAGTCTATGGATTATCTTCAAAAAATACTTTGGATTTTCAAAGAATAAATCTTTAGAATTCTCAAGGTTCGTGTTTTTTTTTAATTTGCACCATAAATTCTTCCAAAATTTCATGGAAATTCATTCTTCTTCGGAAAGTCATTTTGATTTCTTTGTAGGTTCAGCTCAACATTGCTTTAAATCTTTACCATGCAAAGAAGCACAAGAAATGATTTAAAAAATTTAAGGAATTTTCACATCAGAAAATCTTTAAAATTTTTATTTAATTTCCTAAGGAATTCCTATTGGAATTGCTTCTAAAGTACAACCTTCACAAGTACTACAAAAGTGCAATTTTTTTCGGTATTTCCACTTGTAAAAACATCGAAATATCCTCGGGAAATTCATTATTGGTGTTGTAGATGAACTTTTTTGATTTTCTACTGGAAAAATCTTAGGAATTTCCATCGGAAATATTTTGGTATACTCCAAATAATTTCTTTTGGAAATTAAAAACTGCTGAAAATTTCTAAGATTTTTTTTGAAAACGAAAAAATTTCCATTGGAAATTTAGAAGAATTTCCTTTGAAGATTCATTAAATTTGCCCAGGATTTTGAAAAAAATCTTTAGAGATTCTGTAAAAAAAGTAAGCTGGATTTTTTCCTAATTTATACCGGAAGTTCTTCGGAATTTGATGTTTATTGGAATTTTCATCGTAAATATGCATTTAGGATCCTTCTACGGATTCTTCTAGTTCTTCAAAATTTCTACCGAACCTTTTTTAGGAACTCTTCCACAGAGTTTCGAAAAAAAAATCGTTGAAATACTGAAGATTTTTCCGTGGAGACTCCGAAGAATTTCTTCTAACTATTCTGAAGGGTTTCCCTTGCAACTCCAGAATATTTATTCTTGAAAATTAGGAAGATCTTGGAATTTAAAATTCATCCAAGCAATAAATGTAGGCAATTATTTAGGATTAAGAAGCCTAGTTCTTATGATATTGAATAATTAGGCTAATTGATCGAAAAATTTAATAATGCACCTAATTAGAACACTTAGGTGCATTTTTAAATTTTTCGATCAATAATGCACAAAATTCTAGTAGTGCGTATGAAAAAGGTTATGACATAGAGAAGTTTGTATTTAAAAAATCAACATGAAATTCTAATAAGAAAATTATTTTGAGCTTTTTAGTGGAATGTTTTCACCTGTCATAAGACGAGTTTAAACAATCCCATTGAATTCCACCACTTAATTGTATCCTGACAGATACGTATTTCGACCTCAACAGTAAGGCCGTCTTCAGTGTCTCGTACTTGACTCGACTAAGTAAGTCGAGTCAAGTACGAGACACTGAAGACGGCCTTACTGTTGAGGTCGAAATACGTATCTGTCAGGATACAATTAAGTGGTGGAATTCAATGGGATTGTTTAAACTCGTCTTATGACAGATGAAATTCTAAATAAAATGCTTTTCAAATTCATAAAAGGGTCTTAGAACTAAGAAGAGTCCGACGATATGAAAAAAGTGGCAGTGTTCCAGAAAAAAACACTCCAATTCCTAAAACAATCTAGGTTAAAAAATAGTGTTATAATAACGATTGAAATTGAATTCCAAAACAAATCTCAACCCTTTCAGGACGGATGGGTCATATATGCCCAGCGTTTTAGATTGTCTATTAAATCACAAAAGAGAGCTAGACCACCATTTTCTTCAGTAAAATTGTTCATCTAGATATTGGTTTTACAGAAAAAAATATGGGAGCTCAAATTTTGACTGACCCTGAAAACTCAGTTATCCGAAACTTTGGGAAGATTTCGATTCTAAGAGCATGCAAATGAAGTTGAAATGTTTGAATCATTCTGAACACTCAGATAAGATGGGTCATCCTGAACGTTAAGCCAGTGATTGCTCTCAAGTTCAGCCCACGACTTCTCGGGTGATCAATCATGACATTTGTAATGGCCTCATCATCGGTATGTACTCAATCCGATGAAATAAGCATATGATCCTAATTTCCATTAACATGAGATCTAAGAGACAAGGTACCCAAAATTATCTTGAGTCAACATCAAGCTGCACAATGACTATGCCTTTTTTGTAGGGCCTTAGAAGCACTGGGTTCACGCACTTGAATGATTAAGTAGTTCAAACATTACGACTTCCAGGACGATTTTTAAAACCTAAAAGTTTTGTATAACCTAAGTCGAGTCAAGTACGAAACACTGAAGACGACCTTACTGTTGAGGTCGAAATACGTATCTGTCAAGGTACAATCAAGTGGTGGAATTAAATGGGAAGGTACAAACTCGTCTTATGACAAGTAAAGACATTCCATTAAAAAGTTCAACATAATTTTTTTAACTAAAAAGTCTGTAGTAGCTTGTACAAATAACAATTGTCATATCAACCCAATGGACCTAATGGGATATTATATCATACATCATTCATAATTTGGTTAATTGGATAAATCCAGAGTGAATGTAAATAAGAGTGACGACACTGTCAGAATTGGAACGGAATTCATCTGTCATTCCCATACAAAATCGTGTTCCAAACGAGCAGGAGACCTGTCAAATGCGGCACATGTCGCCACTCTAAATTACATACACTCTGGATAAATCGAATGATCCGAACTAGAGATGTCGTAAAATCCCGATTAACACGTACGTCCCCAACCCCCATTTTACGACAAAACTCAAAATTCAAAACCACACAGCTCAGCCAATTTCTAACGGATTTTCAAGCAATCTTCTGGAATCGATCACAAAATTCCTATAGTTTTAGGAACCGAAGTCAATTTTTGTCCAATGGCCATGGTTCCGGATATATTCCGGGGAGTACTGGGGTTACCTCCCTCCCGGAAAAAATGGTCACTGGCAGATCGGCTTCGAAAACCATCGTGCGACATGTCAAACTTCATGATTTTGCAAAACAAGTACACTGGAGTACATTTCGGCGATTTTCGATCGAATTGGCCACCCTCCAGGTACTTCCAGGGCCTGGTTCCCTTGGGGAAGTGGCCAATTTTCATTCGCTCTTGGAACCCATCTTGCGACATATCAAACTTCATGATTTTGCAAAACAAGTACACTGGAGTACATTTCGGCGATTTTCGATCGAATTGGCCACCCTCCAGGTACTTCCAGGGCCTGGTTCCCTTGGGGAAGTGGCCAATTTTCATTCGCTCTTGGAACCCATCTTGCGACATATCAAACTTCATGATTTTGCAAAACAAGTACACTGGAGTACATTTCGGCGATTTTCGATCGAATTGGCCACCCTCCAGGTACTTCCAGGGCCTGGTTCCTTTGGGGAAGTGGCCAATTTTCATTCGCTCTTGGAACCCATCTTGCGACATATCAAACTTCATGATTTTGTAAAACAAGTACACTGGAGTACATTTCGGTGATTTTCGATCGAATTGGCCACCCTCCGGGTACTTCCAGGGCCTGGTTCCCTTGGGGAAGTGGCCAATTTTCGTTCAATTTTGAATCCCATCTTGCGACATGTCAAACTTCATGATTTTGCAAAACAAGTACACTGGAGTACATTTCGGCGATTTTCGATCGAATTGGCCACCCTCCGAGTACTTCCAGGGCCTTGTTCCCTTGAGGAAGTGCCCAATTTTCGTTCGCTCTTGGAACTCATCTTGCGACATATCAAACTTCATGATTTTGCAAAACAAGTACACTGGAGTACATTTCGGTGATTTTCGATCGAATTGGCCACCCTCCAGGTACTTCCAGGGCCTGGTTCCCTTGGAAGTGGCCAATTTTCGTTCAATCTTGGAACTCATATTGCGACATATCAAACTTCATGATTTTGCAAAACAATTACACTGGAGTACGTTTCGACGATTTTGATCGAATTGACCACCCTCCGGGAAGTACCCGAAGGAAGAAGGGCCTGGGTTCCTTGGGGAAGTGGCCACCTTTCGGGTACTTCCAGGTAGACCTGTGCGCTGATTGAAATTTAACCGGCGGTGGCGTGATAGATCATTTTCAGCCAGCGGCGTCACGCCGTTGGTGATTGGCGGCGGCATGGATCGGCGTGAACCAGTTTCAAGCGCCAAAATTTATTCAGAAGTTCCTCCAGAAATTCTTCCAGATGTTCCTCCACGAGTTTTTTTAAAAGATCGTCAAGAAATTCCTTTGGATATTCCTTCAGATATTCCTCTATAAGTGCCTCTGGGAAATTCTTCCAGATACTCCTCCCGGATATCGTCTGGAAGTTCTTTCAGGAAGCTTCTCCAAGAATTACTCCAGGATTTTTTTCGGAAGTTCCTCCAGGAATTCCTCCTGAAATTCCTCCAGGGATTCCTCCTAAAGTTCCTCTAGGAATTCCTCCGGAAGTTCCTCTAGGAATTCCTCCGGAAGTTCCTTTAGGAATTCCTCCGGAAGTTCCTCTAGGAATTCCTCCGGAAGTTCCTCTAGGAATTCCTCCGGAAGTTTTTCTAGAAATTCCTCCGGAAGTTCCTCCAGGAATTCCTGGAGGAACTTCCGGAGGAATTCTTGGAAGAACTTCCGGAGGAATTCCTGAAGGAGGAATCCGGAGGAATCCTGGAGGAGGAATCCACGAATTCCTGGAGGAACTTCCGGAGGAACTTCCGGAGGAATTCCTGGAGGAACTTCCGGAGGAATTCTTGGAAGAACTTCCGGAGGAATTCCTGAAGGAGGAATCCTGGAGGAGGAATCCACGAATTCCTGGAGGAACTTCCGGAGGAATTCCTAGAGGAACTTCCGGAGAAATCCCTATAGGAACTTCCGGAGGAATTCCTAGAGAAACTTCTGGAGGAATTCCTAGAGGAACTTCCGGAGGAATTCCTAGAGGAACTTCCGGAGGAATTCCTAGAGGAACTTCCGGAGGAATTCCTAGAGGAACTTTCGGAGGAATTCCTAGAGGAACTTCCGGAGGAATTCCTAGAGGAACTTCCGGAGGAATTCCTAGAGGAACTTCCGGAGGAATTCCTAGAGGAACTTCCGGAGGAATTCCTAGAGGAACTTCCGGAGGAATTCCTAGAGGAACTTCCGGAGGAATTCCTAGAGGAACTTCCGGAGGAATTCCTAGAGGAACTTCCGGAGGAATTCCTAGAGGAACTTTAGGAGGAACTTCCGGAGGAACTTCCGGAGGAATCCCTGGAGGAATCCCAGGAGGAATTCCCGGAGGAACTTCCGAAAAAAATCCTGGAGTAATTTTTGGAGAAGCTTCCTGAAGGAACTTCCAGACGATATCCGGGAGGAGTATCTGGAAGAATTTCCCAGAGGCACTTATAGAGGAATATCTGGAGGAATATCCAAAGGAGTTTCTTGACGATCTTTTATAAAAACTCGTGGAGGAACATCTGGAAGAATTTCTGGAGGAACTTCTGAATAAATTTTGGCGCTTGAAACTGGTTCACGCCGATCCACGCCGCCGCCAATCACCAACGGCGTGACGCCGCTGGCTGAAAATGATCTATCACGCAACCGCCGGTTAAATTTCAATCAGCGCACAGGTCTACCTGGAAGTACCCGAAAGGTGGCCACTTCCCCAAGGAAACCAGGCCCTTCTTCCTTCGGGTACTTCCCGGAGGGTGGTCAATTCGATCAAAAATCGTCGAAACGTACTCCAGTGTACTTGTTTTGCAAAATCATGAAGTTTGATATGTCGCAATATGAGTTCCAAGATTGAACGAAAATTGGCCACTTCCTCAAGGGAACCAGGCCCTGGAAGTACCCGGAGGGTGGCCAATTCGATCGAAAATCGCCTAAATGTACTCCAGTGTACTTGTTTTGCAAAATCATGAAGTTTGACATGTCGCAAGATGGGTTCCAAAATTGAACGAAAATTGGCCACTTCCCCAAGGGAACCAGGCCCTGGAAGTACCCGGAGGGTGGCCAATTCGATCAAAAATCACCGAATTGTACTCCAGTGTACTTGTTTTGCAAAATCATGAAGTTTGATATGTCGCAATATGAGTTCCAAGATTGAACGAAAATTGGCCACTTCCTCAAGGGAACCAGGCCCTGGAAGTACCCGGAGGGTGGCCAATTCGATCGAAAATCGCCTAAATGTACTCCAGTGTACTTGTTTTGCAAAATCATGAAGTTTGACATGTCGCAAGATGGGTTCCAAAATTGAACGAAAATTGGCCACTTCCCCAAGGGAACCAGGCCCTGGAAGTACCCGGAGGGTGGCCAATTCGATCGAAAATCACCGAAATGTACTCCAGTGTACTTGTTTTGCAAAATCATGAAGTTTGATATGTCGCAAGATGGATTCCAAGATTGAACGAAAATTGGCCACTTCTCCAAGGGCACCAGGCCCTGGAAGTACCCGGAGGATGGCCAATTCGATCGAGAATCGCCGAAATGTACTCCAGTGTACTTGTTTTGCAAAATCATGAAGTTTGACATGTCGCACGATGGTTTTCGAAGCCGATCTGCCAGTGACCATTTTTTCCGGGAGGGAGGTAACCCCAGTACTCCCCGGAATATATCCGGAACCATGGCCATTGGACAAAAATTGACTTCGGTTCCTAAAACTATAGGAATTTTGTGATCGATTCCAGAAGATTGCTTGAAAATCCGTTAGAAATTGGCTGAGCTGTGTGGTTTTGAACTTTGAGTTTTGTCGTAAAATGGGGGTTGGGGACGTACGTGTTAATCGATTAGTTACTAATCGATTACTCTTGATTCTTGTCGATTATTGAATCGATTAATCATTGTATAGTAATCGATTCAAAATTAATCGATTATCCCAACGATGAATCGATTAATCGAAATAATCAATTAATTTTCGACATCCTTATGATGTCGTAAAATTCTGATTAATCGATTAGTAACTAATCGATTACTCACGATTCATCTCGATTATTGAATCGATTAATCGTTGGGTAATAATCGATTCAAAATTAATCGATTATCACAACGATGAATCGATTAATCGAAGTAATCGATTAATTTGCGACATCTCTAATCCGAACTCCAAAATGATAATTGATCTATAATACATTCATTCTTCTATGAGTCGCTTATGAAAGGACCATTGACTGAGGCATATTTGAGATGTGGAATAGAAGTTCCTTGGGAAATTATTCGAAAGATATCAGAGTTACCGAGAAAATATGTTTAGTATGGCATCATTGGATTCCACGAGTCAATATCAAAATAAAATTTCAATGAAGAATTAGAAATTTTGAGAGATGAGCCAGCTCTAGATTATATATTAGAGAAAAAATAGAAATTTTCCATAATAGAATTGGAAATTGCCAATAAAGAAATCAGGGTATGAGTATTAAATAAATATAGAATTACTGCAAATAATGCAAAATTTCCATAAACAGTTGAAAATTTTCCACAAAACAATAATAAATTAGCACTTGTAAAAGCAAAAATTGCAATTATATATTTGAAAAAATCACCAATAAAGAAATTAAAAAATATAGGGATATTTTGGAAAATTTCTAAACCATTACAAATTTTTCTCGAAATTTTTATAACATATTCGCGAGTCCGCATTTTTTTGTATCCTCCTGATGCATCGAAGGTATGCGAGTTCTAGATAACCTAATACCTGATACACATTACAACATGATAACATCATAAAAATCTTCGAAATAATGAAAATTTATTATTTCCATGCTGGGTTTTAGTTTGATTTTGAATCAGTTGAAATTGTCCATCTTCAAAATTGATCGGATCAACCATATGTTTTAGTTACATAGGGTTTTTTTTTTAATTTTTGTACTTGAAAAAAAAACCACGTGGTCAAAGGGGGGGGAGGGGGGGTCTGCCAAATGACCACGATAGACCACATGGGGGGAGGGGGGGTTGAAAATCTTCAAAAATATGACCACGTGGTTTCTGGATGGCCCCCAACTGGTTTGGGCAAAACTGAGTGGAATATCATTCTCCTGGCCTCTACTGACCTACATGGACATGACGGGTTTCTATTGGCACGGGCTTCCGTAGTTTTCATCGTCAACATTTGCATATCATCTTCCGGCAGTTCCTCCATAGGTTTGGGCACGCGGTGAGCCCCATCTGCCCTGACTGCCCACGTGTTGATGAAACTGCAGAGCACATACTATTCGTATGTATAGTATAGAGGTCATTTTGGAGTCGCTAGGGATGTCCAGAAGAAACATTTTGTTGACACATAGTAGAGTCAATGCTAGAATATTGTTTTAAAAAATTGTTTGAACCTGTAACTGTAAGTGTTGTTCCGACTGAAGTATGTCATGTAAATCGAAATTTACTATATTTTGGAAAAATAAAACATCCTTACTCACGCCCTTCTAAGAAAAAAGTAATCCTAGAAACATATCTCATCAGTATGGTGAAACTAGATGAGATAGGTAAAACATCCGTAAAAGAATTGTGAAAATAGGTCAAAAGATGCTTGAAATAGGGGAAGGGGGGCAATATGCCCTAGCTAAGCAAACACTGCTTTATTGTCTTATTTGTAACGCTATTCATGGGTATTTTTACATTATGAATCTGTTAAACAAGATAGCTAGTTGATACCATTCAAAAATTGTCAAAAATCTCAATCATATTGATAATATTCACATTTCAAAAAAGTGGTGATAGGGACACGGCAGGTATTTCCGTCCATCGTCGTAGGGGCTAAAACCAACGAAAGCAACGTACATTTGCTAGAACTCCACTATAGCAGAACGTTTCTCCTGAGATTACGATTTGGTACGTATGAGTTTTATAAAAAAAAAAACCTAGATTAATCCACCTACAGTGAGATTTTGACCCTTCCTTAATTAAAAGGAAATATTTTCAGACTCCAGTATTTAAAACGAAATAAAACTACTCAACCTCCCACGGCGATTGAAAGTGTAAATGACAAATTAATTGCCTACCAAAAGGCGGATTCCATGGGTTGAGTAACAACAAAACGAATGATTCCGCACTGTACGTTAGGTTGCCTATCTATCAGGCGCTCGCCGGATTGAATAGTTATTGTAACATGTGGTAACATGGTTGGATAGAAACTATCGTAACGCTGGCAGCATGTATACTCATAATTTCCAGAGACCTTGATATTAATTAATCCAGAATTAACTTAATCAGTCATTGATCTGAACGAAACTCAATAGCGTTCAATAATAACATATATTTTGCCTTATGGCTGCCTAATTTTGTAAAACTAATGATGTTTAATAGCTTAAAAATGAGCGAGATTAATATGGTAGTATATATTGGAATTTGCACACATACGCACACATACATGCATATAAGTGGTCTATTAGTATCTAAAAACATGCTCACATTTGTTATCTAGCTTCCACTAAAACATTTTTTGAAATCCCTTCAAATTTTTACGTTTTTGCTTTTCTGAGAAGGTTTTGTGGTACATGCTTCTATCTGTTCCTCAATTAAAATCAATTGTTTCTTTGAAACAAATCCGAAAAATAAGCATATTTTCATATCATATCACTTGTTGTAATTATATTTTCAATATTAAAGTGAATTTGTTTCAATTGCCATACATTTTATTTCATAATTCAAGAGGTTTATTGATGGATTAATACATAACACGCCTGCGTAACGCATACAAAGTGAAATTATAGACACTTCCGAAGGAAGGGTCAAAAAGCGTCTCTTTTATTGGTTTTCGAGACTATGACGAACAGACGAAAATACCTGCCGTGTCCCTATTCTGTTGTCGGAAAACTCATGAGGCAAAACGCCTTTTAACTGGCAGCTCCTAGTAAACAAAGCACCACGCGTCGGCGAATCAGCATTCTGGTATGGATAGTGCGTGGAGACGCAAATACATTGTAGGTTAGTCCTCCTAGGGCATTTTGTCTCGCCGAAATGTTAGATGTTGCCACTAGGGCGTTTGGCCTCGCCAAAATGTTAGATGTTTCTTCAAAACGTGGAAAATTTCGGTTTTCCAAACTTCCCATACACTATTTTTAAACTTGTTTCGCCTAACCTACTTATTTTTTGATCTAGTTTTGTTACAGACATCTTAATGACGGTAAATATGAGGGAAACCACAAAAAGGCGTTTTGCCTCGGAGGGGGGGCGTTTTGGGACCTCTTCCCCTTCAACTGTTTGAAAAAAAATTTCCCATGATTTTCTGATAACTGTATTCGGCGTGTTGGAATGCTTATGCTTACTTCAAGAATGGTATGAAGAAAAATGCTATTTGCGCAGATTCGCGCAAAACAATCATCATATTCCCGAATTGCTGAGTAAATAAGCTTTGAAATAAGTCCAATTCGGCATGGGTGCGATTGTCTTCATATCATCATGTCTTCGCCATACATGTTACAAGCAAATTAAAAAACATCTTTGATTTGCCATTGAATCAACATGATGCACCCCGTGCAATTTTCATCCAATCTTCGTGAAATTTTGAGGAAAGCCATTTCAAACATTATGAAAAACTATAAAAATACTTTCGAAGCTGTACGCTCAGCTAATTTTTTTTTCACTTTTTTCCGCCTTAGCTGTACTGTGCGTCGCCGCGGTGAAATCGCTTAGGTCTGTGGGAGTATTTACGCTGCGGGAAAATGGAAGTTCATATGCCATTCCGTACATTACCATGCGCCTCCACTGGGGAGTGGAAATGCAACAACATACCAATGAGTCCAAATATTTGAGCCACTGTAATCGGAACATCTCGGCAATGTATGCAATACCGCTCCTTGAATTTATAAGATGTTGTATACATATCAATAACAAAAAAAAAACAAAGAATTGAACTGCTTTGTCTTTCATTTCCGTTATTTTTCCAGCAGTGAGAACGCATGACACAATTCAAAAAATTATACACATAGAGCCTAAATTGTCCATTTGTGAAAGATGTATATCGGAGCATGTTATTAAAAATGGAACAAATACCCTACTCGGATCCTCGGCTGCGTGAAAAAAAAACTCTACATCACATAGAGAAAAGAATTGAGTAGAAAGTACAATACTTTCGATTTTGTGTATTGGTCCAGCATGACTCAAATATTATCCAGAGAAACTTGGTTCTTCTGAAAAGCCATAGACTCAAAGGAGTCGATCAAATTTCCAATCCGGAAAATTCTCTCTGAAAGATACACAATCAAACTCCTGCTCATCACAGATTCCATTCTTCCAATTAACAGCAACATTTAAACTTATATCTCTTATATCTATATACTGACGACATATTTCAATATTGTTTTGCATTAGATCGCAATGTGCCTTTGATCTGACGTAACAACGGTGATGCCTTTGTGGGTTTTTCATAATCCAAAACGTGTTTTCAAATGATAATGGTGATACTATTTAGGACTGTTATGGAGATTACACAATAAATGTGTTATTTTCGTGTTCCGTTGAAAATGGTTTGAAGTCAATATAGCAGCGCTGTACACTTATCACCACAAATAAATGTGCACAATATCATCAACATTCCTTATAAATTCCATTTCAGCCAAAAACGACGCCACCTCTTAGCAACTGCCACCAAGAAATCAACAACAACAACAACAACAACTGCAAGTCGATCCATCAGAGCCCAGCTTCAGCATGCCACCGGCGAAGAAACGACACGTCCCCTCCCATCCCTGACAGATCCCTTGCCTTCCGTCACACACGTGGCCAAGATGATGACTTCTTCGTCATGCGATTTCCATGCAAAAGCAAACATTTCTTCTCTTTTGTCACCCATCAAGAGTGACAGCGGCTTGTCAGTTCCCTCCCACGAAAGGATGTAGTGAGCCCTTCAAGGCGGCGCAGAAAACCACAAGGTTCCTCCGAGACTCGGATCGGGAGTTTTCGAAACAAAATCGCAAAAATTCAAATGGAAACGGATACGCTTAACCGAAACACAACCACTCACACAGATCAGCAGTGATTTTTTAGGTAATCATACATTTTTAATTTCATTTTTATACGAGATTATATTTGAACCAAGGAAGCTTATATTGAGTGAATTTATGACGAAAACGACAACAATCGATACCGGGTCAACGTTGTGAATACAAAAAATCAAGCCATGCGATTGTTAACTTTGTGTTAGTTATGCTCACCCGTCATTACACAAACTCACACAAACGCCACAAAGTCACAGTCCCATCAGTTAGGATTGATAGGTAGAGATAATTTGTTGATAGACCGTGACCAGAAGACATAAGTTTCATAGCATTTCCGTGACTCAAATGGGAAAATTATTAGGTCTCCGGTCCTCCATGCCCTGCCCGAAGTTGCCATAATGAAGTGCAGGGAGGGCAAGAGCCACACAACAACAAAAATACTAAAATAATGATCAGACAATACTCATGAATAAGTTAGTAGGCAACTAGTTGCTTGTGTAGGTAGTGCAAACAAAGCAGAGCAAAAATAAAGGATATCGATTTATTTATTCGGATGAGAAGTATTTTAAAAACGGGAGATCTAGCGGAAATGTGTAAAACGATTCTGTCCAGTGTAGCGTAGAGATGTTGATGGTCGTTCTATGGAAGGTTTATCAAGGATCGATGTGAGAATTATGTAACGTGAATTTAGGTTCGGTGGAGCTTAGTAGGAATTGTTGACGGTCATTTTTTGAGGTTAACATTTGGAACTGTTTTACTTCCACGGGTCTAACGTCTCCGCACTTTCCGGAGCCGAGAATTGGAAGCTTGTTCTTTTGTACACGGGTAGAGAAAGCAATCCGTTAATATTATCATTTTTAATCTAGTGCTGGAGAACGATGATTTCGAAAGTTTTGATATCGATAAGTGTTGATTTGATGAGTTTTGCTCGGTCCAATTAAAAGAGCTGGTAGTTTTTTCATACGAAGAGCAGAGATATTTTTGACGAGATTTTTTAAGTCCAGAGCCTGATCAACGAGCAAGATATCACTAGCGAATTGCCATTTCCACATACAAGCGAAAACTCACTGTTATAAAGAAGAACAACAATCGAAAGTGTTTAAATATTGTTGTATTTGTTACCTATTCTAAGTCTAGGCAACGTTAAGCTACCAATCAAAGTTTCAAAAGGCGAGCAACCGAAGGAATTTTATATTTGATTTTTATACGAAACAGCCCTAGGAATTATTGAAACGCTATAACCAAAACAACAAGGACTTGAAAAGGCATAAAGGGTAGATGTTGGCATTGCAGCCATTTTCTAACATTTTATACAACAAAAGAAATACAAACAAAGTGCAACAAGCTACTGAGAAACAGGTAGTCATCTAAGGCAACTAATCGTATAGAACAGACATACATACCAAAGTATTTTAGAAAGTACGCGTCAATGTTAGATGAACCAGGTGGTATTTTGCGCTTGAAGGTGTTAATTTTCTAGGGAGCTTTAACCGTCTGTAACTGTACTTTACTGTTAGAAGAGGTCACACTAACACTAAGAACACGAAACACACATCTACTATTACACCATTTTACCAAGTAACTGCAACAAGCCCACACGAAACGAAAGATCTTAATTTTAAAACCAAGGGAGTCCCTTACACTAGGAAACCTTTTAAAAAATCTAAAAGTCTTTATTGTTGATAATCTGATGATTAGGAGCACCAAACGAAAACCAAACCTTTTTTGATAACTGTCTACAAGCTGTTTAGGTATTAACAAAGAGAAAACATGTTTAAGCTTTATGTCGCATGTGAGTAACCCCCTTACTCCCTCCCCCGACTGTCGTAGTCTACGCGTAACCGTGGCTTGAACGTGCGAAATTGATGTAACATAGCGTAAAGCTGAATTGGAATCGAATCTACCAGCACAATCTCTCTCTTTTCGATTGATCGACATCACGACACTCACACTCATAAACAGACACTGTAGTAGCGCAACACTCGAAGCGACACGCACAATCGGCCGCCACTATGTATGCAGCAGCTGGAGGTGCCTCGTTGGCCTCCCGCCAGGCTCGTAAGAAACAGGCCGCCCAGAACACCAAGAACAAGGCTACCAACCAGCAGATCCTGCGGGAGAAGCTCGCTGCCAAGGCGGTCACCACACCGACCAAAAGTAAACAATTTCACCAGTTACCTGCCTCGTATCTGCGGGCGCCCCATCAGCACCATCGGAAGCTCAGCGCCGGATACACGACCGTTCCCGGTTTCGACCAGCACCAGAAATCGTTGGTACCTATCAGTGAACAATCTTCTTCATCCCATGGAGCTCATCCGCCTCATACGCCCCATCATCACCACCATCACCATCATCACCATCCGGGTCATCCGGGTCCATGCTATGCCGTTCATGGGCCATCGGGCGGAAGTGCTGGTGCAAGTGCCACCGCCGCTACCGCCCATCCCTCATTCCCAAAACCGACCGGATTCCGCGAATACGACAAACTGGTAAGACGGCAACAGCTAACCAAGTCTGCAACCGCCACATTGCCACTGGTTTCACAAGCACAAGATCTAACACCACCACAAACGCCTACCGCTACCCTCTGCTTCGCCGATCAACAACATCAGCAGTCCACACTTCATCTCGCCAGCCCAAATCCCAACACATTCTCACAGCCCCTTCACCTACAAATACCCACCAACGATCCGATCATAATTACACCGGCCACACCGCAGGCCACCCCACCGGACAAGCTCAACCTTCAGTTCACCACCACCACCGCCCCCGATGCCCCCGCCGTCGATGACGAGGGACGGCCCCTAACCCCCACCCCTGGTGCGCTGGAGCGCAAGTGCAGCGTCTACCGGAGCCGGAGTAAGCACGAGCCCTTCGAGGAACACCTGCCCTACAACCAATCGACAATAAGCAGCCATCAGGAGGCCGTATACTACGCTCAGCACCAGCTCCCGAACGGCGACCAGCAACAGGCGTACGTCTGCAAGTGGGACACCGAGTACTACTGCTGCGACGCCGAACACCGACAGTTGGGCGTCTGTACCTGTGATCACATCGAGGTAATGTAGCCACCACTAGCAATTGTTTTGCACTCTGTCCCACTGTAAATTTGTCTGTTCGTCAGCAAACCCCCGATGCATGTATCCATCGACCATTTTCCCCTACCATAAACCTATCCTCCGACCGAAATGCTTACTGTCTGTTGCGTTAGTGTTAAATGTTCGTTGTACGAAAGCAGAAGTTCATGAAGCAGCCTAAAGATCCGGAACGATACGCGACATGGTGAGATGACAATTTTCAGCTATTACTAAAATATCAACTTCGAACTAGAACAAACTTCTTACACAATGAAAACCTGAATGTACTATGAACACTTCCTTATACAAATGAAAGCGTTGTATGACTATTCAATACACTACAAAGCAATCAATACCTGATACTGTTAACTACGAACCATTTATCATCTAAATTGCTACATCGTATTAAAACATTCGAACAAGTTCAGATAAATCGGCACCGATATGCGGTTAGGGATTATTTTCCCAACAAATACAAGATCGTATATCATAGCGAATATGTGTACAAAGTGGAGGGCATAACACAAATCTAAACGGAAATCAATATCAATAATAATCAAATAAGGGCAATGTTTTAGTTGTTTTCCTGCACTCGGAATGTATAAAACATCTCACATCTGGTTCGACACTTGATACACCCCAATAAGACGTGCTCAATATCTGTATGATTCCCGCAAACACAGTGATAGCTTTACATAAGTCGTATTTTTTTAAATTCATTATTATTGTCAATTTAGGTGATTGAAGACAGGGGCCTCATTGGTGATGCGCTATTTCTACTATTTCGTATGACAGTTTACATGGTTTTCTCGTTTCGAGTCAAGATGCACAATGCCACCCCAGTTATTTGCCAGAACGTGTAGCTCTTCACGAGAGGAATTTGAACATTATCGCGATCAATCTTGCGTTTAATCATTTAAACCATGGCCCAATACTTGCAGGACAATTAATCCAGCGTTCTATCCAGTTCTATTACTCCATTTACTCTGCCAAGTAATCCTGATGAATTAATAAGAAACAATCCCCGATATCGACTTCCGCTTCCTCAATTCTCAGAAAGCAATGAGAAGGGACAAGATGGTGAAAGAGCGTTTCGATAAAGCACTCAATGTTTTCCGTAATCCACTGAGGAGATACATGGAGTGCTTAACCGTTGAAATGGACTCATTCAGAAACTGTATATTATCAACTTTCCATTAGAGGCCATATTCAGTCGCTTTCACTTTTGCGGAACGGAACAACAACATCACAGCAAATATGTACAGCCATACGGGGTCTGGGTCATTCAGCATAAAGACATTTGGCTCCTTTTGATTCCTTTCTTATTCGATTATTACAACACTATGCCAAAGCTTACTTCGGATTTCTTGACAGATGTCTAAAGACGAAAATTTGGCATAACGACATTTGGCATAGTTCGGAACTGTGAAAGAGGAAGGGTCATTCGATGTATTTTTCACAAATGTGAAGCAGATCGAGATATGGTCGGGGTTCAGCCAAACCGCACCAAGCGGCTTTTTACTGGCTTGTGATATTTTGTTCGCAAAGGGAAAACGAAAAGTTTTTTATGTCAATTCATGCGTACATCTGTTGTAGGATTTCTTCAGTCTTGAACGATGTCCGATGCGATTTGTGATTAATTGAATCTGTTGCACAAAAACTTTGACAAAAAAATTAGACATTTATGAATGAATTTTTTTTATATTTTTATTTTTTGATGTGTTGTAGCAGATAATATATGTATTTTTTGCACTATGGGTCGTATTGGAGAAATACCCTAAACGTAAGATTAAAAACTTTAGTGAATTGAAGATGTTGCTAATAGCAAGCAGTATTCGGCGATATGCTCCAAAACAGTTTTGAAATTCTGTGATATTAGTATTATATAGTATTTGCATAGTATTTGATATAGTATTTGCAAAATATGGCAATATATCTAAGAAACATTGAAGAGCCAGGTGAATTTTTCGATTTTTGGTATGGAGTCAGTAAAAACATGCAGATTATTAAAATTGCCGAAAGTTCTTTATTTATGATTCCTTTCAGCTCATAACGTTTGTTTCTTGCACTCAATTGAAGATAAATGACGTACATTAAAATACATCACGAAGAACGGGGATTGGAACCATAAACAAATCATATACATAATTTCTGATGGTTGGGTCAAGATGGCCGATGGCCGAAATCGGAACTATTCGGATCAAGAAAAATCCTACTTAGAATGGGTTTGGAGGCACTGTTGTATTTCGTTGGGTCATTAAAATCCAACTTCGAAGTGGCTGAAATCGCCATCAGTAGCAGGAGGGTCACGTGGTGAAGACAGGATGAATACTTTGATAGCACGTGTTGTAGTACTAATAAATTTTGATAATCTACGATACCCTTGCAAAATGATAACCGAAGTAGTTATTTTAGCAAGGTATATCATCACTGCCTATCGTATATTCAACAGTTTCGTCATTTTCCTCATTGAGCTCCCCTTAAAAGTTTCGGTTTCTGGTGTGCTGGAATCGGAAATGTGGTCTAGTCCAATTCAGCCATAATGACCATTTTTCGAGTTTTCTGAATGGATCGAGAAAAAAAATTAAATCCACACCATGATTCACTTTTTCTCGGCCCCTTTGTGACCGGTTTCGGAAATCTCAGAAATAGCGGTCAAAACTAATACCAAATTATTGGACATGTGTATTTGAGATTAAAGAAATATTCTTAGAAGTCTACATTTCTCAAAACATCACCACCATCGGCCTTTGGACTTTGTAGTCGGTTTGTTTTTAATAAAATTTTTCTGTTTCTCATGCCGCAATTCTTAATTTCAGCGCCCCCTGTGGGCTGGCACCCTTGACGGGGGCCAACCCGGTCAACCACACACTACGACGGTGCATCAACTATTGCCTTAACCTGCGCAAGCCCTTTCTGCCAAAGAAGGGATACCCAAGCAGCACAACTTGTTTCACTACTGAACATTTCACTTTGTTGCAACAATTCGAAAAGAAACAGTCTTTGCGTATGTACCATCAAATATAACTCTCTTGCAATCTAAAAAGCGCAAGAGGTGGAGCCTACGGAAACATCCTTCGATTGCAGTAAAATTTCAATAATGTTGCAAAATACTTCAGCGGAAAAAAAATAAAATAAAATTATAAAACTGGATTCGATTTATGGATCTTGTGATTGATAGTCCTTCACTCTACCACAGCACCGTTTAACACTTCGAAGGGACTGCATGTTGACTCACCATAAAAACCATACGATTATGAAGTTTTGTACTCGGGTTTTCTGTTACTTGATTGCAACACCACCGGAAAAAAAGTGAGTTGTCAAAACGTTGAACGATGCTAAATTAAACATGAAGATACACTCAACTTATTTGCCACTTAATTTAAACAAACAAATAAATTTTGAAAGATGCATTGAAGTTACATGGTAAAAAATATGCAACTTGATGATTTTGTTTCGTGTTTGCAACATAAAGTGCAGTATTCTTTGGTTGTTTGTTTCCAAATGTCAAACACTCACTGAATTGCAATGTTAATGAAACATTGATCACAACTCGAACGTTTTTGACATCTTGATGCAACTTTTTCGTGCTTTGATGTTTTACCAGTGCCTTTAATGAAACTGAATAGAAACAAGGTGCTTTTTGGAAGATGTTGCGTGTGCTACTTGGGTAACATCTACAGTTGCCTTAATTTGGGCAAGCGCCTACTTTTAAAGATAGGATCCCGTAACACGGTAGATCACTTTGACGTAGTGTGTTGCGGTGTAAGATCTACCAAACAGAGCCACAGCCTAATCCATTTTTCTAGCTAGGACAATGAGTTGTGGTAATTAAGGATTCATCGTATTTAGTCCTCGCTACCAACAGCAGTCTCAGAAATAAAACATAATTAATGTTACCTTGCAGACAGTTGAAAGACTCGAATTCCTCTTGTTTGAGGCTAAACTGTGTGCAGCGGAAACAACTTTTCAAGCAATTAGTTAAAAAACCTCGGTACCCGGTCCTAGGCTGAACTGACTGCTGGAAAAATCGAGTCAGGGGTTTAAATACGTACTAACTCTTCTTGAACTGGTGAACAATGGTAGTGAGAGGAACACACGGAAGTTCTTATTACTGAACAAATTCTCTTGCTTGAAATGGTCTTGTAGACAGAGCTAAATCCCGGGTTTGTAGCTTTACTGGTGATACTCTAGAAGCAAGACAAGGATGTGGCTAGGGCTCCGATGCATGGCCAAAAACAGTATTACGGTTCTGTTTTCTCAAGAAAGGATTGATTTCCTATTGATAAGGGGCGCGCCTTCAATGGGATTGCTCTCTATGAAGGGTCTAAATAGCGGGACCTTGCCATTGTGGTCTTGAGAAAACAAAACAACAACTGTATCGAAACCGATACTGCATTGCTTCTCAATAGCACTGGAGTAATTCGACATGCACTTAAACACTAAGGATACGGGTAACGCTACAATAGATCTAATAATTGGTCGCAGTGGCACACCCGAACAGGAAAAAAAAAGATAGGATTACTTCCAAGCTGGGCGAACACATTCTTTTAAAGAAGGGATCACATCCACCATTGCCTTAAATCTGACAAGCGCCTTTTTTAACAGAAGGGATCACATCCACCATTGCCTTAACCTAATACAACCATTGCGTTATTCATGAAAATAATTGAAAAAATGATTTAATTATTATTATTATTTTAGAAACGAAAGTTTTATGCAGTTTTAACATTGAATCGTAATTCCTAACCACCCTGAATGGAAGCGAAAAAAAAACAAATTAGTTCAAACACTTCACGACTATGGACATATTGACATACTCGTATATTCTAATTTATTTTAGGGCCGTAAGTTACGTCACTCGTTTTAGATCCAGTTCATTGATTAAAAAAAAACTCAAAGGTGCAGCTATACGAAATGGAGGATATTTTTCATCATAATTTGTGTAAATTTATTAGCATTGTGCAAACTGCTCGGAGGACAACCGAATCAAGAAACTGAAAGTAGCTCCCAGTTGGATGAACCAGCCGTGGAAAAGGAACGACTCATCGGCCGCTTCGCCACTGAAGCCACTCGTCTATCTTTCAGTGTATATCATCAGAATCCTAGAAGACATTACGCTCAAAAATGTCCGGAATAAAGGAAAAATAAGCAGAATCGGAGGTGGCCCGAAACCAAACACAAATATATTAATTTGCAACGTTCGACTTCCGCCCGCGATGGAAGCGTACATGCATCGTTTTCTATAGCGCTGGTGGCAAAGTGAGCGGGACTTCAAGAATAAATTACAAACAGTCCTTTTCAGGACTTAAACTATTTATCCAAGAAGAGGTTTTGACCGTTGTGAAAATTGTTTACCCAGACAAACAGACTGTTCGGCTGCTTAAACGACAATGACGATTTTGGAAAGATTTATTGTTTTTAATAATGCGCCATTTGAAAAACTAAGGCAGCTAAACGACATTTTTCACTAAGGTGGCGTCTTCAACGATTTGGCCGTCGTCGACGGAAAGTGAAATTTTCTGGCAAGATTCTTTGGTTTTGTTTCGTTAGTCATTAGAAATGATATCGATTTTTCCCGGGTTACCATCGTTTGGCGACGACAGAAAGTTGCCCTTTCGAAGCACAACCACAAGCACGCGTCGAAGGGAGATGATGCAATGAGTTTGTTCAAATGGATGGCATCAGTAGCAGTCAAATGGATTTTCCTCACAAGATTTTGATTTGTTGTTGAGGTTGAATGACGACCACCAACGCAGACTTCCACCACCAATTCGATGATTTTCCTTTGAAAATGTTACCAGAGCGCCTTCGTCTGCTGCGTCCGTTCTGCGTAAAATCTTGTTCAACCGCTCTCAGCGAAATCCCGATCAAAATGGCGCGCGCGCGCTGGAAAGCAGCTTTCTTGTATTCAATAAATTCAGCCCGTTAGTTCCGCCCCTTTGTGATCTGATATAGGTGTAAATATAATGTGCACTCATAACGATTAACGAAGGGGCAGGGTTAATGGAATTACTTCATTAGATATAAGAAAGGTGCTTTTCGACGCGCGCGAGCCATTTTGATCGGGATTCCGCGGACAACGGACCGCTCCGAGAATGACAGATTCTGAAAATCCTATGAATTTTTTTCGCAAGATTCTGAATTTGGTTATGAGATGTTGGTTATCTAAGATCCGTATTGTTGCGAGGAATAACAACAGAAATTTGACTCAAGACGAGTTTCTTCATATTACAAAACATTATCTCTTGGCATCTATCTGTCCGAGCGACGTTCACCGATGGGTTGTTGATGTAGATGGTTTTCACTGAGGTGGCGTCTTCATTGATTTTATACAAAAGCCACCAGAAGGTTGCCACAAAAGAAGGTTGAGCCGACTATCTGATATAAATAAAATGATCTGCAGCAACACATCGAGCACCACCACCAATGCGATGGATTTCCTTTGAAAATGTTATTAGCGCCTCCGTGATGCTGTGTCCACTCCGCAGCGATCGCTTTGATGCGTCTGCTCTGTGTGAAACCTTGTTCAAACTGAGGATTAGATCCAAACCCGCAAGTGATTGATTTTTGATGTCTGTGCTAGTGATGCATGTACGTGATTAGTTGGTTGACCTATTTCTAAACTTTTCATCAATTATCGATAATAAATAGTTAAAAATCAGTATTTTCAAATAAATACGAAGAAGCGTTGATTCATCCTTGATCGAATGGTCCAAAAAAATTGAAAATCCATCGAGAAACGTCTTAGATATCAAAGTTTAAAGTCTATCATATTTTCGTGACGGTCCCCGATTTTCGCAATCGTAAAGTATACCCCAATATAGAAAACACAGACGTAGTCCTACGTCAAAAACGAACAGTGAGTAATATCTGTAACATAACCGCAAAGTGGACGTAGGACTTGACGTGACCATGCCTTTAAAGATATGTACATAATATGTCCAAATCTCTCACATCAACTTTTTTGGATAAATAATCGACGTTGCATACCATTCCTTGACTGAATCTTCTCACACTCAGGCAAATTGACTATTGAATATCATAATTCAGCCTTTTGGAAATTTGCCACAAGCTTTGAACTTCAAATTCAAAAGAACTCCTTATGAATAAGATTTTTATGGCTAATACAAAACATAATATTTTCTTAAGGCACCTTTATGAAATCCCAATGAAGCATCATGAACGCTGTACGCTAGACATTAATCAATTCATATCCATACCTTATGAATTGCAAAAGTAATGTTTAGAGGCCATAATCATGCCTTATAAATTTCGTAATTCCAATGAAACATCTTAACGAATTCATAATGCAGATTAATGAATTTATTATTCCGTTTTCCTATATATTATTCGATTCATAATGCCGCATTCTTCTTCTTGATGGCATTACATCCCCACACTGGGACAGAGCCGCCTCGCAGCTTAGTGTTCATTAAGCACTTCCACAGTTATTAACTGCGAGGTTTCTTAGCCAAGTTACCATTTTTGCATTCGTATATCATGAGGCTAACATGATGATACTTCTATGCCCAGGGAAGTCGAGACAATTTCCAATCCGAAAATTGCCTAGACCGGCACCGGGAATCGAACCCAGCCACCCTCAGCATGGTCTTGCTTTGTAGCCACGCGTCTTACCGCACGGCTAAGGAGGGCCCTACATATGAGTTTCTAATTCGAGCTTATTGAAAATTTTCTCGAATAATGACCATGTGCTTAATGGCAGAAAATAATTGAAATGTTTGATTCATTCATGATTACGCATACATGTGATTTCCAAATCGTTTTCCGGTTGTATCGAGGACATCGAGGGAGTATGAAAAAACAAGTGGTGTCGAACGCATTCTATAATGTCTTCGAATCTAGAAAAAAAAGTTGCTCAACTCATTCGAATTTCACTAGCAATTGCAAGTGAACAGTTTATCACTTGCAATTACTAGCGAAATTAAAAATTTGCTGTTGCTGTTAAACACTTATTATTCACAGAGGAAACTTATTGAACTCAGAGCTTGAAAAAGGCTGTTTGCTTCGACTTAGTCCAAAAAGTAAGAAAACGATCTTTTCAAATAACAGTGAACTTCGCGTGATGGTAATGGCGAGCGAATGCAGTTTTCTTTTATACTGAATTTTGAATCTCTCTGCTTCCCAATTGATCGGCCAATCAGCGAGCGTCTTGTATTCCGTTCCCTTGTCAGCCAAAGCGTCATCATCATCGACGCGTTCGAGATGGACTTCTTCTTTTTTACTCTTGTTGCCCGCTGCTGGCGTCTATTTCCAAACAGGACTTTTCGCTTGGTACAGGCCAACAAGCCGGTCAAGCGAGCTAGAATTGCAGTTCAGGTGGGAGGTACGTGTTGTTTTCTGAGACAACATTGTTAGCAGTAGGGGGGAGGAAACGCCCGCGGTCTACTAGGAGTGAGCAGGACGGGACATGAGACTTCGGGTGATAACATTTAGAATTGGTAACATGAGACGATCATTCAGTCACGTTCGGTTTGTGTGCAGACAGTATCAAACAATGTTTTTCTACATATTTGTTATCATGTTATATGACAAACAATCCAACATTTGATAAAAAAACGATTGATACTTTTTTAGAGATTTTTTCTAAATTGGTCACGAAAATTGTAATATTTTTTTTTATCCAAATTAGATTATGTGAGAGATTTGGACAACTTATGAATCTTTGAAGGCATGGTCAAGTGAAGTCCTTCGTCCACTTCGCTGTTAAGTCACAAACATTATCCACTGTTCGATTTGACGCTATTTATGAAAATCACGTATAACATTTTATCTCTAGAATATTGGATTTGGCACCCAAGTGAAATTTCTATCACGAAGGGTATTGGAAACTTTGATATTGATCTCTTTAGTGAGTCTATCAGTGGCTCTCAGAAGAACCGTTTGTTTTGTAGACATACATGCTGCATCATGTGGCTTTTCTTCAGCCTGTCTCGGCTCATCACCGATGCCGGCAGGTCTTGGCTCGGCTCTGTTGCTGGTGCCGGTATCTGCTCAACATTGCTGCTTTGTCCGGTCTGTAGGGTGGACTGCTGCTGTACTGGCTAGGTTTCGGCTGATGATGGTGGCTTCGATGCTGTCGAGCCGAAAAACTGGATGGTGCAGACGTGCTTCCCTGCTGGAAGTTGTGAGGGCTGTTGAATCGATGCTGCTGTTGCTTCGCTTGTCCCGGTCAGAATAAAAGGGAAAAAAATTGCGTTGCGCTTCTCGGCAGACCCAGCGACAGCCGTTTTTACGGAAATGGCAATACCTCTACGTAGTTTTGATGGATTCTCGATCTACAGCTACCATTGGTCGGCACATTAGTTCAAGTTTTTGGAGAAGGCATTAAACATGATGAAAGTAAACGTGCAGGGGGACAGTTTACTAGAAGAGTGTCCGCTTCTGATGGTCTTGGTTTTATCGAAATCGGAGTATTCTTGGCAAAGTTATGCTTATTTGAATTTCGTCATAATTTTATCTATCTCAACCTTTTTGTCTAACCCCTGTACATCACACTTATCGAGAGTCGTAGTGGTCCTTGGTGCTGTCGCTTAATCAACGAGTGGGTTGCGATCACGCATGGGTTGTGCAGGCACCGTTTTCAAATGGAGAAGCCTGGCTTGTTCGTGGTATTGCTTGGTGTGGCGTGGTGAACACGTGGCACTGGCAAATAGGCAACCGGTGAAACTAGTACAGGTGTCAGTAGTTAGTGGCATAACATGCTTTTTACTTTGACCACCACATGCGGACACATTCACCACCAGTCCAACTTTTGTAGCCTTCGGTTTTAGGCAGGTGTACAGTTCTGCCACTTTATAAATGTTCGGCAGACAATGTCCACATCATCAGCAAAATAAATACATAAATTGACTGGATCTGATGAAAATCATATCCCGGCTCTCCGCAAGACACCTTCTTGCGCAATATTGAACAACATACAAGTCCATCTTCTTGTCGCAGTCCCCGGCAGAATCTGAACGAATTGGCGCGTTCGCCCGAAATCGGGAGAAACAATTTTACACACCATTTATCTAAGCTTCCTGGGAAAGCTGTTCTCGTTCGTGATTTTTCATAGCTCTACGCGGTCTATACTGCCGCCTTGAAATCAAGAAACAGATGGTGCATTCCCAAGTAACATTATTGGTATTATATCGGTCTTGACAACCAATATTTGCTCTACAAGACTACCAGAAAACCAGTATAAAACCAAAATGCTACTGAGGTCGGTTGGGGTTGGGACCTGATATTCACGACAATTTTGAAGGATTTGCCATACAGTCTGGTCAGTCGATGAGCGGTCATCATTGAAGTCGGCTAGCTAACTTTCCTTGTTATTCACTATTGGTGATAGACGACAGAAGATGATCTGAGATCTCACTTTGTAGGCGGTGCTTAGGAAAGAAATCGTTTGAGAGTTATCACATTCCAGCTTGTCGTTTTTCTTGTAGATGGAGCATATGATACACTCAACCCTCTTTTTACGACACTTATTGAGGGGACGTAAACCGAATGTGACGTAAAAAGAATTTTTGCTAAAATTTCTAGTATTTTACTTAATTTATTGATCGTAAGGATACTTTCAAATACATTCACTTGCGTCTTACATGAGGTATTGTAAGATCTCTCAAAATCCAGGAGATGTTATAAGATCTTCAAATTGTCCTGGAGTTTGAATCAAATGGTCTACCGAATCAACCAAAGCCTTCATGATGTCCCAAGCTGTGGTATCAACTCAATTATGTCCTCCGAGGATTTGTCTTTCACTTGCGTCTTAAAACAAGTCATATGAGGTGTTGTAAGATCTCCAAATTGTCCTGAAGTTTGAATCAAATGTGCCACCGAATCAACCAAGGCTTCCATGATGTCCCCAGTCTCGGTGTCAACCCAATTTTGTACTACGATTATTTGTCTTTCACTTCCGACTTCAATTCTTGCATGTATGAAGTTGAAAGATCTCCAAATTGTCCTGGAGTTTGAATCAAATGGTTTACCGAATCTACTGAGACTTGCATGATGTCCTCAGCCGCGGTATCATCCCAATCACGCCTTCCGAGTATTTGTCTTTCACTTGCGTCTCAAGTCCAGGTACATTAGATGTTTTAAGATCTTCAAATTGTCCTGGAGTTTGAATCAAATGGTCTATAGAATCAACCAAGGCTTCTACGATGTCCAGAGCCGCGGTGCTAACCCAATTTTGTTTTCTGAGTATTGGTTAGGGTGGCTTAAAAAACACTTTTTCAAATTTTTTGATGGGCCGCCCTCTTATTCGGTTCTATTTGATGCCCTGATGCTCTGGACAAAATTTCAGCCAAATTGGTCAACGTTTGGGCGGTGCTAAACTTGTTGGAAGTTTATATGGAAAAATGTATGCAGAAACATCCAAAAACAGTGATTTGCAGTTGGACGGTACAATTTACGATCAAGAAACATGATACTCATTCAGTTCTTGTAGAATTAAGTGCTATGCTGAAAACCGCGAGAAGATTTGAGTTTATTACGCAAAGATATTAGCATTTTACTGGAGTGTTGTAGGGGTGAATTTATTTCTTTTCAAAGGTAAAAGAAATTAAATTTGCTCAAACCCAACTTCAGAGAAATGCTAATAACTTAGCCGGCCAAACTCTAATCTACTCGTGGTTTTCTGCATGACCTTCTGTATTAAATTCTCCAAGATCTGAATGAGTGTCATAGTTCTTCATCGTAAGTTGTGTAGTCCAGCAGCAATTTACTGTTTTTGGATGTTTCTGCATATATTTTTGCATATAAACTTCCAACGAGTTTAGCACCGCCCAAACGTTGACCGATTTGGTTGAATTTTTTTCCAGAGCATCAGGGCATCAAATAGAATCGAATAAGAGGGCGGCCCATCAGAAAAATTCAAAAAAGTTTTTCCCATACTAATTTGAGCCACCCTAGTAGTAGCCACCCTAGCGTTCATTATGTCCTAAGCCGTGCTATCAACTCAATTATGTTCTCAGAGTATTTGACTTGCACTTGCGTCTTAAAACAAGACATATGAGGTGTTGTAGGATCTCCAAATTGTCCTGGAATTTGAATCAAATAGTCTAATGAATCAACCAAGGCTATCATGGTGCTCCCAGCTGCGGTATCAACCCAATTGTGTATTTCGATTGTTTGTCTTTCACTTACGTCTCAAATCGAGGCATATGAGATGATTAAAGATCTCCAAATTTTTCTGGAGTTAGAATCAAATGGTCTACCGAATCTACTGAGACTTGCACGTTGTCCTCAGCTGCGGAACATCCCAATCATGCCCTTTGAGTATTTGTCTTTCACTTGCGTCTAAAGTCCATGTATATGAGATGTTTTAAGATTTGCAAATTGTCCTGAAGTTTGAATCAAATGGTCTACAGAATCAACCAAGGCTTCCACGATGTCCAGAGCCGCGGTGGCAACCTAATTTTGTCTTCTGAGTATTGGTCTTTCACTAACGTCTCAAGTCCAGGTATATGAGGTGTTGTAAGATCTCCAAAATGTCCTGGAGTTTGAATCAAAAAATCTAATGAATCAACCACGGCTTCCATGGTGCTCCCAGCCGCGGTATCAACCCAATTATGTCCTCCGATTATTTGTCTTTCACTTAAGTCTCAAATCCAGGCATATTAGATGTTTTAAGATCTCCAAATTGTTCTGGAGTTTGAATCAAATGTTCTGCCGAATCAAACAAGGTTTTCACGATGTCCCCAGCCGCGGTGTCAATACAATTTTGTCTTCTGAGCTATAATTACGGGATTTGATTGATAGACGTTTCTCGAAGAGGACCAAGAGCGAACTCCATAGGTTTTTTTTTTCACTTATTTATGTGTTTTAGCTCATTCATGGTGATTATGCCTCAGTATATATTGTGCTTTTGTCAGCAAAGTTTTAGAATATCTCGAAGCATTATGTTGGTCAAAATTTTATCCTAAGCGGTTTCTCAAACAAACAGCCTTCGGCAATCAATTTCCTAAGTTATACTATTGAATGAATTATTATGTGTTGTTGAAAAATTCAGAAAATGTTCAATCTAATTTTTCGCGCGAGCTGTAATGGACACCAATTTGCCTGTGAAATAGTTTCTGATTTGGCGTTTCTGGACTACTGCACATGATGTGCCGAGTATTCTCAGCAATGAAGTAAATAAGGTGTGGATAAAAGATAAATTGGTTACAAGATAAAGATTGTCGTTGTCGTTGCTGTCCGGAACATCTTTTGCTGGCGAGTGCCCTAAATTTTGATTTACGATTCAATAGTTTGTACCCAACATTTTTGTTTTATTTTAGCTTTATTAAAGTGATTCCAAATTATTATAAGGCTGTTTCGGACAGCAGAACAGGGCGAACAGAAACGACAATATGTATGTTGTAACTAAAATATCTTTTGTGTGGATCTACTTCATCAACACATTCTTATTTACTACTTTGGACAGAATGCAGGTGCAGTTAACCTCCACAATTGTCAAATCTGAAACTAATCCACAAGTAAATTGGCGGCCATTACCGCTCGCGGAAAACAGTATACCATACGTACTCTAAGTCATTCTAAATTTAAGGTAAAATGAGCAAATTATTCATATCATAATCCAACGTCAATAAAAATACTCTAGTACCGGTATTTTCCCGGTACTACCGGTAATGGACTTTCTTAGTACCGTAGTACCGGCACTACAAAAAGGGGCCGGTACTAGGAACCCTAGAATAGATGGGAACTGCTGGGTAACAGGCTAAGGACCACAAGATGGGGTCTATTTTATTTCTTCAGGAACGCGAAGTATCAGAGGTACGCATTACCCAGCATTTGCCGTCCCATGCCTGTTATTATACAATCAAAAAAAATCTTCTCAATACAATTCTATATAATAACTATAAAATTCCACCACGTGGTTGTAACTTTACTGATATGTATTTCGACCTCAACAGTCTTCAGTGTCTTATACTTGACTGGACTGTAGCATTATTCTGGATCTTCTTAAAACAAAATGGTCCACATATGTTTAATGAGTTTAGAATAATGCATTTTTGTCGGTTGTATAACCTTTGGGTACCTACCCAATTGTCGGTTGGGTACCTACCCAATTGAAAATTTGAACAGTTATTAGAAAAGTTTTATGGCAGTCCGTTAGTGGTGGTCCTTCTGGTGGAAGTCCCAACGCCCACATATATGATCTGAAACATACAGTAAAAGCATTTTCTTATTCTATAGAGTTTTCTGCGTAGTTATGCCCAGAACAGCGAGAACAAAAAAACACAAAATTTGTAAGCGATGAAACTTAATCATTCTATTTCAAAAATTAAAACAATTATAAAGTGCATCTCCAATACACGTTACTACCAGTACATAAACAAAAACTCTAGAAGGAACTTGAAATGCCTTGAACAGTATTTTTTTTATTGTGGAATAGCTTGATAATATGATGGAGATTATGATGTGTTTTTTCCTGAATCAATGTCAATTAAAATATGATCTCTATTCCGCATAAACTGCAAAAGCCCAGCATTGCACTTGTAAACAAAACACCATAATTCAACACATTTCTCTTTATGTACTCATGTTTTCATGTTTGACAAAAAATACGCGCACAAGAGAACTACATCCATAAAATTCATATGCAATTCTGCACACTCTTGCTAGGCGTTGGCTGCATTGTTTGCAATGTGATGAAGCTTTAAGGACGACAAAAAAAACTTGATTAATGCACCTATGTAGCGTTGCTGCTGAATATGTCTTGAATGGTGAAAGTCCAGTTATCATTAGAGGATTCGTGCATGTCAAGAGCTAAGATGGTAAACTCTATTTGGCCGAAGAGTATCATAAGAGTGCCCATAAGCAGAGCTTGCGGATATAAGAAAAAGATTTTTTTTAACTTTCTCGGAAAACTTCAATAGATTTTTTTTTATTTTCCAGGCACCTCAACTCTGATACCTTTCAGATCAGCCATGTAGGGTACTACAAAGAATTTCCAAAAGCAAATTTCAGTCCGTTAACTTTCCAGGTTGATTTGAGCTACCACAAATATCAAGTGCGATAAAATTGTATACCTGCTTGCCCTAATGTTGAGCCACAGAACACTTGAGATTCCTCATGTTTTTACAAGGAATAATCAGTAAATAAGTCATGATCAAATGCGTTGCTGTCTATTCAAAATCAAATTCAATTCTGGAATGATTCCAAAGTCTTTCGGATGACCTCTGTTAGCAAAAAATAAACAAATGTCGTACGTAAACCGCACACGTCCCGCTCTGTTTCCTATTCGTTTTGTGAATGAAACCACTCGTATCTGCATAAATGAAATGAAAAACGTGTGTGTGTGTGTGTAAGGGGGTAGCAACTTTACATCCGTTACTCATCCGGGGAAGAAACTAGCACTAACCATATAACAGCCAAGGCCGGTGTAGGGGCGAGGAAACAATCAACCATGCGGATGCAGTTCTTGCTTCGAAAGCATTCAACGGGTGGTGGTGAGTGTCACAATTTATATTTCGCGCAACTTCTCAATGGTAATTTGGACTTTCTAATTTGCTGTCGTTTATCCACGGGACAATCCCAAAATTTTGAAAAAAAAATTACGGATTTTTGTACGACTGTTAATTTTATTGCTATTAAAATTATTCCAAGATTGCTTAGAAGTCTCCTGCATAGGAATGGTTGAGCAACGATTTAGACTTTTAACAGAAAATAATCAGAACATAACGAATTCAAATGCAAAAAAAAGTTAAACGATAAATTCCACTCCATGTGGAAATGAATCTGAAATAATCTATATCTTAGTGGAAATGCTTAGTCGCTAGTACCAAAAAATTATAAGATCGCAATAGAAATCACTTTTACGTACTGTGTAAGGACATGCTGGTACTAAATCTGTTGATAGAATGCAACCTTCTAATACGGATATAATCAAAAATAGAAGTGCCATAGTTCCTTGATCTTTATTCAAATAAATTTCATCCATTAAATAAGTTCTTCACACTTCACCAGCGATATCCAAATTTCCCTATCATCCCCACTGCATCATTTAATCAAATACAATGTTCACGTACACAAAATCCTTTCGCAACTGTACTTATGTATACTTTGCGGATCGAGTTGAGAACAATATCTCACTCGTGAAGCTTTCGTACTGAAGGTTGAAGGATGCCGTGAGCGACGTTGTCACATAACCGCCCACACGGAACAATCCGAGCTGCCACACTCTCGGCACAGTATCCTCGACGACTCTAACCCGTCGGACGGATACACCACAGCCAGACAGAGAGCGGGGGAAGAGGGTGGTAAACTGAAATTAATGAGGTTTTTGTGGTGAAATAATCGGATGTCATCGCACAATGCTGCCATTTGCGAGGTCACTCTGCGCGGTTATGTGGATCGATTCGCTCGGTCGGTTTTGGCTTTGTGAAGGGCTGATCTGGTTGGGATTTTGATGGCTTGTTTGACATGCACTCTGGGGACACTAACAATTCGCTTCGGTGCAGCAGGGAAGCTTCGTTGTGACAAGATGTCTCCGGGAACATTTGAGGGGGCTTAGTGCAAAAGAGTGTAAGCAACATAAAAAGAATTTCACCGCAAATTTAACTTGAACAACAAAAATATGTTTCAAGTATATGACCACAGCTTCGAAGTTATTGCATATGCTTCACATTACTAGATTTAAGTATATTTTTTCCGCATACATCTCTTTGCCTCTAAGCTCTTTAGTTTAGAAAACTAATTGGAGCGGACAGAGTTGAATATTGGATTAGCGAAGCCACGTAGAATTCGATTATTGATGACAATCTTAATTAAAATATATCATGATCTTTTAAAGCTTGATATTATCCTTAATACATTCCTACCAAAGACATATTCTGTTTAACATCACAGATTACAGAAACCTACTGATACAAGTCGTCGTGTACATATTACAATCCAAATATTTCGGTTATAATTTGATTAGGTATGCAATAGATAATATAATGCTACAACAGGAATCTCATTGCGCATCTCGAACCGACAACACTTTCGTACGATTGTTAGATTTGCTCGTTTCGAGGCGAGGCGAGCAATGCAATATCAGTTTTTCCCCACCTTGTCGAACAAAACTTACGGAAATTTGACGCACACAATCAAAAGCAAACCACCATGCGTCTCCACCAAATGGGGAGGAATTGTACTGCAAGCGCATCATATTCATCACAAAATTTCAGAATTGAGCATTGCTCAAGTGATAACTTTTTGAACCAATTTACATATCTCCTACTCTGGGTCCGCCCAGTTATTCAATGATATCGTCAAGTTCGCAACTCAACAATCGTCCGCTGATTTGAAAGCATCAACTGCTATCAAATTCAGCTCAACAACCGCCCCATCGGTCGTCGTTGTCGTGTGAATGATGGCATCTCACACAGGGATCACTGCCACATGACCGGAAACATGATTTATGTCGGCAACGGGGCGGTCGGCCGGCAGCTTTCATGTTTGGTCAAGCGGAATGTTCCAGCCAGAGAGAGCACCATCGTCGTCGTCGGTACCGGGCATGGAGCATAGTCAGTGGCGATGACGATGGGTGTGAAAGACCACACCCATCCTCGCAGCAGACAGGTATAAATCGCCCATACTCATCCCGACAGATGGGAATGGCAGAAAAGTACAATATTTGTGATTTGTGTGCTAGTCTTTCGATGTGCACTGTAGTGGGGGAAATAAATCGTTTTGTTTTGGAGTTTTTACTAGAAGTTTGGTGAGGTGGAAAAATACAATCAGTGTTACGTGACTGCATTTGTATATTGAATAGGACGGTCAAACAAGTAGTAGTGCAGTGCCTTCCCGTTCTTGACAACATACGATTCCCTCCTTTTTAAGTTTCTGTGAAACAAACAGAGCTTTAATTTCTATTTATAATGCAGTCCGAAAAGGAATCTCAAATGGTGGCTTTGCAGCATTAACAACAGAAATAATTGGCTCTTGAATTTTTTGAAAATTATTGAGAATGTGTGTAATAGGAATACAAATTAAAAGTTTTTGAATCATGATTCATTATTTTTTTGTAGAATTTCGAATATCAATAAGTATTAAGTAAAATAATAATGTTTACAATTCCGGATCATAATACCTGGTTTTACAGTTTGTATTTGGGTGATGAAAACGCCTACTTTTCCAGGACAAAAAGGAAAGTACTTTATTAATCATTATGCAATTCTTTTGAGTGTCATAATGGTCATTAAAGGAGTTATTTCTTCGACTTAGCCTAGCTTAGCTTGGCTTATACTAACTGTATACATATCAATAGTTGCTACTCCGTGATTGATTAGAACTGTTATAAATTGCACTTCGATCCAAATGAATAGTGGTTGGAATGCACGTTTCAGCAGCTCACAAATGCTGACCAACAACGGAGCCGGCCAAGTCCTTACAGTCAGTTGGGAAAAAAGGGAATGTACTAGAGACCGAGAAACCCTCTGCATCTCCACAATTACCACGGGAAGAAGATTATGTTAGTTCGGTTGAGATAATCAGAAATATAGATCGGACTCGAACCGTGCATTGTGGCGTCAAATTGTTGATTCAGTGTTATCTGGTTAGATGTAAGCTAAACAAATGAAATGAAGATCGGGATTCAGCATGGAACAGATTTCTTAAAATACACCATACAACAGTATTAGCATTCTGACTTGATGATCGTGCTATCAAAACCTTTTTTTTTATTCGCTCAGGTTGGAACCAGTATCGCCTAGTTTCAAACCCATACCTGTCGGGTTCACACTGTGTTGTTGCACAGTTTTGCACCGGGTTCACCAATACAACTGTACTTCAACTGTCAAAACCATGGTGGGGCTGGGTGGAATAAACAAGCAGAAGGGAAAAAAACGAAACTATCCGTTTATTCAAATAAAATGCGCGCTGAAATTCTTTTTTTCGGGAATTTTGTTATATTTGTTATTGTAGTTTTGAATGGGGAATCGTAGCAGTCTTTGCCGCGAACAGACGTGTTTTTCAAAATATCAGTTTTTTCCTCTGTCAAAAATCATTTAAACAATTCAATATCCAGTAAAAGTGTTAAAAAAGTGGTAAAAGTGCCATATTTCAGTAACGATTATTTATATTACGATCGAAAAGTGTCGAAAATTTATTATACGGAGGATTTTGGGGGAAGGATGTACTACCCCAAATGTATTGGCAGGGAGCCAAATGCAGTTCACATCTGCTTCTTCATCTACAAATAATGCAAGAGCTACAGCAGCGACAATAGCAACAATACAACCAGCTCTAGCAAATGGCATACCCGCTACCTTGAGCGGAGAACTCATTATCGACGATAGCATAAGTTGGTAGTGAATGCGGAAGCAATTCCAAATGTATGGAGACAGGATTGGTTTGCTGCTTCTTCTTGACATTCTATTTCCTGAGTAGTTAGAACGAATAAGAGCGTCCTTGCGAAGTTTTGCTGTACATGTTACGAACAACTAGTACATCCCGTTACCTACACTTCCTGAAGAAACCTTTCTTGCTCCAGAGATGAATCCTTTTTGTAGTACTACAGGGTGTTCAATAAGTTCGAATACAAATGTTTGATCATTGTGTTTGTAAGCCCAATGTACATATTCTGTATTAAAATTGGTGTCAGCGTTAGCGGTATTTATACGCTATCGGATGTGTGTGGTGTTGACATTCTGTCACTTGTTGTTTGTTTATTACGCGCGTTGAAAATTGATTGGGGCATCATAAATATCCGTTTTTTTTTAATGTCAAAATCATTGCGGCGTACTACAAAACTGAGGTTTTGGGGACGATTGACCCCCAGTGGCCCGGTGCTAAGACGGAGATGAGCCCTACGTGTTCCAATAGGACGTTAACCCTTTATACACGGAAATTGCGATTTTAGCCTTTTATGGTGACAATTTCATCGACTTTTTGGACAAAACATTGCGACCTCCCAGCTTCCCGGATTTGAACCCTCTTAACTTTTTTGTTTGGTCCTCTATTATGTTAAAGCTGTACGAATACAATGTCAGTAACTTGGAACAGTTCAAGACGTAATTCTCAAAATCTGGAACGAAATGCTCATGAAGATCGTGCGTGCCGCTTGCGATGGGTTTTAGAAACGTTTAAAGCTCGTGAAGAAGTACAAAATAGAGGTCATTCCAAAAGACATGTTACAAACGTTCCTTATAAACAATACTTCCAATGAAATGCAACTGGGGAAAAAAATAATTTAAACTAAATTTAAAAAAAAAATTTGAAGGTGTATTCGAACTTATTGAACACTCTGTAGTCTTCGTAACAAAAAAGGACACCATTATGGAGTATGAGATCTGATCAAATTATTCGTAGTACTACTTGATCAACACCCCCGGTTGGGTGAGGGGTAGAGGATGACTCACACACACACACATTTGTTATTGTAGTTTTGAATGAAGTTAATCCGGTACTGTTGTCTAGATTCAGTTTTAAAATTAATTGTTAGGGAAGTTATTCAGAAGTTCATTCAGGGTTTTTTCCTCACATATTGTGTCCTAAATTAGGTCGGTGGATGGAATTAGTTTCTGAATTCCACTTGAAACCCGAATTCCTCTGGAAGTCCTTTGAGGAATTCCTCTGGAATTTCTTTGAGGAATTCCCCGGAAGTTCCTTGTGAAATTCTTTCGGAAGTTCGTTGAAGAATTCCTCCGGAAGAATCCCTCAAGGAACTTTCGGAGGAGTCCCTCAAGGAACTTCCGAAGGAGTTCCTCAAGGAGCTTTCGGAGGATTTCCTCAAGGAGCACGTAAGGATGAAACTTGAGAGGGAATTTCTGAAGGAAACTTCAAGTAAATTCCTGAAGAAACTTCTGGAGGAAACGTTGTTACACCGAACCAGATGGCAGATGGCTGTATTTTAATACAGTTCTGAACGCAACCAGATGGCAGATTTTAATACAGTTCTGCATAAGAACCTCACAGAAACGGTATAATAACTGTATAATAATTAATGTATTGAAATCTGACAGGTTTGTATTATTTTAATACAATATCTGTATAAAAAGCTTACAGAATTGTATATGATAAGATTTTATACAATAATTGTCAGATTGTTTTTTTGGGTGTACGTTTTCCATGTAGGACAATTGAAAGATTAGGAATTTCAAAAGAAACTCGTAGCATTAAGCTAGTTAACATATCCAATGACAGATGGAACTGAAAATGTTTTTTTTTATTCAGGGTTCGGGTTGGCACTAACCCAGGTTTAAAAACAAATTCGACGTAAGTAAAACGCGATATTTTGTTGTTTATCCATCGTAAATGTAAACAATCAATCGCCAATAGTGGATGATTGTTCATTTGGACATGAGGAAAGTAGAAAAAGAGTCTGATCTAAAACTCTTTTTCTACTTTCCACGTGTCCAAATGAATTTGCCAATATCAAAATATCAAAGCACTCGACGAGATTATAATGGAAGTAGGAGTTCTATAGAAAGTACCTCTGTGGCATACCGAAAAAATGCTGTCGAACGAGTGAATAATGATATTTTTTTCATAACCAAAAGGAATCAGATAATCCAGATGATTGTGATGAAGATTCTACTAAATTTATATATTATTTGGATTTATTATATTTAATACGTATTAATAATCAATCATATATATAATAGCCCTGTTTGTCTGTCCGGTGACTAGCCAACCAGACGCAGCACGCGGGGAAATTTTCACAAAAAAATAAAATATTTGACACTTCAATTCTTTTTTACTATCAGATGCAGAAAACAAAACCAGTGACAACCTTAGACAACCAGACACAGCATTTTATGAAAAAAATCACAGACAACAGACGTTGAAAATTTTGATTTTTTTAATGCAGGAAAGAATATATCACTCTTAAAAATTGACAAAAAAAAAACACTTGCCACGGGCGCTATTGCGTCCACAAATAAACTCGTATAACAATAGTAAAGGAATATCCCCCTGGTGACTTGTTGGATGATAAAATAGGAAATGTGATAAAATTTGATTTTTTTTTTCTTCAATTTGTCCCTTTGTCAATTTGTTCTTGACAGATACACAGAATGCTGGTCCAGAAAAGGTTCAATTTATGCATTAAAAGTTTTCTATAAGCGAAAAGTATCTAAACTTAAAGTTTTTTTGTTTTCAATAAATCACAATTATTAAGTTGACGCAGTTGACGAAGCCGTCTTTTGTTGTTTTGGGGTAAATGGCCATTGTCGACAGCAAGTGAAATTTTCGCACAATTATTACTATTATAAAATTTTGGTACTTCTTCAGTAAAATATTGGAGGTTTTCACCTATCCCAGGCAATCTGAATGCCAATTTTTTTTACTAATTTTATTTGCTAATTTTCTAATACATGCATTCATTTCTTAGACTAGGTGTTCCGTGTTTTCTAAACACTGTCATCCTTATTTGCTATGTTACATTTTTAGGTATTTTTAATACATTTCAATTACATATGGCAGTTGGATTTTTTCCTCTGGTTAAATTGAGCCCTGTAGGAATTACAATGTTTTTAGGTTAAACTAATCTTAACCTAATTTAAACTAAGAGTACAAGGAGCTAATCGTTGCAACAGAGGATTGCAACGATTTTTGTCTGAAATTGGAAAATATTTTATTAAACATTTGTTGCAATGTCTCAATACTGGAAATTCTATGAAGTTCATTGGTACTATACCACGGAGGCAACTTCAGAATCATTTTCAAAATTTTATTTTGAATGCTCTGAAGTGTCTTCTTTCTGGTATTACAGCAACTAGTCCGTATTGGCACAGCATACAACATGGCGGGTCTAAAAATTTGCTTGTAAATCAAAAGTTTGCTTTTGACGTAGGACTACGTCTGTCTTTTCTATATTGGGATACACTTTACGATTGCGAAAATCGGGGACCGTCACGAAAATATGATAGACTTTAAACTTCAATATCTCAGCCGTTTCTCGATGGATTTTCAATTTTTTAGGACCATTCGATCAAGGATGAGTCAACGCTTCGTTGTATTTATATGAAATTACTGATTTGTAACTATTTATTATCGATAATTAATAAAAAGTTTAGCAATAGGTAAACCAACCAATCACGTATATGCATCACTATCACAGACATCAAAAATCAATCCCTTGCGGGTTCGCATCCAATCCTCAGTTTGAACAAGATTACACGCAGAGCGGACGCATCAAAGCGATCGTAGCGGAGCGGACACAGCATCACGGAGGCGCTGGTAATATTTTCAAAGGAAATCCATCGCATTGGTGGTGGTCCTCGGTGTGTTGCTGCAGATAATTCAACCTCAACAAACCAGCATTTTATGTGAAGAAAATCACTGTTGCGATCCCGTGCCGCTAGTGGCGATGCTGAAAATGTATTACAAATTGTGGAGTCAGTTGATACGGAAAGTTGTTGGGGAAAAAAAATTGGTTCTTCCCAGGACCAGCATTTTCAGAACACAAAGGTTTAATTGCGAAAATGGACTGTTTCGGTGACATCGGCGTTTAGCGTAGAAGAACAGAAACCAATCTGTTAGTGATTTGAATGGATCAAATTTACGGGCTTAACTTAACTTACGCGATTTAACCATTTATAAGGCAGTGGTAACTATATTGCAACCAACAAATTATATGTTTTTCTGTTTATTAACAAGAGCTCTATTTATTATTTCCCATGTAGTGACTATATTTACTACCTAGTACCCCAAAGATTTTTACGAACAGATCGTAAGTTTCGAGTGGAAGATGTATTTTCAGTTATAATTCGTTGGAAAAAGACGACAAAGATATACTTTTTTCCATTGGTAATAGTTATTTTGAATCTTAGATTATGGCGTGATTAGCGTTAAAAATACTTTGTCTTTCTTGTATATTTGATTTTAAGTTTTTTGGCGAAATTGCTTGGGATAAAAAAGCGCAAAACAAAAAAAAATCGCTTAGGTAGGGTAACTCGCCAAATGTTGAACGGTTAATTTCTTCGCCTATTGTTGAACGCACGTGCATTTCTTATGGGAGTTCAACAATAGGCGACAAAATTAGCCGTTCAACATTTGGCGGTGTCCCCTATAATGCGTTTTTCAACTAGGACACTTCGCTTAAAAATGTAATGTGCCTTGTTTTAATTTATATAACGTAAAACCTATTTTTTTTAATCTTTTATTTATTTTTGTTGTGGCCTTTTCTCCCGCTTGCAAGGCAGTAGAAATTTACATTCTCCGAACGGCCCATTGTCTGCGGAATACGGATCAAAATGGCTCGCGCGCGCCGGAATGCAACTTCGTTTTATTCAATGAAGTAATTCCATTAGCCCAGCCTCTTCATTAATCGTTATGAGTGCACATTATATTTACACCGATATCACAGCAAAGGGGCGGAGCTAACGGGCTTAATTTATAGAATACAAGAAAGCTGCTTTCCGGCGGGATTTCGCAAAGAGCGGTTCGACACAGCAGTACGAAGGCGTGGGTAGTAGTGACAATGTTGAAAAATTTATTCCAAATGGTGGAGGCTTAGCGAAAAATCATCGAGGACTGTGTGTAATTAATTCTTGAAGTTCTCCTCACTTTGCCACTTACGCTACCATCGCGGGCGAAAACCAAACGTTTCAAATATATTTGGGTTTGATTTGACGCTACCTTTGATTTTGCTTATTTCTCCTTTATTCCGGACATTTTTAAGGATGGTCTCTTCTAGGTTCGTGATATCCTGCAATGAAACCCAGTCGAGTGGCTTCAGTGGAGATGAGGCCGATGAGTCGTGTTAATTCCACGGTTGGAGACTCAAAGTCTATCTAACTGGGAGCAACTATTCGACTTCTTGATTCAGTTGTCCTCCGAGCAGTTTACTCAATGTTGATAAAAAGACACAAATTATCATGGCACATGCCATCAATTTCGAATAGCTACATAGTCCTACGTCACCTTTGCGTACAACCCGATTGGGCTGCACCTTTGAGTTTTTAGATAAAGTTTTGATTTTCTGTTCATAAGTGGATATATTATATTATTTGTTACATTTGGCTTGAAGTCCTTCAATGTGACTTTAAAAGTCAATTTTTGATCTAGCAGAAGTCTTAAATAATTAGCTTCGGAATCTCATTCATAGTGACAATATGTCTGCTGAAGGTTTCAAATAAGAAGTTCTCGGCTTATGTGAGAAAATTATGAGCTGAGTTTTGGAAGCATTCGGGGAAATTTTCCATTTTCGCAAGTAAGTGGAGAAAATATCCAAACTTTTTTGCAATCTATTACAAATGGCACGAAGGCTTCGCCCTTTGGCTGAAAGGCCCGTGTCATCTGCAAACAAAGATTTTTGTCACCCTGGTGGTAAATCAGGTAAGTATGGGCCCCAGTATGCTGCCTTGGGGAACACCAGCTCTTACAGGTAATCTATCAGATTTAGAATTCTGATAGTTAACCTGCAGTGAGCGATCTGATAAATAATTTTGGATCAGTTTAATAATGTACAGAGGAAAATTAAAATTCAAAATTTTACAATAAAACCTTCATGCCAAACACTTGCAAATGCTTTCTCTATATCAAAAAGAGCAACTCCAGTCGAATATCCTTCAGATTTGTTGGGCCGAATTAAATTCGTAACTCTTAATAACTGATGGGTGGTTTAATGCCCATGGCGAAAACCAAATTGCTCATCAGCAAAAATAGAATTGTCATTAATATGAACCATCATTCTGTTTAAAAAAATCATTTCAAACAGTTTGCTGATTGAAGAAAGCAAACTGATTGGGCGATAACTAAATAGAAGCCTCAGCTGGATTTTTCTCCGGCTTCAAAATTGAAACAACTTTGGCGTTTTCCATTTATCTGGAAAGTATGCCAATTGAAAACATTTGTTAAATAAATTAACCAAAAAGGATAAAGTGCTCTCGAACTGGGATCCAACTTTGAGACATTATTCTCAAAGTTGGTATTTCTCAGAATAGCGAAACGTTTTTTTTTAATTTCATTTTGCAGATCTTGCCAAAAAACTTTCAACGCGGGATCGCGAGTTCTTTGGTATTGCCTTCGACTCACATTTTTAAGACGGATCAGTAGCTGAAGATCGTCGTCAATAATAATAGAGTTGAATTTAATTTCACATTTAGGAATTGCAATGCCTCTGTCAGAGGCCCTCTGGCTTCGACAATTAAATTTGTCAAAGATACGAGAGAATTATCAATATCACTTTTGGTATCGAGAGGAACATCAACATCAAAATTCCTATCGATATTCATTTTATATAAATCCCAATCAACTCTATGATAATTAAAAGTAGAGCTGATTGGATTGTCAGCATGAGTTACCAATTGACCACACAGCTGACTTAAATCCGTTAAAACTAAATCAATTGTAGAAATATTTCGACTGGAAGAAAACAAGTTGGTCCATTGGGATATTGGATAGTATAATATCCCGCAGGGCAATGTTCAAATAAAATTTTATCATTTGAATTGCTTTGAGCATTATTCCATGAACGGTGTTTGACATTGAAATCACCAATTATGAAAAATTTGGATATGTTGCGAGTTAGAATTTGAAGATCAGCTCTCAACAAATTCCTTTGCTGCCCATTGCACTGGAAAGGCAAGTAGGCAGCAATAATAAAAATTGTCCAAAATTTGTTTCAACAGAAACTCCCAAGGTTTCGAAAACTTTGGTTTCAATCAAAGAATATAATTTATGTTTGATGCGTCTATTAATGTCAATGGCGACCCCACCACACAGGCGCTGTCAAGACGATCATTTCGGTAAATAAAATAATTTGGATCTCTTTTGATGAAAAACGGGTTTTAAATATGTTTCAGTTATAATGGCAATGTGCACATTATGAACTGATAGGAAGTTGAATAATTCATCTTCCTTACCCTTTAAAGAGCGGCATTCCAATTTAAAATTTTCAAAGAATTATTAGGATCCATTAAAACGAAGTACAATAACAATTCTTTGAGTAAATTTGATACCAACCTGAACAGCTTCAGTTTTGGTATTTGCTTTGAATATTGCATCAATCATGTGATGCAATTGTTCAGTTAGAAAATCAAAGTCGGAAGCAGACATGCTACCTGAGTCGCCAGAACGAACGTTGTTTTCCGTTGAATCCATTCATCGTCGGTAAATTTTCAGAAATGAAATTTTGCCTGCCTGCAGCGATGCTTGCGTAGGCATGTTTGAAAAATTAAAATTCGACGAACTGTTCGTTACTCGGTGAGAGGTAGGAGCAAAATTTGTTCGTTGATTGTGGTGGGTATGAATTGCTCTACCGGCAAATAATTGCGGATTTTGAGCGTTTGAAATATGTTTACCCGGCGAATCTGGGATCCTATTGGAATTTCCCGTCATCAATTTTGCACGGGAATTCAAAACTTTTTTGCGTGAAGGGCATTCCCAGAAATTGGATTTATGATTGCCCCACAATTGGCACATTTAAATGTATTGGAATCTTCTCTCACAGGACAGGCGTCCTTGGCGTGAGAAGTTCCACAAATCCATGCATTTAGCATCCATGTGGCAATGTTTAGTTCTGTGACACCACTTTTGGCATTTACTGAGTAGGGTTTTGGAAATTTCCCCCCGGCATGCGGTAATGTTCCCATGTAACACGGACATGGGACATAATGCAGGCCTTTTCCAAACGTTTCATATTATTTAGTTCACTTATGTTAAAGTGAACTAAATAAAATTCTTGAGAAATACCCCTACACTGGCGTTTGAGAGGTTCAGAATTAGTAGCAAACTCTAAATTACTGCATCAGAACATAAGGGTGTCACCTGATTTCAGTTATCTCCAAACATAGAAAAGCTAAACAGATTTGTTTTACCAAGAAGAGAAAAAATCGATCATGCCCCACTAATATATTCCAACCCACTGGAGCGATTAAATCGATTTCGAGTCTTTCCCTCGAAAACCCACCAGAGACACAGCAGCCATCCTTTCTTTGGTCGTTTACTATCCGATAGCACATTAGCATGTGGGAGACGGGGAATCGGATGAGGCTTCTCGAAGTGCAGCTCGCTCAATGTTCGATGCTTTATTACGTGTGCTCTTCCGATCTCCTTCCTCCTACATAACGGCCCTTCGCTCATGCGAGCATAAATACATTCAATTACGTGCTTCCATTTCTCGGCATCGACAGGACTCTGAAGTCTGCGCTTCTCGTCTCTGTCAAAACTGTCTTCGGTTGGATGGGAGATTCCGTTCGATTCTGGAGTGGTCCTTGCGTGCCGGGCTCATTCCCATAGCTCAGACAACGTTTCTACGGAAATGTGGTCTTGTTCTCCAAAGTACCCACCAGATAAAAAAAAAAGAGTGAATCTGTGGCACCAAACTGACGACATCGGCAAAGACGGTGTGCGGTGATGACGATGGAAAGCGGGAAGGAAACGTGGCTTGATTTACAGCCTCGAAACGATCCACAGACGGCTCTGGTTCAGAGCGGTTTGGAAAAACTCCCCCTGAACCAGTGTGTGCGCCAGCAGTAAGCAAAGGCCGAAGGAACCCGCTGCTGGAAGGAATACTGAGTGAGAATGGTGCCCTTGATCAAGATAAAGAGATAACACGGAGGCGCCTTCTTGCGTTTTTGGACTGACAGCCGAGGTAGGAGTGAAAACGCTCGGGCACCCAATTGAACCGACCTAATAGACGTGTTTAAAGGCAGCAATGATTTATCATTTGTGCTCGTTGGCATATTGAATTGAGAAATATAGGCCCAATCGGAAGATACAGGCGTACACGTTCTATGATACTTGACATGTGAATCCTTGGATCGGGGATTAGATGAATGAAATATGGCTCGAGATGTAGAATGTTTTTGTTGAGAATGTTATCTAACACATGAATTTATTAAAATGCATCGCAAGTGAACCGTTTTAACACGGCAGAATATGAAGTTTTGTGGAACTGATTCGAATAACAAAAATATAAACACAGTGCTTTTTGCCTTTCGATAAATATTTATTTGCATGTTGCTGATTCAAAACAAGCATTGGTTTCGAGTTGAGTTGAATGTATTGATAATCGGATGATTTTGTTACATGAAGTTTTGTGAGGGCCCGGGTTTTGTGAGGGCATGGCACCCCCACCCCGATGAACCCCCCATAAATCTGGCCCTGGTCTCAATTATGTTCAGAATTATGGAATCATGGTAAAATGAAGAAGTCGAGAGAAAAGAGGTGTGAGTAACAAGAAATTAGTATCGAGAAAATGGACTATTTTTCTCCGTTTTATACAAAATGTATGAGAATTCATTAATAAATCTTTTTCAGCGAATTACTGCAATTCTTATGACTGGAATAAAAATAAATATTCTGCAACAAAGCTTTTAAACAAAAACATTGTTTTGCTATACTTAATCAAATTTATCAAAAATCTCTCGTACACCTTCTTGCCTCTAACCCGATCAATAATGTTTTTAATTACTTTTAAGTAAAGGAAGGGACCCCTGCTGAAAACGCTTGACGGTGCTAAAACACTCTGCACCCCAATCTGAATTTCGATTTAAGCTTTTATTCAGCAAATTCCCGCATGTGCCTTCTTTAAAGCCGTCAACAATATTTGTTGACGTCCCGATCCGATTTTAGCTCGGTAAATATGTACCTACTTATATCTGGTTTCGATCTTTTTTTCGTGTCATCCTGTGGCATTCTTTGTACCGGTGTCACTGGAAGACAAACAAAATCTTCGTACCAGCCGCTAACTGAGCAAACAAGGGGCCTCAGCCAGACTTGTGTCGCGTCAAATCAGCCGGATGATTTTCCGCGAATGATGAGGTTTTTGATGTTCTCTCTCTCTCTGCTATGAGTGCCTTGAGGAACGTTTTTCTGCTGATGTAAAAGCTGAATGACTTGCTGAAGGTAGACAATGAAAGGTTGGTTTCATTGTGTAAATCGGTTTAAAGATCTTTTTTCGTTCAATTTGATTTATCATTATGAAAAGAAGAGATTACAACATTTTTACGAGTTTTTAGGCGCATTTTTTTGACTTTATTTGAGAGGTTTTCAGCCCTATGTTGGCTCATCTCTTTAGGCGCAATTGTTACTCACTCGGAAACCCAATTATCTGACAAAATATGTTAAATCCAATATACACCAATACTGAAACGCCTGCAAATTCAATCTCTGACATTGAAAATACCTGACAACGAAATTGGTCACGTTTCCAATCCAAGGTTTACGTCCGTCTGAAGGATGTACGTCAAATCGGCATTAGAAGCTCAAATAAAAAAAAACAGCGAATGCGATATCTTGCTCGTTGACTCCTGTTTTGATGATGGCTACGGGAGAATAGTCTCAAATGTGTCAGTGGATCATAGTGGTTCAACATCATTCCTAAAACAATTTTATGCTAATAACGCATATCAATGTCCGTTATGTGACAATTAACGTTCTTCAAAAGAATTCGGTATTTTTCTCATAATGATAAGTAATCATCACAAACGCCGTTAAACAATGGAGGAGCATGGTTCTCATTCATTTTGTTAAATGATAATACGGAATGGAAAACGTACGAGATTGGCAAAAAACGTTAATTCTTAACAAGCGCATGGTTTGTTCAAAGTTTAAAACTAAATGAATTTTATATTTTCTAGTGAATAAAAACCTAAGATTTTTATGTATGTATATGGAATTTTTATGAAAAGCAGAAAAATGGAGCAGCTGCATATTCTCTCCCTACAACAACATTGCTGCCGATGGTTAGTGCGGGCGAACCACATGTGACCAGGGCGAGAGTGTGCTCGATGAGCAACAACACTGGGGTTGGCAACAACTACGCGAAGAACGATGACATTTTCGGCGAGCACCGATAACCGGTGCTGGGGCTCTGTTAGCTTAAATGCCGTTGGCATTCGGTGCTGCGGTATAAACTTGACATTATCAGGCCGTTCGTCTCCCAGAGAGCAGCAACAACAAAAACAGCTGAAAACACGGTGGCTTGTAATGATGGCTTGTTCACACAATGTACTCTGCTGAAATAATCTGAAACATCAATAGATTCCAACAAATGTAAGATAGAAATGTAGCACAGAGAAATTTTGGCAGAAAATATCGGCAAAATTGAACTGTATTTTTTGTGTCATATCTTATGTGAATTCCTATATCTAGTACGTTACTTTACCCATTGATCATGTCTAGAAATCGGTTACAATCCAAAACGAATTGTTTCAAATACCAAGCGCCTCCTTCATGACGATCTTAGAACAAATTTAATTTATAACTGGTTCGTCAGTATATTCAGTATGAAATTATATAACTAACAAAAATAACATATTTTATCATTCTCACTGAGTTAAATTAATTTGCTAACATTAAGCTAAAAGTATATTTATTTTGCTTAAAAATGAAATAAAACCTGCCTGGCTATGATGGTCGTACACTCCGTATTATCCGGAGCAAAACCGAATGGAATCTCAAATTCCAGGTTGACTGAGCACGTTTCCTGGAGTGCGGGTCTACCACGGAGCCGACGTCCTCAGACATTTTAGCAGTATTAGCACTTTTACTGGTCTCTCTTCTGGGATACACTTTGCATGTAGAACTCACTGCCATATGCCGTGTTCTATCAGCCTGATGATGTCTGATTTTTGAACACTTGGTACAACTCGTGATTCATGCGTCTGCGCCATTTATCATTTTCCACCACGCCTACTTGCAGCAACAACAAGTCTTTATACCTCGCGGATAACGTCATTATCACATGTAACGAGTGTTCCAAGATATATGAATTCGTCGACAACCTCAAATTGCATCCCATCCATTTCCTCCTCGGGAACAACACCGTCTGCCAGCCACCAGGTACTTAGTTTTGACAGTTTATGATCAGCCTTATTTTTCCAGTCTTTCGTATTGAAAGGCACTGCAGTTTCTTCCACTGATCTGCGATCTACTCTACACCAATGATTTCTACGTCATCCACAAAACCAAGGAGCATGTAATGCTTGTTGTAATATTCCAGCATTATATGCCACAGTTCGTTCCGTTTTACTCAGTCATACCCTGCCTTGAAATCTACAAACAGATAATAAGTCCGCAAGTTGTATGCCCGGAATTTATCAAGGATTTATCGCAAAATAAACATCCGGTCCGTTGTAAAAAAAAAAGGAAGACAGAAACACCGCTGTAAAAATGGATTATTATTGAAGTCTCATGTACCTCTGATTTTTTTACAGAATATTAGGGCAGGTCATTAGAAATAAGGTACGAGGTGTTAACCCTCAAAATTGGAAATATACACATTTATAGCTTTGTTGTATAGAGAAACAATATTTGAACGGATCTAAAATGGTAAAAAACATTTTTTTATAAAATTCAAGCGTTTCTTAAGTATTTTTTGTTTTGTTATTTTTACGTTAATTACAATCTTTTTTCAGCTATTATCATCTATCTCCGACATCTATCCTGTTCTCTGTTAAATAAAATATTTGCATTTTTATCTTCCAACATTTATACTAGACTAACTGACCCGGCGAACTTTGTCTCGCCCAAAACTGATCAATTTGCTGATATATTTTTTTACGTACAAAATTTATCTAAAAAACAAACTGTCTATTCTCAAGTCATGCGCGGTTGTACAAATGCCAACTTTGTTTTATATATAAAGATGATCAAAATTGAAAAAATCATGAAAAATTGTACGAAAAACCATTTCAATGAAAAGATTGGGCATTGATCTTTAAAGTATTCCATTTCATCTTAACATTTTTCCTCGTAAATAGAAGAAGAAAAGGGATATAAATTAGCAAAAATTGGGTTGTCTATTCTTGAGTGATGCGCGGTCGTACAAATGCCAACTTTGTTTTTTATATATATAGAAGAGATGACCTGGTCACTGAAGTGCGCTGTATTTTATGAGATTTATAATATTTATAACATTTTCTCTCTTGAACATATGATAAAGGTTGTAACTCATGCGTATGCGCCACACGCTTGTTTCTGTCCTCTCACTGAGTATTGTACGTAACACCTTCCACTCGAAAAATTAGAAATCCAAACTTAGTCCTAGAACTGATTACGTAAGTCGAAGGTAACTTTATTCGTTTTAGAAATGCTCCACAAGAAACGTCATAATCGAACACTCCAAGCATTTGGAAGGTAAACATTTTTTCAACACCCTCAAACACAACTTTTCAAACACTACTTCAGCACAAACAACAGCATCGTCTTAGCAGAGCTAACGCACTACTCCTAGGCTTCGCAGACGAAATCGAGCTCATTGGAAACGCTTGCAAAGGAAGGGTATATTCTGTTGTCTTACTGAAGATTGAAACGGTATGAATATGTCTATTCTAGTATTCTTTCGTCCACTTTACCTATACGACGTAGATTGTTACGGATAAAAATATAATAAGAGAATATGTGGGAGATGATTGGAGGTGTTGATGAAATTGTTTACCTTGGAATGCTTGTGCAGTGGGACAATGATCCCTAGTATCGTTGTATGTATTTGTAGTGGTTTCATAGCACACTT